>NC_070646.1:18674242-18988656 GCF_947347685.1 Pleuronectes platessa
CAGGTGCTTGTCTCTCACACCTCAACAGAAAGCTACCCAGGACTGATTTCTGACCTCCTTCTCACATTCCGGCTGCCTGTTGGTTTATTCTACTGACATTTCTACACAAAACCTGCATGAAATTGCATATACCTGAGTTACTGAGGGTATTTGAGCACCTATAGTTATGAGATTCACATTCTAGCAAGGAAGATGTTAAAATGCAAGATGGTTCCAAACAGGAACCTTGTCACCCACTGAGCACAGTTACTAGTAATGGGTGATGTGAATTTGGACACATGGACACGCTTTTCCTTTTTAAATAGACTTTATTAAATATCAGACAAATGTTACATCCATTTAGGAAATAGGGACTGGTAACATGGAAACAATGAAATAGGGTAGAATCCCCTCATGATCAATGAAAGACAAAAAGTCAACATATACATTTGGTTTCATTCTCCACAGTGTTGCAATTTATAAAAAGAACAAATGCCAGGTCTTGAGTGTTTTGTTTAATATCAAATGATCTTAGTTTTTTCAGTTCAGTGAGTATATGTTTGCAGACCATGTCACTGGGGATAGTTCATAACTTACAGACATATAACAGATTTATCATTTACATCAATGTTAAAACTAATAGATTGAATTGTCTCCCAAACATCTAGGGCACAAGATGTTTGCCTCTCAGAAACTCACAACACTGAAGAACGTTTACAAAACAACCAGGTAAAAGTAAACAGGAAACAGCTTCAGCCTGTTTACGTAATCTGCTTGAATGCGTACTTGCATGAATTTGACCTTTTCAGATGATGTCAAGCAAACACTGGGGCAGGTTTGACTGATGCACTGGACCATGCAGAACTAATCTCAGTCTCAATCGGGAATGTATCTCATGTTTCTTCCTGGTTTCGATGAGTGGGGATAGGACACAGTCTTCTAGATCGACGATATTGTACAATTATTAATAGGAAACCTTAAGACGTATCGAGATGTATATAAGTCAAAGATCTGTCGTTAGGATGGAAAATATTTCGCTGCTGAGATTCAAATGTAAAATTGTGTCTTAACTGTGGTGCTTCAGAGAACAGTACAACCAGTAGGACCCCACTGCTGCTCACAGCTTTGTATCAGCATTCTCACACATGCTTTGATATTAAAATCCATCTTGTGTCCACCTCCAGTCTTAGAGACTGCTGCTCCAGCAGTTTCTTCTCCTGGTGGATTGGACTTGAACCTGAGCCATTTGATTTTTCTATGCTAGTGAGTCACACCTCTGGGACTCCACCACATCTGGAGTTCAATGAACTGTGAGTAATCTGGCTAGTTCATCTGAAAGGTAGAATCTATCTAGTTCTCTGTAGAATCCCAAACAAATGCAACCTCTGCAAGTAATATGATGGATGACCACATTTAGTACTTGATTCAGTACAACATCTCTGCAGTTTGTTTTGCAAAAGAGAAAATACTTTCTACAAGATCCGAAAAAAAGGCTCATGTTTCTCTTTTTCTGATAACTGCAGACACTAACTCACTAATCACTGATCTCAAGTCATTTGGAAAGAGAGCGAGAGAGAGAGAGAGAGAGAGAGAGGGAAAGAGAGAGAGAGAGAGCGAGAGAGAAAGAGAGAGAGAGAGAGAGAGAGAGAAAGAGAGAGAGAGAGAGAGTGTGTGTGTGTGTATGTGTGTGTGTGTGTGTGTGTGTGTGTGTGTGTGTGTGTGTGTGTCTGTGTGCTGGGGGTGTGGGGGGGGGGGGTAGATATGACAGAGGAGGGGGTGAGAGGTTGGGTGGGGGGTTACGGCTACGTGGAAATAGCTGGGGTAAGATTGGGGTGAGGGTTTAAGTTGAGGCCAGAGGGGAAAGAGAGGAGAGAAGTTTGTGTGCGTGTGTGTGTGTGTGAGATTGTGTGTGTGTGTGTGCGTGTGTGCGTGTGTGTGCGTGCATGCGTTTGTGCGTGTGTGTGTGTGCGTGCATGTGTGCGTTTGTGTGTGTGTGAGGGTTTAAGTTGAGGGCAGACGAGAGACTGCCTGTGTGTTTCTGTCCTCTGAACGACCCTCTCTACTTCTACACAAGGACGAGAGGCTCCCATCTTAGCATGTGTCAGTGTTTGTGTGAGTGTATGTGAGGGGGGGACAAAGCAGTACAGGTGGGAGCATTCAGTTAGGGAGCACAAGCATTTCTGGAGCTGAATCCCATAAACGAATAAAGCTGCGATCCAGCCCGTCACACCGGAGGGCAGACGTTTCCACCACATGGGACTTTTCATCTCAAAGAAACGGATGGATACATTTTTTATTGTGTATGTTTGTTTAGCAGATAAATTCAAATAAATTGAATTACATTCATGTTTACTGTAACAGCAGCAGGATCTGAAATGCTTGCTCTGTGTGTACTTTTTTGTAATTGTTAGTGTGTATGTGTATGTGTTTGACCAGTGATGCTGGTCCTGCTGCATTCAGACAGTTCACAACAGCAGAGTGTTCGGTTGTTCAGGTTAGGGGTGTGGCAGGAGGCAGGAGGCAGGAGGCAGGAGGCAGGAGGCAGGAGGCAGGCGGCAGGCGGCAGGCGGCAGGAGGCAGGAGGCAGGAGGCAGGAGGCAAGAGGCAAGAGGCAGGAGGCAGGAGGCAGGCGGCAGGAGGCAGGAGGCAGGAGGCAGGCGGCAGGAGGCAGGAGGCAGGAGGCAGGAGGCAGGAGGCAGGAGGCAGGAGGCAGGAGGCAGGAGGCAGGAGGCAGGAGGCAAGAGGTAGGAGGCAGGAGGCAAGAGGCAAGAGGCAGGAGGCAGGCGGCAGGCGGCAGGAGGCAGGAGGCAGGAGGCAAGAGGCAGGAGGCAGGAGGCAGGAGGCAAGAGGCAGGAGGCAGGAGGCAGGAGGCAGGAGGCAGGAGGCAGGAGGCAGGATGTAACATAATGATTACCCTGTGGAGATCCTGTGTTTTTGTTGACACTACATCGACACTGGCGTCGGGCCTTATCACCAAAAGCTCTCCTGACATCTTCGCCTGTGTCTCCTTCATGCATGGCTCTTCTTTGTAGTATTCTTTTCAGCATTAGTTGTCAATTATTATTATTGACTGATTGTAAACTTTGCCACCACAGTGGAATTCTAGTTAATGATGTTAAATGATGTGAGGATGAGACTCTCTGTGCAGCTGAGGATCATCCATTCATAAAACTGAAAAGCAGGAGCCACTATCACCTTGTTGGTTTAGCTGCTCTGTATGAAAGAAGGAGACAAGATGAGATCAAACTAATAAAAAAAATATAATGTCAGTTTATGATTTATTTTTCTCTTTCGGCATGTTAAATCAACACTGAACACACACGTATATGAACACACACTCACACACACACACACACATAGACTCAGCTGGGCTGGGAGCCATGGAACAGACTGCCGGTTTCAAGCTCCAAAACATTTTACCGGAACATTCTGCAGGAGCCTGACTCCAGCTGGTAGAGTGGACAGGAAGGACAGGAGTGGCAGAGTGTGTGTGGGTGGCTCCCTCTCTGTCGGGAAGCTGTGCATGTGAGACTGAGGAGTCGTAATATCATATAGGAGCTCCTCACAAACACAATGGATATGTTTTCTTCCACACAAAACATTTGCAAATTTGGTATCTCAAATAATATATTGTTTACATCCACATTTGCTGCCTTGCAGTCTTCCTTGCTGACTTTGCTGGCTCATGGTGTCTCTTCTACAACGGCCACCAACCTCCCACCTGTAGAAAAGCATGACACCAGGAGCAGGAGTGTGTCCCCCATGCATCTCTGTCCTTGTGTGTAAGATCCAAACATGAATAGGACTCACCCTTAAAAACAATGAACTATAAGTGGTCACATTGTTACAACCAACACTTGTCTAGTCTCTGCTCTCTCTGACAGCAGGTGTTGAAATAATAATCAAATCAAAAGTTATTTGTACAGTGACAGTGAGGAAAAACTACCAAAAACACAGGGGGACACAGAAATCACAATAGAGGCACAAGTGAGGGACAAAAGTGCGCTAGATGTCACATGTAGCAGAGCACATAACAATATTAAAATAATGTATAAGTAGAGACACTGTTGTATAATTTTATTTAAAGCATAAATCAGAAACAAGTATTGATAGAACATAATTGTGATGAAGAGCAAGATGAGGAAAGGGAAGCTGAATCAGAGCTGGTCCAAGGCAAACCTGGACCTGTGTCTGCTTCCTTAACTGAAGCTAAAATCTACATAAAAACCTGTTGGTTTCAAAGTTATGTTTACAGTGCAGTAGAGTCAGGAGGAAAAACCTGCTGGATTAAAAATAATTATGGAGCAGGAGAATTCTGAAGTATAAAAACTATGCAGCAAGAGGTATTGTGCCATTCCAATATTTGTCATTTCAAACCCTTTGATCCTACATCCTTACCCCTGTGTTGGTAAACTGAACAGGCAGGGACAAGCAGGAGGAGGTGCTACAGGGACAGGGAGGAGAAGAAAGCAGAGGGAGAGAAGTGCTGAACTCTCTTTGACTGTGGACGAGGTGACTCAAGTTCAAATGTTACATAATCTCAATGGCCTCCTGTAGGAATGCTACCACACACACGTACGTACAAACACACACACACACACACGTACCTACGTACACACACACACACACACACACACACACACACACACACACACACACACACAAACACTTTATGACAACAGTTTGTGCTATCCTCCACTTGCATTAACATGTGTGTTAATGTTTTTACATCTACATGGAACGACTTTGTTCTCAACTTGCAGATGTCTTCCTCACATTGCTGCTGAGTGGAGTTACAATGGTAAACAATACCTAATTACACAATTGATCCATTGGAAATTATATGAAATGTCAATCTGTCCATCAGACAATCCACCACTTTCATTCACACTGAAATATCTCCACTCTGTGTTTTTGGTGCAAATTAGCTATGGTTATCATTAGGAAATTGCATAAGTTGCTTATTGGTCAAGCTTAACATCAGCATGCTATAATTAAAAGGATAGTTCACCCAAAATGAATATTCACTCATTATCCACTGTGCCCATGGAGGGTTGGTTGAAGTGTTTGAGTCCACAAAAATGGTAACCACTTCTTCAAACATAAAAAAGAACTGCAGAAAATCTAAACATAAAATGCCTCCATACTGCTCCTGTGGTGTCATCAAAGTGTCAGTAAGCCGTGACATTCAAATTCGACTCCAGACGGCGTCATTTACTACATGTTTTTAGCCTAAACATCCTCTGATATCTTCCTAGCCAGCAATGATGTTTACCCCTGACACTCTGAAACTGTTTTGTTCACAGCTCACTGACAGCGGTGTTGGCCCTTATCACCAAAAACTCTCTTGACATCTTCATGTGTCTTCTACGTGTATAGCATCGCCTCTTCGTCCTGAGATCTATGTTTCTTTTCAGATTTTTTTTTCATTTTGTATCTGTTGAGTGTTGGAATAGTCAACACCACCTCCACTCAATCACTTGTGGTGAATCCAGTTGAGGATCTCTTGCTGTGTCCACACATCAGCTCAGCGTTAAGTATCTAGGTAGTACAGGTTGTCCAGGTTCAAAGAAGTCAGTTAACAAAAACATATCCTGGATATGCTGATCATAGTGGTAATGGCGGATCCTGTGTTGCGTTGGCAGCATATAATGGTGGTGGACCACGACCGAGGCGGCGGCTGATGAGGGATCCTAATAAGCAGCAGTGGACAATGTTTTGGTAAACACTGTTCAGGTTCAGGCATGAAACACGACCCAGAAAGTCCTGTTTTAGTAAGAGATACGTTTTATCAAGCTCTAAAGGCCTAGTGAGTCGTGAGTGAATTTTACATCTTTAAAAAATATATTATACTAATTCTACCTTTCCTTTTGAAGCTTGTGAGATGAATAGTAAAAATATTGATTCTATGAAATGTGTGCTTGTGTGAATATGAATTGTTGTCCCGTTGGATGGACAAGGGGGTCCTTGTATCTCAGGAGACATTTTGATATTTAGAAAGTTTTTTTCTTTTTGGCTCTAAAAACATTGACACGTTAAACCTAAAGAGAAATGACAAGGAAAGAGGAATAGAAGCATACAGATCATAGTCTTGTATGTTATTGTTTATGTCACTTTCTAATAGCGTCACTAATTAATTCTGAAATTGTGGTGACATTAAACATTAGATGTTGTGGGAAATGATGATGGATCCTAATAAGCGGCAGTGGACAATGACTGTGGACTATAGTGGCATCCGATCTGGATGGTGGATCATGATCTTGCTGGCTGCTGACCATAGACTATGATTGCAGCTGGACTACTTGATATAGTATTGAAGTTATCCTTCAAAATGTTTACCCTCATCAATGCTGCTAAAAACTTTAATCTTGAGGATGTTTTCCTACACTTGACATCTATTGCACTTCTGTCCGTCCTGGGAGAGGGATCCCTCACATGTGGCTCTCTCTGAGGTTTCTACGTATTTTTACCCTGTTAAAAGGTTTTTTAGTAGTTTTTTCTTACTCTTGGTGAAGGTTAAGAACAGAGGATGTCACACCATGTTAAAGCCCTATGAGACGAATTTTGATTTGTGAATATGGGCTATACAAATAAAATTTGATTGATTGATATGTTGAACTTGCACCTGGTGTCAATGTGCTATTAACAAAAACATGTGAGGAGCCGCAGCGGAAATATTATCATGTCCTGCTGACCTGTCCAGAGATTTTTCTGTTGTTGTGAACTCCAGACAATATCAGGATCCCACTGTGCAGACATTTTCTAGAGTTCATGTCTGAAAACGACTTAGATCTGGCAGTCGTTTATTATGGATGTAACCTCAGAATGCATCCTCAGCAGCTCATGGATGCTTTGTATTTCCAGTTTGCGGCCCTATACCACCTCTATGCTGTGCTCCCAACTGCTGCCCATGTTGAATGAGTCAGAAGGGTTAAAGACCAGGTTAACAAAAGGTACATTTCTGAGAAAGAGCATTTCAGAGTGAGACAGCAGTTCTCTGCAGTGGTCTCATCAACACACTCAAGTGAAAGTTTCAAGTTCTTGGATGTACCAATGACTTTGTTGCCACAGTCCAACCGCAGTTATTTCGCCACTTCCCTGAGAGAAAAGTCTGTGCTGTCCAATGAAACGTTAATGGCTCAATGCTACTGGCACTGCCGCCTTTAGCTCAGCATGGGATCACTTCCGAAGGCCCAGAGAGGTCCAACCCTGCATTTGTGGCTAAAGTTTGGCTCCTGCTGTAGACACTCTGGGGTTAAGCAGTCATCTGTTGCTGCTCTATCATCTCTTTTATTCCTGCACATAACACATTTATAAGGCTGTTGATAGCTCTGTACTAATGGTGAATAAATAGAATCACAGGCTTTACAGGCATATGGACAGGGTGAGTCTTAACCTTTCCCAGGTCATGTGTGATTTGACCATCTACCCACAGAAAGCCATTGTCATTCACAAAGAGCAGGCGTTTAGAACACCAGTAGGCGTACCATGCTTCGTTTGAATTCATCCATCTCCTCTGCATTTCTGCAGCCACTAAATGAGCATGTGTTCTGCCTTTGTGAGCTCATGTACAAAGTGTGACCTGGTTTGCATAATGCCAACCTGCACGGTTTCAGAGGTATAATGGTTTCAGCAATCTTTCACAGAAGACTGATGGTCTTAGTGTCATGTGTTTATGTCATAAAAAAAAATTATCCAAGAGGACTGTGATATTGGGAAGAGTTACTTATCCTTAGTTCAGTCAGACAACTCACGTTAAAACAGTAGAAGTAACAACTTCTCGACTCATGTACAACTTTATGGTCAGTGAAGAAAGCTACTTTGTCCAGTTTTTATCCCAAGCTCTCTTTGATTCAAAATCATGGGATGATTTACTATACTAAAGGGGCCTGCTTTGCTATAGCAAGTACAAAGCTGACCTTGGTGAGACTCAGTTATTAAGTCAAGTCAAATAGATATTATTGTGTTTATAAATGTATTTATATAGCCTAATATCACAGATCATTTACACATCTAGGAAAACAAATCCAACACATAAAAGGAGAAAGGAACAAGGAGGATGCTGTAACCAAGATGAATCCAAAACATCTGGAATTAGGCTAAAGGGGGAAAGGTCAGAGGACGATACCACACAGAGAGCCTGAAGGGATACATGACCCTAACCCTAACCCTAACCAAGGGACAACAAACAGTGGGATGGGCATGATTGGAGAGAGGAGAGTCAGTCACCCTGGAAACTCATGTGATCTGGGGACAGCCGAGGGTCAGTCAACCATGGTGCCAACTCTGGGGACAGAGAGGAACCCTTAATTCTGAGAACAAAGAGCACATGATGGAATCTAAGGTTTAAGGAGATAAAAATAGGGTACGAAGGCACCTGTCCATTTTGGATTGTGTCATTAGAAGCTTTTTAAAGTCTGACATGGATAAGGAGTCCATGAAGGGAGCTAAAAGTGGTGTCATGTGGTCAGTGGTCATACGATCAGTTCATTGGGGGCTTTGGTAGATACAGAATTTTTTTAATAATAATGTACACAACTGTTGAATCTGAATGAATTTGACTACATTGATAAATGTGTCAACTGACTCTACACCACAGAGAGAAAATGACAATTTATCCATTGCACCAGCTGCCATGAGATTTGCTGCCTCTGACTTCATTCATAGGCTCTGAGACAAATCATGCATTGCTGGGACATTTTATTTTCAATCGACAATGAACTTTCAGGACTCAAGGCAATAAAAGTGCTCTCCAAGAATATATGGCAGTTACTAAAGCATAAAATTCAACTAAGCACAGTGGCTAAAGAAAACTAATTCTTCCAACAATCCTCCCTCACAGCGCAGCTCACCTCTTTTGCCTAATCCGTTTTCTGTAAAACGACCCTACCAAATCAGGAACAACCTATTGTTTTTTGTATCTCAAAGCTAATTTCGACAATCCCGGATGAGTTGATAAAGGTGTTAATGACTGCTCCTCTGGGAATCTTCACATTAAATAGACATTACAGGGAATTCCCCCAAGTACACTGCATAGGACCAGAATAATACCACAAACTGTCGTGTGCATATTGTTGTTGTCTGTTATTTTATCCTAAATATTAGAAGAGCCGGTCTCGGTTTGGTTCAATCAAGTATTTATTAAGAAGCAATGAAAAGGCATGAAAAGTAACAGCAAAGCAATGGGCACCCAACACACTACCCCGGCCCTCTAGCAATACCGGGGCAGTCAAGAGTTGTATCAAACAGACTGTGTTTGTAATATTTTATAACAGAAGGTATAATTTGATTGGTCAATAACAAGGGGAGTCACTGCAAATTACTTTGGGGGGGGGGGTCTGAGTCATTAGCTTTTAAAGGAACAGGCACTCAAAACAATTCACTCTGAGGAGGGCTGTTTTAAACAGGGTAAAAAGGTTGCTGTTTTAAATGATCCTTGTGGTATTTTGACCAAAATATGTTACAGACATTTCATTAAGACCCCAAGGATCCATATCAACTTGTGTTAAAAAGGGCATAATATGTCCCCTTTAAAGTAATCAACCAAATAAACAAACTAGAATGTCACTCAGTAAGAGACATACCTCTGCCAAGGGCCAACATTCCCCTTAAATTCAATCAAGCTGCACCAAATCCCACACACTCGATATCAGTCCCCTTGATGGGCCAAATTTGTTCCTTTATACCCTTATAGCTGGGATGTGACGATTCAAACTAGTAATATTATATAATTCAAAGCAAATATGTCCCTGAGACAGTCAGAGTCATTCAGTCTCAATTTCCCTAATCAAAAGAGGACAACCATCAGCAATGGATGAATCTACCAATAGATCCAATGGTTCTACAATCAGAATGAACCCAACCTCCTGGTTCATATCCCTAGACTCAAGCATCTCAAAATTCTACTTGAAATCCAAAACACATAGAATCAAACTAGCTAAACATGAATCGCAAAAACAAGGAGAGCTGGAGGAACAATAATTGATCCAATACTTCAGTACATTCACAATTGGAAAAATCACATCAATATAAAAACATGCTATAAAGAGTTCCATATGCTTGTTTCAAGAACCATAGTTACAACCCTGACACCTTACAACCCGGACTTCTCTCACTCAACCGAAAGCTACAACCTCAAACAGCAAGGCCGGAACACTCTGATCTGCTTTCCTCTTTTGGTCACGAATTACAAATAGACAAATGAAGAAACTCAGATGTGTTGGGCAAATTACTGAAATTAGTAAATGGCTTCTTTCAAAAGTAATTGCTAGAGGGCAGTAAGTACAAGTACATGTGTGTTTCTGACAGAAGATAATAGGGAGAGAGCGAGGTGTGTCTCCCTGCACTGTGTTACTACCTTGAATGAACTGCTGCTGAACTCTGCATGATTGTGGTCATGAAAAAGTCACACACACACACACACACACACACACACACACACACACACACACACACACACACACACACCAAACACACACACGCATTTGTGGGGTTCTCCCAATGGAACATCTGTCTTTTTCTAAACCACAACCGTTCAATGTGTGTTTGGTGTGTGTGTGTGTGTGTATGTGTGTGTGTGTGTGTGTGTGAGTGATATTGTTATGTTGGTGTGAAGTAAGTAAGGTGTACAGCAAATGGTAGTTCCTCCACTGCTGACCCAGAAGCTATAAACCTGCAGTCACCACACATTAGTCATCAGTTAGTTGTGCATCTCAGTCAAGGATCTTACATGAATATACAAAAATGAAATCATTGATGTGAATTCACGTTTTTATCATTTGTAAAATTGTGTTTCTCTTTCATGTTGCTCTATATCTCAATCTTTTATTTCATGATAGTCCTGCACACGCTCACACATAACATGCCAACAGTAAACCTACAGACATCATAAATTAAACCAGCAGTCTCAACAATATGACAAATCCATTTTACAAACCAGGTACTTTAATCCCCAAACCCCAGAAATCAGTTAGCTTTATATGACTAGAAATAAGCTTAAAAGGTAAAGCTGATTATAATCCAGTCACTTCAGTATATTAACAGAAATGCAATGATAGTAATATATGTTTACTGGTACTCTGTCAAGCTCGGACTGTTGTTTTTCTTGAATTAGTTCCAGCATGTATTTCTCCAAATCGACATTTACATTTTATTATTTGAATATTAAAAATTGAACATCGGACATTCTAACCTGCAGAAATCCTGTTTTTTTCTACAGGACATGGATACCCAGCATCGGCCCTTATCACCTAAAGCTCTAGGATCTTGCTGTGTTTGTATTACGATGCTCAACATCTTTTATTCTCGAGGCGTTGCCATAACACAAATCAATCAATCAATCAATCAAATTTTATTTGTATAGCCCATATTCACAAATTACAATTCGTCTCATAGGGCTTCAACAGGGTGTGACATCCTCTGTCCTTAACCCTCAGCAAGAGTAAGGAAAAACTACTAAAAACCCTTTTAACAGGGTAAAAATACGTAGAAACCTCAGAGAGAGCCACATGTGAGGGATCCCTCTCCCAGGACGGACAGAAGTGCAATAGATGCCACGTGTAGGAAAACATCATCAAGATTAAAGTCTCTAGCAGCATTTGATGAGGGTAGACATCCCGAAGGACAACCCCAACATGACATGCCAAGCAGTCCCGCTGCAATCAGAGTCCATGGTCAGCAACCAGCAGACCATGCAAACACACACAGTTTTAACCAAATACAGTACATATGTATAGAGATATTATTAGTTTAATATAGTAAGACAAAGACAGCGGACAAATGAACACGCATACACGCACACACATCCATACACAGAACGCACATAGTTAATTTTCAGGCTTTTCTGCCCCTTTGTTATCATACATGCATTCATAAATGTGTTTATGAGATGTTGATTTACTGACATCAACCTACTGACATGGACCAACACTTTCAATTTGACCGTCTGTCATCTCTCCATGTATCAATCCATCCATCTCCACCTCTTCCCATGTCTTGTGTTTCAACATCAGGCAGTTAAGTGTGTATGTGCTTCGGAAACATGTGATGAATCTGCCTATAAATCAGAGTTGTCACAGTTTGAGTGAACTATTGGCCCTTAATGGCCAATAAATACAGGTTAGCAGGACAGAGGTTGGCTACAGGTCACAGGGTGGAGGTGTGTGTGTGTTTGTGTTTGTTGGGGTGGGCTGAGAGTTCACAAACGGGCCTAAAGAGTCATTTGAATTGCTAATTTGAATCACAACTTCCATTACATTAGCTTTAAAATCATTGAAAACATCATAAAACCATAAATGAGATTGCTTTAATATATTTTCATTCACTCAACATTATATTGTCATATCTGTTTCCATATTATTGCCATCATTTAGAAATCCCCCATATACCAGTTTCTCACAGATACAATTCTTTCACTTCCTTCTACGTCTCCTCTCTGACTAGTTTTCCATCTGGAACCGTCAATAACCATCTTGTCCTCCTCCTCCACCTCCTCCTCCTCTCATCTGTCGGTATCTGTCTCTATGAGACAGCGGTCACCTTTTAGCCCTGCGCAAGGCTCAGGCTGCGGTCCCACCTCCCATCAAGATGACAGGGTCAGAAGCAATCCAACCCAGGAAGTGATTTTACGCCCTTCACACATGAGAGGAGCTTTTAAAGAGCAGAGGAGATGAGACTCGAGGTGGTGTGATAAACACAGCAGGCCTCACATCTTCAGACTACCAGGCAGTCATGAAGACTTTTTTGTTTGTTCTCTTAGTTCTCCTCTCTCCACTCCTCCTCATGTTCTTTACAAAATTGTTAAATGAATAGGTTGATAGTTTTTCCCGACTCTTGTTGAGGATTAAGAGCAGAGGAAGTCGCACATTCTAAAGCCTTATGAGGCAAATCTTGATTTGTGAATATGGGTGATAAAGATTCAGGACAATTCAATTTAATTTGTAAAAATGCAGAACCATAATTTACATTGTCTCAAGGCACTTTACATAGAAGGTCAAGACCCAACAGTTCCCACCATGATTGATTGATTGATTGATAAGAGGTTAGGCGGAAAACAAGCACATTACAAATAAGTTATTATGACTACAATTTTGAAAGCAGGGTCAATAACACGGCAGGTTCAACGAATGAGATCATGGTTTAAGAAATATTAGTTATATCAGAGGTCAAAATATATCTGAACCTCCAAACTTCTATTTTATTATATTTTATACTATTTCTATTATTTTATTTTTTTCATTGTAATTACTTGAGCATTGCTAGAAGAGAGCCTGTGACTCAAGCATTTCATTGCAAGTGACTGCTTAATGTTATTGTTGTGCATTTGACAATAAAAATCTTGAATCTTGAATCTTGAATCTTGGTGAATGGACGACCCTTCCTACCTAGTGAGTCGCATCCTCCCTAGTACATCCTAGAAATGGAAATTTGAGAAGAGAAGAAAAAAGTTATAAAAACAACTAAATCTTCATTTGGTGGAGATTGAAGTGCATGATGGAGCAGCTCTCTTATCTAGGAATATTACTCAGTCTATTACATGACAACCCATAGTTGGGACCAGGAAGCAGAGCTGCAGTGCTAAACACTTCTCTGCGCTCCCTCTGGATCAATCACACAACCCCATAGAGATTGTGTCTGTTCACCGTCCGATTAAATTATTGAAATTAAACAATAACAGAGCGAGAACTCCACACAAAAATTTAATACAAATTAAAACAACCTCTGAAACAATACAGGAAACCCAGACTTTTAAATGTGGTCTTTTAAACATTAGATCACTGGAAAAAAAGGCTCTTTTAGTTAATGAAATAGTCTCCGATTACAACATAGATTTATTGTCCCTCACTGAGACGTGGCTGCATCCTGATGAATATGTCAGTCTAAATGAATCTACTCCCCCCAGTCATATCAATTCACAGGTTCCTAGAGAAATTGGGCGAGGAGGTGGAGTTGCTGCTATTTTTAACTCCAGTCTATCAATTAATCCTAAACCTAAACTCAGCTACAAATCATTTGAATGTCTGGTTCTTAGTCTTCCACGCCAATCTAGGAACCACCAACAGCCAATCATATTGGCCGTAGTTTACCGTGCTCCCAGGGCTTATACTGAATTTTTAAAGGAATTCCCTGAGTTTTTATCAAACTTAGTCCTAAAGACCGATAAAATTATTATTGTTGGTGGCTTTAATATTCATGTTGACAATAATAAAGATTGCCTTAGAGTAGCATTTATTTCAATACTAGACTCTATTGGTTTCAGTCAGTGTGTGCACAAACCTACTCATTGTTGTAACCACACACTTGACTTGGTATTATCCTACGGTGTCGAAATTGAAAATTGAAAAACAGTACTTCCGCGCAATCCAGTTCTATCAGACCATAATTTAATAACCTTTGATTTTTCAATAACTGAATATATGCCACTAATAAAAAATTCATTTTCTAGATGTCTACCTGATAGTGCTGTAGCTAAATTTAAGGAAATAATTCCAATTACATTTAAACCCGTATTAGCAGTAGATATAAACAACAAATTCTTTAAAAACCTGAGCTCCATTGAGATCGACCTCCTCGTCGATAGCTCTGCAGACTCATTACGATTAACATTAAATGGATGGATTTGTATTTATATAGCGCTTTTCTAGTCTTGATGACCACTCAAAGCGCTTTACAGTACAGTTTTACATTCACCCATTCACACACACATTCATACAGTGCATCTATTCGCAGCACTTTGATATTCTAAGGGGGGCCATTCGGGGTTCAGCATCTTGCCCAAGGACAATTCGGCGTGCAGATGGGTCAGACTGGGGATCGAACTGCCGACCTTCAGGTTGGAGGACGACCACTCTCCCCTAAGCCACAGACTCAATAGCGCCTCTAAAAAAGAAAAATGTCAAACATAGTAAATTAGCTCCGTGGTATAATTCCCAGACAAATGAGTTAAAACAATTATCAAGAAAACTAGAAAGGAAGTGGCGCTCCCGCAACAATGTTGAAAATCTAATAGACTGGAAGAATAGTGTTAAAGAATATAAAAAGGCTCTCCACAAAGCAAGAGCCGCCTACTATTCAAAACTAATAGAAGAGAATAAAAACAACCCCAGGTTTCTCTTCAGCACTGTAGCCAGGCTGACAGAGAGTCACACCTCCACCGAACCCAGTATTCCTCGATCCCTAAATAGCAATATCTTTATGACCTTTTTTAATGATAAAATTCAAACCATTAGAAATAAAATCAACCATCTCCTGCCCTCAATTGGCACTAATACCCTCCCAACAACAGAGATCTCAGAAACGGCTGAGAATCCTACCCATTACTTAGACAGCTTCTCTCTGATCACCCGTGATCAGTTTACCAAATTAATCTCAGGTTCTAAACCAACAACCTGTATTTTAGATCCCATTCCAACCAAATTACTTAAAGAAATTCTGCCCCTAATTGATAGTTCGTTACTTAACATTATCAATCTGTCATTATCATCAGGTTATGTACCACAGTCTTTTAAAATAGCTGTCATCAAACCCCTACTCAAAAAACCCACACTAGACCCAGAGGATTTAGCCAATTACAGACCAATATCTAATCTCCCCTTCATCTCTAAAATCTTAGAAAAAGTTGTTGCCAATCAGCTGTGTGAGTTTCTCCGGGAAAATAATATATATGAAGACTTTCAATCGGGGTTTAGAGCCAATCACAGTACAGAGACAGCCTTGGCAAAAGTCACTAATGACCTTTTAATGGCCTCAGATCAGGGACTTGTGTCTGTCCTCGTTCTGTTAGATCTCAGTGCAGCATTCGACACAATTGACCATCAAATTTTATTACAAAGACTCAAACAGTTAATTAACATTAATGGAACCGCCCTTAACTGGTTTGAATCGTATTTTTCTGATCGCTCCCAATTTGTGCAAATTAATGATGAGTCATCTGTGCGCACCAAAGTTAACCATGGTGTTCCACAGGGCTCTGTGCTCGGCCCAATTTTATTCTCATTATATATGCTTCCACTAGGAAACATTATCAGGACACACTCGGTAAATTTCCACTGCTATGCGGATGACACCCAGTTATATTTGTCAATAAAACCTGAACAAAGTAATCAATTAACTAAACTTCGAACATGTCTCAAGGACATAAAAACCTGGATGACCCGCAATTTTCTCTTATTAAACTCAGACAAAACAGAGGTTATAATACTTGGCCCCAAACACCTTAGAGATGCATTATCTAATGATATAGCTGCGCTAGACGACATTGCCCTTGCTTCCAATGAAACAGTCAGGAACTTGGAAGTGATCTTCGATCCTGATTTATCCTTTAATAGTCACTTAAAACAAATTTCTCGGACCGCTTTTTTCCACTTGCGTAATATTTCAAAAATTAGACATGTCCTTTCCCAAAAAGATGCAGAAAAACTAGTCCACGCCTTTGTTACCTCGAGACTGGACTATTGTAATTCATTATTATCAGGCTCCAGCAGTAAGTCATTAAAGACCCTACAGCTTGTCCAAAATGCCGCAGCACGTGTCCTGACGAGAACAAAGAGAAGAGAGCACATTTCTCCAGTATTAGCATCGCTACACTGGCTTCCAGTTAAATCTAGAATAGAATTTAAAATTCTCCTCCTCACCTTCAAGGCCCTTAATAATATAGCGCCTTTTTACCTTAAAGAGCTGTTAGTACCTTATAAACCCGCTAGAGCACTCCGCTCCCAGAATTCAAGCCTACTTGTCGTCCCTAAATTCTCTAAAAGTAGAGTAGGAGCCAGAGCTTTTAGCCACCAAGCCCCTCGGCTGTGGAATAATCTACCACTTTCAGTTCGGGAGGCAGTCACCATCTTTTCGTTTAAAAGTAGGCTCAAAACCTTCCTTTTTGATAAAGCTTATAGTTAGAGCTAATTAGTGCGCCAGAACGTTACTTGTTCTATTTTATGACACATGACACACGGAGCTTCTCTTTCCAGCTTCTCCTTCCTCTTCTCCATCCCTATCCCCCTTCCCCGGAATCCCTTTGCTTTATCACCCGCAGATCCAGGGCCTCTGTGGCCGCACCATGGATTGCAGTTTGTGGATCGCGCACTGGGGGTCGCGGTGTTGGATCCAGTGTGGCGGATTCCGAGTCATGTGGGCTGATCGTGGTGCTGGTGGCGGACCCTGTGTCGCGTTGGCATTGGGCACGGGCGGTGGACCAGGACCGCAGTGGTGGCTCGTGATGGGTCCTGGTGGGCGGCGGTGGACGGTGACTGAGGACTGGAGTGGTGTCTGGTCTGGATGGTGGATCGTGGTCCTGCTGGTTGCTGGGCATGGACTGTGCTTGCAGCGGGACTGCTTGGCATGTCATGTTGGGGTTGTCCTTCGGGATGTCTACCCTCATCAAATGCTGCTAGAGACTTTGATTATTGATGATGTTTTCCTGCACGTGGCATCTATTGCACTTCTGTCCGTCCTGGGAGAGGGATCCCTCACATGTGGCTCTCTCTGAGGTTTCTACATATTTTTACCCTGTTAAACGGGTTTTTAGTAGTTTTTCCTTACTCTTGCTGAGGGTTAAGGACAGAGGATGTCACACCCTGTTAAAGCCCTATGAGATGAATTGTAATTTGTGAATATGGGCTATACAAATAAAATTTGATTGATTGATTGATTGATGAACGGAGGCCATGATTTATTTCTTGTTGTAGCTGTGGCTCAGAAGGTGGTTGTCCACTAACCCTAAAGTTGGTGGTTCAATCCCCAGGACTTCCAGTCGGCATTCCAAAGAGCCTTGGGCAAGATAATGAAGCCCAGATTGCCCAACATGGCTATGCCGACAGTGTATGAATGGTGTGTGATAGAAAGTGCTGTGTGTAGAAGCACTCTATGGACATTTGTGTGTATGTGACTTGTAGGGTAAAAGTACTAAATTCAGTCCTTTTAACTGTTAGAAACAGGATGTGTACTTGATGACCACCTCATTAGCATAACCCTATGGCTATTATAACCATGACATGTCTTCTGTAACCAATGTACTTATTTTGGTAATTATTTTAGCTTTTTCTTAGTTTTGTGCCTTAATCCAACAAAAACTTTAACCAGTAGTTTTCATCCCATCACACAAGCAAAAGTAATTTGCAACAGTTTTAGAAGTTACAGACAAATAACGTGTTCCAGCTGATAGGACAAATAATGTATTTTGTCATTGAATGTGAAGGACTATATAGTTTATTTATTCTATATTTAATAATTTTTTGCACGATCTTTTCAGTCCTGATGCTTCTGACAATATGGTGCTGATGTGACATAAGATGAAGTATTATCTTATATATGGTAAATGGTTTTGTATTTATATAGCGCTTTTCTAGTCTTGATGACCACTCAAAGCACTTTACAGTACAGCTTTACATTCACCCATTCACACACACATTCATACAGTGCATCTATTCGGAGCACTTTGTTTTTCTATGGGGGGCCATTCGGGGTTCAGCATCTTGCCCAAGGACACTTCGGCATGCAGATAGGTCAGACTGGGGATCGAACCGCCAACCTTCAGGTTGGAGGACCACCACTCTACCCCTCAGCCACAGCCGCAAACCTGTACTAAAGTAAAACACTTAATAAGTGCTCCACATTCCTCATTTAAAAGCAGGCGACAGATTATTCGTCTGTTATTACCCATCTACAATGACATATAGCCTAAAATTACATAATATTCTATATATTATATTATGACCTTTTTTCCCCAATAATATTACAACTTTATTCTTGTGAACGTATGAACTTTGCTCTTAAAAATCTCAAACATTTATCTTCCTTATAGATGTTTTTTATATAAATGGCACAACCGTCAGGGGTAATTTAGGGTTCAGTATTTTCAGGACATTTCGGCTTGGGGAATGGAGAAGACTGGGATCAAACTGCCGACCTTCTGGTAAAAGGCTGGGCCACTCTGTCCCCTGAGCCACAGCCGCCCTATAAGTGGCAAATGGATAAAAACTTAGCTGAAGGTGAAGATTGCAAAGATAAACCGAGGATTGTCTGAAAAGAAAAACATTATCTGTAGCGGCCTGGACTTGAGGTTATGAGGTAAAATCCGTCCCCTCCAGCTCCAGTTTAACCCACCAGACACCATCACCTGTCCTTCACCGAATGCCAATCATATTTGCTGTAGTTTACCGTGCTCCGGCGGCTTATTCTGAATTTTTAAAGGAATTCCCTGAGTTTTTATCAAACTTAGTCCTAAAGACCGATAAAATTATTATTGTTGGTGGCTTTAATATTCATGTTGACAATAATAAAGATTGCCTTAGCATAGCATTTATTTCAATACTAGACTTTATTGGTTTCAGTCAGTGTGTGCACAAACCTACTCATTGTTGTAACCACACACTTGACTTGGTATTATCCTACGGTGTCGAAATTGAAAATTTAACAGTACTTCCGCGCAATCCAGTTCTATCAGACAATAATTTAATAACCTTTGATTTTTCAATAACTGAATATATGCCACTAATAAAAAATTCATTTTCTAGATGTCTACCTGATAGTGCTGTAGCTAAATTTAAGGAAATAATTCCAATTACATTTAAACCCGTATTAGCAGTAGATATAAACAACAAATTCTTTAAAAACCTGAGCTCCATTGAGATCGACCTCCTCGTCGATAGCTCTGCAGACTCATTACGATTAACATTAAATGGATGGATTTGTATTTATATAGCGCTTTTCTAGTCTTGATGACCACTCAAAGCGCTTTACAGTACAGTTTTACATTCACCCATTCACACACACATTCATACAGTGCATCTATTCGCAGCACTTTGATATTCTAAGGGGGGCCATTCGGGGTTCAGCATCTTGCCCAAGGACAATTCGGCATGCAGATGGGTCAGACTGGGGATCGAACTGCCGACCTTCAGGTTGGAGGACGACCACTCTCCCCTAAGCCACAGACTCAATAGCGCCTCTAAAAAAGAAAAATGTCAAACATTGTAAATTAGCTCCGTGGTATAATTCCCAGACAAATGAGTTAAAACAATTAACAAAAAACTAGAAAGGAAGTGGCGCTCCAGCAACCATGTTGAAAATCAAATAGACTGGAAGAATAGTGTTAAAGAATATAAAAAGGCTCTCCACAAAGCAAGAGCCGCCTACTATTCAAAACTAATTGAAGAGAATAAAAACAACCCCAGGTTTCTATTCAGCACTGTAGCCAGGCTGACAGAGAGTCACACCTCCACCGAACCCAGTATTCCTCGATCCCTAAATAGCAATATCTTTATGACCTTTTTTAATGATAAAATTCAAACTATTAGAAATAAAATCAACCATCTCCTGCCCTCAATTGGCACTAATACCCTCCCAACAACAGAGATCTCAGAAACGGTTGAGAATCCTACCCATTACTTAGACAGCTTCTCTCTGATCACCCGTGATCAGTTTACCAAAATAATCTCAGGTTCTAAACCAACCGTATCTTAGATCCCATTCCTACAAAATTACTTAAAGATATTCTGCCCCTACTTGATAGTTCGTTACTTAACATTATCAATCTGTCATTATCATCAGGTTATGTACCACAGTCTTTTAAAATAGCTGTCATCAAACCCCTACTCAAAAAACCCACCCTAGACCCAGAGGTTTTAGCCAATTACAGGCCAATATCTAATCTCCCTTTCATGTCTAAAATCTTAGAAAAAGTTGTAGCCAATCAGCTGTGTGAGTTTCTCCAGGAAAATAATATATATGAAGACTTTCAGTCGGGGTTTAGAGCCAATCACAGTACAGAGACAGCCTTGGCAAAAGTCACTAATGACCTTTTAATAGCCTCAGATCAGGGTCTTGTGTCTGTCCTCGTTCTGTTAGATCTCAGTGCAGCATTCGACACAATTGACCATCAAATTCTATTACAAAGACTCAAACAGTTAATTAACATTAATGGAACCGCCCTTAACTGGTTTAAATCGTATTTTTCTGATCGCTCCCAATTCGTGCAAATTAATGATGAGTCATTTGTGCGCACCAAAGTTAACCATGGTGTTCCACAGAGCTCTGTGCTCGGCCCAATTTTATTCTCATTATATATGCTTCCACTAGGAAACATTATCATTATCAGGACACACTCTGTAAATTTCCACTGCTATGCGGGAGTGATCTTCGATCCTGATTTATCCTTTAATTCTCACTTAAAACAAATTTCTAGGACCGCTTTTTTCCACTTGCGTAATATTTCAAAAATTAGACATACCCTTTCACAAAAAGATGCAGAAAAACTAGTCCACGCCTTTGTTACATCGAGACTGGACTATTGTAATTCATTATTATCAGGCTCCAGCAGTAAGTCATTAAAGACTCTACAGCTTGTCCAAAATGCCGCAGCACGTGTCCTGACGAGAACAAAGAGAAGAGAGCACATTTCTCCAGTATTAGCATCGCTACACTGGCTTCCAGTTAAATCTAGAATAGAATTTAAAATTCTCCTCCTCACCTTCAAGGCCCTTAATAATATAGCGCCTTTTTACCTTAAAGAGCTGTTAGTACCTTATAAACCCGCTAGAGCACTCCGCTCCCAGAATTCAAGCCTACTTGTCGTCCCTAAAGTCTCTAAAAGTAGAGTAGGAGCCAGAGCTTTCAGCCATCAAGCCCCTCGGCTGTGGAATAATCTACCACTTTCAGTTTGGGAGGCAGACACCATCTTTTCGTTTAAGAGTAGGCTCAAAACCTTCCTTTTTGATAAAGCTTATAGTTAGAGCTAATTAGTGCGCCAGAACGTTACTTATTCTATTTTATGACACATGACACACGGAGCTTCTCTTTCCAGCTTCTCCTTCCTCTTCTCCATCCCTATCCCCCTTCCCCGGAATCCCTTTGCTTTATCACCCGCAGATCCAGGGCCTCTGTGGCCAAACCATGGATTGCGGTTTGTGGATCGCGCACCGGGGGTCGCGGTGTTGGATCCAGTGTGGCGGATTCTGAGTCATGTGGGCTGATCGTGGTGCTGGTGGCGGACCCTGTGTCGCGTTGGCATTGGGCACGGGCGGTGGACCAGGACCGAGGTGGTGGCTCGTGATGGGTCCTGGTGGGTGGCGGTGGACGGTGACTGAGGACTGGAGTGGCGTCTGGTCTGGATGGTGGATCGTGGTCTGGATGGTTACTGACCATGGACTGTGATTGCAGTGGGAATGCTTGGCATGTCATGTTGGGGTTCGGGATGTCTACCCTCATCAAATGGTGCTAGAGACTTTGATTATTGATGATGTTCTCCTGCACGTGGCATCTATTGCACTTCTATCCGTCCTGGGAGAGGGATCCCTCACATGTGGCTCTCTCTGAGGTTTCTACGTATTTTTACCTTGTTAAAAGGGTTTTTAGTAGTTTTTCCTTACTCTTGCTGAGGGTTAAGGACAGAGGATGTCACACCCTGTTAAAGCCCTATGAGATGAATTGTAATTTGTGAATATGGGCTGACCTTGTTTCAATTCCACCAAAGAGCTTCTTTGGCAAAAAAATCTAACTGTACTTGTGACTCAAATTAGAGTGTGATAAAAACTGAGCCCTTAAATATGGGTAATTGAACTATGCTTTGGTGCAGCCATTGTATTTCTATCATGCAGCCAAAAGAAGATGGTTATCTAGGTGATAGGGCTTGTGTTTCCTCTGGCTGATGTCAATGCCAACAGAAACACTGTAATGAGAACCAGCCACTTCAGGCTCACAGTCCACAGTGAGAGAACCAAGAACCAACTCCAGAACCAACGTATCCCAAGGTGGAACTGGAGGGACTCAAACGTGTATTTTGAGTTGAATTATAAAACTATCTGCAACTTCACGCTGAGTTCAGCAATGTTCCAGTCAGTGGTGCATTTTTTTTCCTTGGTCTAACAAATCTCCTCAGAGCTGCAATACACAGTAGATTTATCCTTCAAGACTGTTCTCATCCCTTACATAAACTGCTTTCAGATATGCACTGAACTCCGGAGATCCTCCACACTTTCTCCGCAGGGGCTGTATGTGTGAAAGCAAATGTCAGAGTGAGAGCTTCCAGAGTTTCTGCTGCTTTTCTCTGTCTGGCACCCTAGTATAAAGTCCGCAGATAGTCCGGAGAGGAGCTGATGTGAGAACACAGCAGAAGATCCTGCTTAGTTTTCCAACAACAAAGAAAGAAAAATAATCTAAACATCTCTGCATGAAAACGTGGTGCCACACATACAAAAGACACAGAAAAAGAGGTTTGTGGTGCTTAGACTAGACGATGTGCAGTACACAAAAACACATGATCTACACAGCAGAATCACTACGTTACATCCTGCCTGCTCCACCACCCTGTACCTGAAACCAGCCGGAGGGTTTTCTGTGTTTGTAAACGAGGCTGAGAATCTCTTGCTACGTTGTTCATGTGTGAAAATCAAGAACCAGTTCTCTGGAGTTTCTCCAGAGGTCGAGTCTGAAAAGGCTATATCGAACTCCAGATCCCTCATTCTCACCGCCGTCTTGTAGCATCTTGGGGGAGAACTAAGTCACACAGAAATGCTCTGTACCTTGAACTCCTAAACAAACTAACACAGTAAAACTTTAGTTTTTTTCTTAGAATGCTGTATATCACATTTGCACAGAAAATATATTGGCCCCAGAATAAGTAAACCTGTGATCATACTGGGATGTGTGCACGGTTTGAACCTCTCATTTCCACTGAGGGAACCAGCACAGTAAATCGGTGATGGAAACGCCAACATGACCTGTAGACTGTTTAGTTTGTGTAGCTCCACATTCCCTCGAAGCATATCTGGTGGCAGAGCGGTATCTGTCTCTATCTGAAGCCATTTCTGATTCTTCTCAACCTTCACCTCTTTTCCTCTCTCTTTAAATTCCTCAGACCAAAAGATGTCTTCCTCTTTGTTTACTTCATTTTGTCTATCTCTTCCCTCTCTAATAAACACATCCATGACCAAAGCTTGTGGCTGATCTGTTTGTATGTGATAGGCAAGAGAAACACACACACAGCCAGGCATGCTGCTACTTTGGGGTTACGAGGTGAGCAGGGTTCATGTGCAGGCCAGATAACAGTATGACATGGAGGGGGAGTAAGGGGGAAGGGGGTGTCACAGCCTCTACCTTTTACTGGTGTCAGCAAAAGACTCTCAGCATTAGTGCCAACATGTCACGTGCCAACATGTGGAAAGGATGTGCTATAATAACTATCTTGTTGTTTTTCTTTGTATATTCAAGGGAACTGGTGTAGTTTGATGGGTTTCACTTTTTACGTTTATTGGATACATTTAGTGAATTAATGAAAATAAACCTAAAAAAGTCAAAGAAACAAATACAAGCATGGCTATATAAAACCATAAATTTACAGACCAGACAATATCTCACAGCATTGCATGCAAATATAATGCAAAGTGCCTGATTACACAGCCATAGTGATTGAAAGAAGAGAGCAGACACAATGCATCTAATATCAACCACCATATATGACCCTCAACATAATCAAATTATGTAAAAAAAAAAGGAGAATAAATTTAAAGTAGTTTAAAAACTATTGATGCATCTTCATATTTAACCCTGTCTTCTTGAGAGTGTATTGCTGTACAACTTGTGTCTTGATATGTTCAGAGGCAATATATACCCTTTTGACACCAATATTTATAATATTAAGAGTTATAATTATAGTATAAGAGGATTTTCTGAAATGTGGGTAAACCTGCTAAAAAGGTGATTGACTCATTTCCCATTGCTGGTCGAGGAGTTTGGCTTTTCTGTGGTGTTCCCCCTGGTGAGTCATGAACGTTTCACTCACTGAAAAGCTCTCTCACCTCACTGTCTTCCCAGTGTTGCATTTTGCAAAATACAAAGAAGACAAAATCTCTGATCTTCCCAAGCTATAGAAAACATAAGAACACAAACATTATTAGTATTAACGCGCCAATGTCCATAGGTTAAATTTGTGTCATAATGTAAAGTGCTGTATCAGAAGCTTGTGGTTCAAGCTTGGTCTCCCTATTCGCTGTACACTTAGACTTCATCGATGTCATTAAATGGCTGAATGGCAAAACTGTACTGTTAATCACTGTCGTCATCAAGACTAGAAAAGTGTCAATCAATCAATCAAGAAACTTGTCAAACAACAAGTCAAAACAAGGAAGAGAAGAGGGAACATGAATGTAAAAGGACGGTGAACAGGATAACGGCTCTGAAAACTGATTGTAAGAACATAGATAAATACTGAATGATAAAATGATCAGAGTGCATTGCGGTAAGTAATACCGACAAAGATTATATACAGTTAATGTGAATGAAGTGTATAGAGACATACATATGATGAGACTGGCCTTACATAAGTAACCATATTTTCTTTATTGAAATAATCATAATGAAGCAAAATGTTGTAATGATGGTGACAATAGCTTTATTTTTATATTTCTCAAAATCTTTAAGCCTCTGATGTATTATGTTGCATGATCAGATGTCTTCTCTTGTAGCGGATGAAAAACTGGACTTCCTCATTTCCTGTTGTTCTGTTGCTCCAAGGCCAACAAACTTCATGTCACGTTTTGTCATAATCAGCAAATACTTTATTACCACTGCACATCCCTGTGTGTGTAACATGCTGAGCGTACAACTGTACAGTAGGTGCATGGTCGGTGCATTATAATTCATCTGCAGTTGTTCACATTGTACACAAAAAAGATGTCTTCCCTTGATGAGAGTATTATCTAATTTCATTCATTCATCTTTTGTGTACAGATGCAAATGAATATTGGAAGTTGTGATCTTATCATAGCTGATATTTTCCAAACACTGTTAACGTTTGCTTGTGCTGTTGTCACATCGCATAAAGACATACAATACAATTCAACTTAACACAAAGCTTGTTCCTTTATCCAACTTGAATAATAATAATTGAAGAAGGATGTCGAGAAGGCATGTTGGCTGTAGCAGAATATATTATTTAAGCCTTCAAAGGTTTATCCATGCCTTTTAGGCCACTGTGGCCTATGTTAAAATATTAATGTATTCATATTTTATGCAATAACATCGCGTGACTTCAATGTCAAAGCTGTAAACGTGACAGGAATATACCTTGGTGTGGCAGCAGGGGTGGGTTGGCCATCGGGACATTCAGGAAGACTCTTTAACGAAACAATACATTCCAGGCCAAACCTGTGGAGAGTATACTGACAGTATACGGTGGGGGGGGGCTAAAAGGGATAGTTCACCCAAAAATGCAAAATTCTCTCTCTACCTACTCACCACTTTGGCGATATAGGGGTGGGTGAAGTGCTTGGGTCCAAAGAACACTTTCAGCGTTGCAGCCATATCCAATACAATTAAAGTAAATGGTGACCACTTCTTCTTCACGCATGGATCACAGCCTTTAAAGGCTCTAATCGCAGTTTACTTTCCATCAGGTTTGTGTCACAGTTCTCTGTGCCCCTCGTCCTCTCTCCTCTCCTTTTTCCCGCAGGTGCTGCTCGTCTCACTAGATGACCCGGCTCACCAGGCGCACCTGCACTCATCAACTGCTCCCTATATCTGCCCTGGCTGAGCACGGAGTCATCGCCAGTTCGTCCTTGTCACTACAGTGGTAGTTTTTCGTTCTCAGCTCATAGTCCTATCCTCCTGTGATTATTCTCCCAGCTAATCCTCGTGTCTGTTCTCCTGTCCTCCAGTTACCCCGTCATCCTGCTCACCTGATTCTCCTTCCCGCTGACGAACTCCCGGAGCCATCAGCTACCCCGTCATCCTGCTCACCTGCTTCTCCATTCCTGCTGAAGAACTACCGGAGCCATCAGCACTCCCTCGTCCTGCCCTCCTGCCTCTTCCCTGCGCTGAAGAACTCCCGGAGCCATCAGCAGCCCGTCTATCCACCTTTGTCCCACGTTAAATAAACATCATTGAACGCCCCACCTCAGTGCTCTGTGTTTTGCCTCCGCTCTGGGGTCCACCCGTCGCGTATCGTAACAGAACGAACTGGCCATTAAACCATGGACCCCGCGGAGACAAACGAACTCCGCCACGCCATTGCGAGGCAAGGGAGCCTGATAGGACAACACGACCAGACCCTCCAGGGACTTGTTAACTCCGTGAACTCCGTTGGGACCTTGCTCACACAGCTTCAGGAGCACCTCAACTTCTCCTCCGCATCTTCCTCGCAGGAATCCTCCACCCCAACGCCTTCCGACCCTCCTGTGGCTCCCACCCATGATCCCCACATGCCCACACCTGAACGATACTCTGGTGAGTTGGGGTCTTGTCGGCGTTTCCTGCTCCAGTGCTCACTTGTTTTTGATCATCAGCCCCGTAGTTATGATAGTGACCGTGTTAAAATAGCTTTTGTTGTGAGTCTCCTCTCGGGCCGGGCTGCGCAGTGGGCCACGGCGCTGTGAGAACGAGACTCACGATTTAATTTCTCATTTGACCAGTTTCAAGCTGAAATGAAAAAGGTCTTTGACCACCCAGTTCGGGGCAAGGAGGCAGCCAATCGCTTGCTTTCGCTCCGACAGGGGACACGCTCAGTGGCGGATTACACCATTGAATTCCGCATTCTCGCTGCGGAGAGCGGATGGGATTCGCTTGCGCTACAGAGCGTATTTTCTCATGGCTTAGGGGATAATATCAAAGATGAGTTGGCAGCTAAAAATGACTCAGAATCCCTGGACGATTTGATTTCTTTAGCCATTAGGTTAGATATCCGCCTTAGGGAGAGAAGGCGTGAGCGAGCAGGACGTCAGCAGGCCCCAGCTTCACTCCCCCGTACCTCAGTCAATCCACCTCCGACATATCCTGCACTCAGCTCCTCTTCCCGGGATTCCACTGAGGAGCCCATGCAGGTCGGGAGGGCCCGGCTCACGGCCATTGAGAGGGAGCGACGTTTTCGGGAACTGCTGTGCCTGTACTGTGGTCAGCCCGGTCACACTCTCTCCATCTGTTCCCACCGGCCAAAAGAGGGGGTTCATCAGGTAAAGGGGGAGTCCTGGTGAGCCACACTCAGTCCTCCAAGTCCCTCTCCCCCCCAGAACATTATTAGAGTCAAGACTAGTCACCAACACATTTTCTCCCCCCCTCAAGGCCCTGGTGGATTCCGGGTCGGATGAGAACTTCATAGACACAAATCTTATCTCTCAAGGCAACATTCCTCTCATTCCCCTCCCAAGACCGAGAGAGGTTAGTGCCTTGGATGGTCGACATCTGGCTGAAATCACCCACCAGACTCAACCCCTCACCCTAGTGGCATCAGGGAATCACAGAGAGACTATCCAATTCCTGGTCATCTCCTCACCTCACTCCCCCCTGGTTCTGGGACAGCCCTGGTTACAGCTCCACAACCCCCACGTCGACTGGAGGAGAGGCACGGTGATTGGGTGGAGTTCCCATTGTCATGCAAACTGCCTCCGTTCAGCCAGCCCGTCAGTTTCTGTCCCACCGTCAACTCCTCCTCCCCCCCCAGACCTATCTCAGGTTCCCCCAGAATACCACGACCTCCAGGAGGTGTTCAGTAAGGACAAGGCCCTTATCTTACCCCCTCACCGACCCTACGATTGTGCAATCAATCTAATTCCGGGACACACGTTTCCCTCCAGCTGTCTATACAACCTTTCCAAGCCTGAGAAGGAGGTGATGGAGAAGTACATCCAGGATAACCTTGCAGGAGGACTCATCAGGCCCTCTTCATCACCGGTGGGAGCCGGTTTCTTTTTTGTAAAGAAGAAGGATGGCTCACTACGGCCTTGCATTGACTTCCGCGGGCTGAACCAAATTACAGTAAAAAACAAGTACCCACTCCCCCTGATCGATGCTGCTTTCGGCCCCTTACACGAGGCCTCTATATTCTCCAAGCTGGATCTCCGCAATGCCTATCACCTGGTTCGGATCAAGGAGGGAGATGAATGGGAAACGGCCTTCAACACCCCACTTGGTCACTTTGAGTATCGAGTATTGCCATTCGGACTCACCAATGCTCCAGCGGTCTTCCAGAATTTAGTCAATGACGTGTTGCGGGACATGCTCAACCGCATGGTTTTCGTGTATTTGGACGATATACTACTATTCTCCCGGAACATGCAGGAACATCAACAACATGTCAGGCTAGTGCTACAGAGACTGTTGGAGAACAAGCTGTTTGTTAAGGCTGAGAAGTGCGTGTTCCATTCACAATCTGTTCCATTCCTGGGTTTTATCGTGGAGAAAGGTCAGCTTCGGGCGGATCCAGCTAAGGTTCGAGCAGTGAGCGAGTGGCCAACCCCCAGGACCAGGAAACAGCTGCAGTGCTTTCTTGGCTTCGCTAACTTCTACCGCCGGTTCATACGGAACTTCAGTAAGGTCGCTACACCACTCACCAAACTCACCTCACCTAAAATCTTGTTTTCCTGGTCTCCTAGTGCAGAAAGAGCATTTGTGGAGCTCAAGAGGTTGTTCTCCACCGCCCCAGTACTGGTGTACCCTGATCCGGCCCTGCAGTTCGTGGTGTTGGTTGATGCCTCCGACACCGGGGCCGGGGCGGTCCTCTCCCAACGTTCCCCAGGGGACGGTAAGATGCACCCTTGTGCCTTTTTTTCACACCGTTTTTCCCCCGCTGAGCAGAACTACGATGTCGGTAATCGTGAGTTGCTGGCCGTGGTCCTGGCGCTGGGAGAGTGGCGCCACTGGCTGGAAGGATCAGAGCACCCATTCCTCGTCTGGACGGATCATAAGAACTTGTCGTACCTCCAGTCAGCCAAACGACTTAACCCTCGACAGGCTAGATGGGCTCTATTCTTGGGCCGATTCAACTTCTCCTTGACTTACCGACCTGGTTCCCGCAACCTCAAGCCTGACGCTCTCTCCCGGCAGATGGCTCCTGCGATCCTCAGTCAGGCACCTGAGACCATCCTTCCTCCATCCTGCATCGTGGCGGCGGCCTTCTGGGAGGTGGAGTCTCGGGTCAAGGAGGCCCAGCTCACGGATCCCGGTCCAGGTAACGGTCCTCCTAACCGCCTTTATGTTCCGGCTTCCCTTAGATCCCAAGTGCTAGTTTGGGGCCACGCATCCAAGCTTGCCTGCCATCCTGGGATCCAGCGGACGCTGGAGTTCACCCGCCGGCGTTTTTGGTGGACCGGCATGATGCAAGATATCCAGGCCTTTATCGCCGCGTGCCCGGTCTGCGCCCGTGGGAAGGCCTCTCGCCAACCTTCCTCGGGGTTACTCCGACCACTTCCCATCCCAAGCCGCCCATGGTCCCACATCGCAGTGGATTTCGTCACGGGGCTCCCTCCCTCGGCAGGTAACACCACCATACTTACCATTGTGGACCGCTTTTCTAAGGGCGTGCATTTTGTCCCTCTTCCCAAACTCCCCTCAGCCCTAGAGACAGCTGCCCTTCTCACCCAGCACGTGTTCCGGCTGCACGGTCTGCCCCTGGATATTGTCTCCGACCGCGGGCCACAGTTCACCTCACAGGTGTGGAGGGCATTCTGCCGGGCTCTGGGGGCCTCAGTCAGCCTGTCCTCGGGTTATCACCCCCAGACCAATGGACAGACCGAGCGAGCTAACCAGGACCTGGAGACAGCCCTCCGCTGCGTTTCTGCCCAACACCCCTCGTCCTGGAGTTCACACCTGGCCTGGGTCGAGTACGCCCACAACTCCCTGACTAGCTCAGCCACAGGTATGACCCCTTTCACAATAATGAACGGCTTTCAATCCCCTTGTTCCCGTCGCAGGAGGAGGACGTGGCCGTCCCCTCCGTTCAGCTCCATCTGCGCCACTGCCAGAGAATCTGGAGGGAGGCTCGGGCAGCGTTGGTCCGTACGGCGGCCAGGAATGAAAGGACGGCCAACCGCCGTCGTACTGCCGCTCCTACCTACACACCTGGGCAGAAGGTGTGGGTTTCCGCCCGGGACATTCCACTCCAGGTGGAGTCTAAGAAGTTGGCTCCCCGTTACATCGGTCCATATGTGGTGGAGAAGGTAATAAATCCGGTGACGGTACGCCTTAAGCTTCCCGCCGCTCTCAAGGTGCATCCGACCTTCCACACCTCCCTCGTTAAACCTGTCTCCACCTGTCCTCTGAGCCCTCCGGCCGAGCCCCCGCCACCCACCCGGCTCATCGACGATCATCCGGCCTACACTGTCTCCAGAATCCTGGATGTCAGACGACGGGGCAGGGGGTACCAGTATTTGGTAGACTGGGAGGGATACGGCCCAGAGGAGAGATCTTGGATCTCCCGGCGACTCATCCTTGACCCTACCCTCCTCCGAGACTTCTATCGGGCCAATCCGGACCATCCTGGTGGGACGCCCGGAGGTGTCCGTTGTGGGGGGGGGGGGGGGTACTGTCACAGTTCTCTGTGCCCCTCGTCCTCTCTCCTCTCCTTTTTCCCGCAGGTGCTGCTCGTCTCACTAGATGACCCGGCTCACCAGGCGCACCTGCACTCATCAACTGCTCCCTATATCTGCCCTGGCTGAGCACGGAGTCATCGCCAGTTCGTCCTTGTCACTACAGTGGTAGTTTTTCGTTCTCGGCTCAGTCCTATCCTCCTGTGATTATTCTCCCAGCTAATCCTCGTGTCTGTTCTCCTGTCCTCCAGTTACCCCGTCATCCTGCTCACCTGATTCTCCTTCCCGCTGACGAACTCCCGGAGCCATCAGCTACCCCGTCATCCTGCTCACCTGCTTCTCCATTCCTGCTGAAGAACTCCCGGAGCCATCAGCACTCCCTCGTCCTGCCCTCCTGCCTCTTCCCTGCGCTGAAGAACTCCCGGAGCCATCAGCACCCCGTCTATCCACCTTTGTCCCACGTTAAATAAACATCATTGAACGCACCACCTCAGTGCTCTGTGTTTTGCCTCCGCTCTGGGGTCCACCCGTCGCGTATCGTAACAGGTTTGTGTAGCAACAGAACTACGTCAGCAAGGAAAGAATTAAGAATTAAAAAGAGAAAAGTGTTTGTTCTAGATTAAGCTAAATGCACCAAACTGATGGAGGATTTCCATGGTGGCAGCTGATATATAATGGCTTTTAAGACAATAATGGAGTTGTAGACAGAGTTGCTCAACTCAGACGCTGGCTGGTAGTGTGAGGCTGGTGTGTAATGATCGGACCAGTTCATTGAACTGTGCTGTGCTGTGCTGCGCTTTAAGTTATTGTCTAAATTTCTCACATATAATGTCTCGTCCTCCAACCTATATAGCATTATAACTATAGCTATTTGTTTCTCTCTATTATACATTATAACTACTGCTGTGAGAATAGTTACCATTATGTGTAAAATAAACCATGGGATTAGAAGCAGAAAATGGTTGTTGTGTTATTTCTCTCATGCTAATTGTCCTTTTTTCAGTTGTTAAGAACATTACAACAAAACTCTTCTTCCAGCTCTTGGCTTTTCTGTTCCTCTCTCTCTCTCTCTCTGAAACACATCACTCTACACAGAAGACCAGATAATCCTTTGAAGGTGACAATGAAAGATGGCTGATAGTAAAGTAAACATTCAGACTGTGACGGATCATGGGAATACACAGAACCAACATAAAGTGAAACTGGATGATAGATGTGTTTGCTCAAAATGTGCATTTGTGGGTGTGGGTGGTTGGCTTTGCATGTATACGTGTGTGTGTGTGTCTGTCTGTCCGTCTGTGTGGACATGGCAGCGTGCCAAAGAGAAGTCCGGCTCTGTCCCATTATCCTGGATTCAGGTGCAAATTGTGTGTAGATCCAGTTAAAACCGTTCACACCTGACATCAGGATGTGCCTATAGTGACCACTGGTGGTCAGCTTTCAGTCCCTTGCCCCCCCCCCCCCCCCCCCCCTGATCTGTGGGGTCGCTTCTAATGCTGCTGGTCACTGTTTAAACCTCTCATTCATTTGAATAATGCCTGATAGTGACAAACAGTTGAGCCCTTTCTCCTGTCACAAGTAATCTAGCATGTCATTAGGCAATATGGAAATATAATACATTTCATATCACACCTGAAGCATTGACTGGAGCAGCTTGCCACTGCCAACACACATTTCATTGCTGTGTTTGTTGTGTGTTTCTACTCTTTCTACTCTATGTAATGTATATCTCAGCTGAATAAACTCCATAGAGACAGAGAGGATCATCTTGTTTTGTTCAAATTGTTGGGATTTTAAATATTAGCTTCTCTGTGTATGTGTCTGTGAAGATGGCGACTACGCCTGCGCACTATCGAGGAAGAACCAAGGAAGACTTCCCCTCGTTATTTACCAATCCTGTTCTACCTACTGTTATAATATATTACAGATGCCGGCTGTTTGATGCATTTTGATGCAACTCGAGAATTTGACAAAATTTGAATATGTTGAGGGTCATATATGGTGGCTGCTAGAGTGCCGGGGTAGTTTGTTGGATGCCCATTGTTTTGCTGTTCATACCTTTTCATTGCTTTCTAAATAAATACTTGATTGAACCAAACCGAGTTCGGCTCTTCTCATATTTAGGATAAACGAACACGCAACGACAAAATACAAACCAATTAATAAAATGTTATATGTAATTGTACATCAGTAACAAATGAGATTACAGCTTAAAGTATGAATCTCCAAATGAAAGAATATTTGGAGATTCATACTTTAAGCTGTAATCTCATTTGTTACTGATGCACCTTGGTTGAACTGGTAGCTTACACCAGACTTGCTCTCCACCTTAACGCGCTCTGTCTGTCACCAGCCGGCTCTTACAGCCTCAGTACATGTAGCTAAGTGCTGCTCTTTGTGGAAAGTGCTTGGATGGTAACCTCTGAATGCATTCCAGAACTAGGCATTCTTTCACGCCTACTCTGTCTTTCCCTCCCTGTCTTCTTTTCAACCTTCTCTTTTTCTTTGTTTCATGATGTGTCTGATCCCCTTCACACATCCCCCACCACAGAAACGACTTTGTTGTGATCAAACTTTCTCTCTGTCATCCTCGATCTCTGTACAGACACCGATGTGATTCACTGGAGCTGTGGCCAGACTGTACGACGTAGAGATGACTCTAAATAAAACTTAGTTGTGACATCGCCCATTTCTGAATATATTCAGCCTCACAAATATGTGTTGAACTTTAGTTTATCTTCCATTAATACCCATATCTATATAAAGGGACTCATTTTACATTGTTAACAGAGATGGGACCAGAGAGCTCAGATGTGTAGCGTAATCTGACTTTTTGGAAGAGCGGTGAGGCCTTTTTCTTTTGTGCCATGCTGGCAACATTTTCCTGGAGATAATCACATCTCTCAGTTGGTTTCATCCCACACAGAGATCATTATATTACATTATTATTTTATCACTAGAAATGCAACAAGAACAAGATAACAGTTAACACAGATGCTTAGTCATCAAAAAATAACACATGTAAAGGCTCTGTTCAAATATGGCATTAACACATCAATACTTTTGGATCAGTATGAAACTGTAGAGGGTCAAAGGATGTCAGCTGAGGAGGCAGGTGTTCAATATGGCCCAGCATTAACGTTCATCCAACTAAAAGAATGTGGCCATATGTGACCCCTGAATGTGTGTGTGTGTGTGTGTGTGTGTGTGTGTTGTGTGTGTGTGTGTGTGTGTGTGTGTGTGTGCGTGTGTGTGTGTGTGAGAGAGAGAGACAGAGAGAGAGCGAGAGGGGTTTTCTGTCGTTCCTGTCAGTTTGATGTAACAGCTATATTGGCGTCTGCCCCAAGACAATAGCCTTTTTCTTTATTTCTCTCTCATCAAAGGAATAATGGTTTCTGAGATGTGGCATAGACCTGTTAGATCCTTTGGCCTCTCCATGGCACTCTACCACACTATCAGATAATCTGAGGTGTGTGTCTGTGTGTGTGTCTGTCAATGTACATGTGTACATGCAAGGAAGGATAACTGATCTGTAGTGTAAATATATACTTAACAATTTATTTATTTGATTTTTGCTGTCCAATTTAACATGCCTGTGTGTGTGTGTTTGTGTGTGTGCGTGTGCGTGTGCGTGTGCGTGTGCGTGTGTGTGTGTGTGTGTGTGTGTGTGTGTGTGTGTGTGTGTGTGTGTGTGTGTGTGTGTGTGTGTGTATGTGTGTGTGTGTGTGCGCGTATGTGTGTGTGTGTCTCCGAGACATCAGAGAGTCTACTCTGGGCAATCAGTGCTTATGGGGCAAGGTGTGGTATTTGGATGTAAATGACGTGTTGGGGTTGTTAACATCACTGGAGGAAAAGTTTTGTTTGTGTCTTTTATTTCCTCTTTATTGTCTTTTAGATGTTTGATTGCTCCCCAGGCTCATGAAAGTGGGGAATCCTTGTAAAAGTTCAGTGACGTGACCCTCGTGACCTCCTCACCTCCTCACCTGCTCTGTCCTCTAATCCTTCCTCAGCCTTTCTTTCAGCCTGAAACAGAGGGAGAATGTTAACATGATGCCCGTTGTGGATCTTAAAATTAGCAGACGTGTATTTGTAAGTGCTCTTTTAGAAAATGACCATGTATGCCGTTCATGTTCAGGGTCCTTACTTGAAACCAACTAGGGGTGGGAATCTCTAAGCACCTCACAATTCGATTTGATTCAGATTCAGTGGGCTACAATTTGATGCACCAAAGAATTTCAGTTCTGTACATGATTTATTTCTTTACTACTTGAAGCGTGCAACTTCACGAGCTTCATGATTTGGGCTTAAAAAGGTATTTTTGCCTTTTACTGCTGTGATTTACAAAATAAGCTTTTCAATTCCCAAATCAGACTACAACAGTCAGTGCTCTACACATTGATTTGACATATATTTAGTATAAACTTGTGTTTTGCATCATTAGCCGTTACTGTATTAATGTGCCCCATTGTGAAAATAATGGATTTTGTAAATGTGCATACAGCATTTTATATATTTATTATCTTTTTTATATTGTTATGTTCTTTGTACTTTTGTATTATGTTGAAAACTCAACAAACATATTGTTTAAAAAACAACAGTTTCAGCGCTTTATACAGTAAAATACTCTGAACTTATCATCAACTGTCTTCCCTCGCCCACACTGACGTGTTTGTCATGAGGTCACACAAAGAGTCAAACACGGAGCATCCTCTACTTTCAAATGCATCCAGTGCATCACCAGGTGATAACTTTGTCATGTTCCTCCCTTCCTTCGTCTCCTTCTCGCAGTTTACAGATCACTAATAACAATGTGCACACCAACACCAACCCTGCAAGCTGCTGCCGCCAGGACTTCCCAGTTCTGGGCTATTGCTCAGAAATTTTTTGCACATCCTGGTATCGGAATCCTTTCGCTTGAAATATGGTCACTTTAGATCATTTAGTCTTAGGCATTTTGTGTATGAGGTAACTACTAGCTACCTGTAGGCCGATGTTAAGTAGTGCCAGAGACGTATATACCCATTTTGCACCAAAGTGAACCGCCTTAAAGCCACATCATTATGTCACCATATACACCACTGTCTACTTCTCTACGCCTCAACTGCCCTGAACCTGTCTTCTGAAGGTGATGGTGTCCATATTTCAACTTCCTGTATCAGATAGAGTATAGAGCAGAGATCACTCAAAGTCAGACCTAGTAATAACCTCTTTTATCTCTGGGTGAAAAAGAGGTGTTCATATGTGTGAAAGGCAACCTCTGGACCCAACTGTAAGGACATTCTCCACAGTTCATGCCTGAAAACAGCGCAACAATGCAACAACACAAAAGTGTAACCTATTCAAAATGTGAAATCCATCACTTCTCAAGATGTAGATAAAGTTACTTTAACTAAGATAGTGTTCAAGTAGCAGTGTACTCCTCCTTCAACATTACCAGGAAAAAAAAAACTGCTATTTGGGTCATTATACTTCTATCTGTAATGACACCTGACCTGTGGGTTTCTTTCTGTACCATAGTCAGGTCACCAGCCATCAGGGCTGACATGTTGGGACAAACAACCATTTACACTCAATTTAGAGTCGCCAAGGAACCTAACCTGTGTGTGTGTGAGGAGAGGCACACACAGCAGCCTTCTTATAGTGAAGCAACAGTGCCAATCAGGTGACAACCACTGTGCTCTGTTAAACGCACATTAACAGTACCAGGAAAACAAGCCCTTGCTATCTGGGTTACTGTTCTCATATCTGTGACGACTCCTGACCTGGAGGGTTTTTATGGAAAGTTTACTTCTGGCAGATGTATAGATAAATATAAACTCATGACATCAGTGATAATGATGGTCACATTGTGTTTGTATGCTAGAATTATGAATACGAGCATGTTTTATTACCTGTTATTGGGAAAACCCTTATATAACTCAAACTGAAACAGTACAATATGGGGTTGTATTTGTCTTCTGTGACAAGCTGCATCATCTGAGAGAATAACCTGGGTCTGTATTTATACACACATTCAACCATTCACACACATATTTTACACATATTCTTAAGTCACTCATGCATTCCCTCCCAAGTGAGAAGTGCAGGCACCTGGACCACTGTCTTCAATCAGATATAGGATGGATGCTGGTAGAAAAAGACACAAGCTTAACTGAAAATAATAAATGGCAATACGTAGTTTCACCCGTTTCCTGGTTTTGCCTGTGACTATCTCAAGTGTGTCAGAAGTTCATTCATACCATACCAGTAAGCCGTGTCCAACAGCTTACTGTGACATTACAACATTTGGTTTTGGTTACAACTTTTGGTTTTCACCATCCATCCAAATCTAACACGGAAGCACAGGGATGACATATTCTTTAGCTAATCTTTTCCATTCCTTTTCCCCTTTGTCCTTCATCTCCACTTGTGCTATTTAGTTGACAGGATGACAGAGGGTGTTCTCAAGCTGTCAGATGTTTTATGTTCAACTGTGAACGGTGAAATCCTCTATAGCAGCTGAAATGGACACACTGAATCAGAATGGCACCCCCTGCTCCAATATCCCTTTAGCAGCACAAACTTTCCCTGCTCAGTACCAATGAGTCTACTATTTATCTTAGCAACGTTTGTTTTTTGACGTTTAAACCAAATTCCCAGATAATAATGTAAGGGGATAAAACAGGCATATTTAGCGGAATTATAGGACTTTGAGCAATCTGGTGCAGCTTGATTGAATGTAAAGGCCACTGGCCATTGTGGAGCCCAGGTATAGCACATGTTTAGATTACATTTAACATAAAAGAACTTTGAATGTCAGACAAGCTGTTCCTTACTCAACAGCCCTAGTTCTGGTTAGTTTGAAGCAAGTTCCATCAATTTAAACCTTTCCATACTTCAAACTCCCTCATTAACTTGAAGGAACCTCAGGCACAGCCATTCCCAAATTGACGGATGCCGTGGACCAAATTGAAAACCGAAAAATTTGTGCAGGGCCCACCCACACCTTTGATCACAACTATATGATTTCACAAACAGGACTAGAACCACACTCACGTGGGGCAGTGTGGACTAGGGGGTAGAGTGGGTGTTCTCCAACAGGAAGGTTGCCAGTTCAATCCACACTCTTCCCCATCTGCATGCCGAAGTGTCCTTGGTAAGATACTGAACCCCTAAATGGCCCCTCATAAATGTTGAGTGTACTAAAAATGTAAGTCGCTTTGGACAAAAGCGTCAGCTAAATGACATGTAATGTAATTACCATACATATTATTTAGTTTATAGCCAAAATAACTGTATACGAACGTGGGCAAATCCAAAAATGTATTCAGCGTAACAACTTGCAAAGCAACAAATGTAAAAAACATGAAGTGCAAATAGTGGATTGATAACACATATTCTTGCCGTTTGTATAACAGAGCACAACAAGAAAATCATGGAGAAGAAAAACACATTTGAGGCCTTTACGGCTCACCTGCAGTGGCTAGACGGGCCACCAGGGGGCCGCGGCCCACACTTTTGGAATGACTGCTCTAGCAGAATCAAATTCAGTGTGGGCGGCCATCTTCCTCGACCGGTTGGGGTGAGCTGGGAAAAATGGGGAGCGACCTGTGCAAAGGTAAGCCCATTCTTACATGTATCTGTGTTTGAGTGTATGTGAATTTGAAAGTGACTATATAGTCGTTTTCAGATATAAACTCGAGAGAATGTCTGCAGACTTGGGCCCAGCCTTTCTTTCTTGGAGGTTGCCTTTCACACCTGATCAACGAAGTGGGAGATTCTCCTCTCAGAAGCTTTTAGAACACAGGAATCTCTGGAGTGTTCAGGCGAGGAGTTGTGCACCAGCCAGAGGCAGTATAACAATTTTTAACTTCTGCTGAGATTATTTATAGTCCATCGAGACCGATGTCAGCCCAGAAGCAGAAGGTCCTTAGACATTTTTTTATTTTTATAGATATTTCTAGTTTTTATAAAAACACGCCCAGTCGCTCATGGTGAATCCTGCAGAGGGATCTGCTGTTGTGTTCTCACACTGACTCCTGTGGACATTCTGTGGACTTTTTACTAGGGGGCTGAAACTGAATGTCCAGAGTTCAGTGCAGACTGAAAGCAGCTCATGTAAACACCTTTCCCCTTCGGGTGTGCCTTAATGGCCCTGGTGTCTGAATGAGACGTGACATGAAGATTCCAGAGACTCTGTCAGTCAAATAGTTCCGTCCAAGTTATCTGCAACTAAGCACAGCTAAAGGTAGGGTAACTCTTTCAACATTGGATATTTGAAAACAAATACACCCCTTCCTTCACTGCTCATTCAGAGGCTCCACACCCCCTCATTCATGCACAGGCATTGTCAAGGTGAACCAGTAATATCCAATAGTTGGAATTAGCCACCACAAACAGTAGCATTATCTGCAGACAAAATACAGCCTCTGTATTTATACAAACGTTCAACAAACCAGAATCAGTCTCGACAGTGATTGTCTGTCTGCTGTAGAAGAAGCACACATTCAGTGACTGATGCATCATTACCTCTGTACTGGGGGCTGCCCACTCAGAAAACTCTGTGTGGTCGCGCTGGCCAGCAGTGTGGTCCGCAAACAGGAGGCGTTGCTGATCTCAAAAAGTAGAAATTAGCCACTACAAACATAATCATTATCTGTAGAGGAAATTCACCCCCTGTATTTACACAATTAAAGAGTGAATTTCACTCCGTTGCTCAGGGAAAACACAGAGCCAGTGTGTAAGGATACTGAAACAGTGAGTTGATTCAGTGTTCTCATCAAACCAGATCAAATGCTCAACATTGTACAAAACAACCTAAATCTGGTTTGGCTGTCCTACCTTTTCCTTGTTTATTTACAGACATCAGTGGCTGCAGCAGAGGATGTGGTATGCAGGTCCTCTGAATAACGCAGAGGATTTTCTGTTATGAACGAGTCTGTGCAGAGAACCTTCCGAATGCATTTCATCATTACCATAACAAACAGTAGTTGATAAACCTTGATCAGAGATAGTGTGATAAAGAAATGTTGATGCACTAAGAAGCTCTCCCAGAGTGCTCACCTCTATCTGACCTGCTGAACTTGTCAACGCTCTCTCAAATTATGAATAATCACAGTGAGCCACTAACAACCATGCTAACGATCCCATTAGCATCTCTTACTGGGCACGCATACAGCTCCACAGCAGGGGCCAAGGGGCCAGCAGACGCTGTGCCAACGCAGTTTGAGGAATTAACACTTTCATTGACTTACATTGACTTTTTCACCACAGATGCTATAAGCCAATTGACTCTCTGTGAAACTCGGTCATCAAACCAAACAGATGCCCATTGACATTAAAGTGCATCCTTACTGTGCGTGATTAACCACACTGACTTTCATTTGATAAGATTATTTGCCCCCTCTACCATATGTTTAATGCACGCATACGTTTAGGCCCTTATCAGTGAACAAAGGCCTTTAGAAAAAAAAAATATGACATTAGAAGTTTTTGTCTATGGAAATTTGTAAAAGCCCATCACACAACTTATTAACATCCCTTAAAAACATTTGTATTTCCAGCTGTTGACCAGCTGTTGTTATATAATAGAGCTCAATTTGCCAGAGTTTTGTTTACATTCTTTGATTTTATTTTGGTATGCAGCATGACATTCATATTACCTTCTCTCGTTACTGTTATGGAATCAATGCTCTTCAAACTGTGTTTACTTAATATATTTTCCTGTGCTGGATATCTGTAGTAGTGCAAAGAGGCAGATGTAGAGATAACATGCAATAATGTTGTCAAAAACTGGATGATCGCTGCACACGATATTTCTGCAGGGATATTATTATCTTAAAATTCAAATAGAATCTTCAATCTCTTGACTCGCCCCCTCACCTCTCCTGTTCATGGCAACAAGTGGTTCGGTGTATAAACACGCTGCCCTCAATAACACTAGTTCACCAGCTATTACAATGATTTACTCCGGACCGTGTTCAGGCCTGAGGATCTAATTGAAAGCAAGCTAGTTTCAAACCTCTTTCAACACTGTGTTGTAAATTCACTACAATGGTCACGAATGTAGACAAAAATGGCCTTGGCCGTGGTAAGTTTGGTCTCCACTGGGTGATGGGGAACAATGGAGGGAAGCAGACGGTTTCTTTAGAGGAAGGACAGGAGGCAAAGTTCAGAAAAGTTCATTCACATCGTTCGAGGGCTGAACCAGCGTGGATAGGATGGCTGGACATAAAGGTGTCAGCTACAATTTAGTATAACAATCTGGCCATTAAACTGAAACTCTGAGCCACTGTGACTAACAATAAGTACAACAGTTCAGCATTTGTGGATCCAATAATTGCAAGTAGCACAGTAATAAACAATGAGCAGGGACAACAGTACAATGCTAAGAAGTCGGTGAGGAGTGGAGGGAGGCTGGGTTTAAATCAGAGCGGCACCAGAGAGAGAGAGAAACAACCTGTGAAAAAGGCACATCTGCCAGTTAGGCCACCATCAGCCTGGAGGCTTTTATTTGGCCACCTAAGTGAAGACTAGTGTCTTACAAATCAAGCAGTGAAAGTTTTTCATGCTGCAGCTGAGATTGACAGCACCTCAAAACATCCACAATGAGTGTTTGTTATAACCAGGTAATCTACTGCAGGGTCATTGTAAGGGACATGGGGTGTATACAGTTTTTTAATGCCAAAGATCAGCTCTAACCTCCAAGCAGAGAGGGATATTATCCAGCACATGGTTATTTCTAGTCTTTCCTCTTTTGTGTAATTAGGGAATGAACAAATGTAACAATGAAAATGTGTGATTTGTGTGTGTGTTACATAATGGAACTATATATTCTGGTAAGTAAGAGCAGGTGCAGTTACTGTATCCAGATTCCTGAGGTTTTGGCATCACAGTGACGTTGCCTGTGCCTGTGTGCAGACCCAAACCTGTGCTCACCAACCGTATTCCAAGAAGCCACGCCCGAGCTTCAGATACTCCACAGTAGGGCTGGGTGGATAAAGACACTGCTTCAGGGGTGCTGGCAGGAGTGTGCAGTTAGGATAAGATAAGATAAAAACTATATTGATCCACACACCAGGAGGGTTCAGAAGGAGGTAGACAAGAGGGCACAAGATAACATTTTAAATAAAAAAAATACAGAATATGTACATAATATACACCCTTCACTACATAAATATTGTTTGTATAGAAATGTTATTGAGTAAAGTGCAGTGGCAAAGCATGTAAAACTTTATGTGTGCATAAGTAGGTCCAATCAGTCTAAACTGTACATATGTCCACATATATGCAGATCAGTTTATACGTATATAGGCAGATATGGTATACAAAAAGAATAGGTATAATATATATAGGCATTACGTTTTAGGTTTGTCTTGTTCATCCCATTCCTGTTGACACATAATCACAAATATAAACTGGTATAAACATTCAAAGTTCAAGGCAACCCAGACTTCTTGTTCTTGTGAATGTGATATGTCAAGAACATTCATCAGTAATTTAAATACATCTGGCACAACACTCACTTGGACTCAAGGATTACCTTGGTCAAGGTCACAGTGGCCTGTTGATCATCAGGTTGCATCAACTATATCATTATGGAATTTGTTCAAATTTAGATCACAGGTAAAGGTCATGGTGAATCTGGAAACAAACGTATATAACTGAAACTGCGTTGGTTGGCGGAGGCATACAAATCTAGGATGGGATTTCTAGTCTCAAATGAAACTTTGTACGAATGAGCTCCTCTCCCCGTCTCCCCCTCAAGGTGGCGAAATAAAAATAGTTTAAATGGCGTGGTCCTAAAGATTAACTTTGGTAAATCACATATAACAACAATCCATTTTCTGGTTGTTACCCTAAATATGCAGAAGGAATTATCCCTGTCAGTGACCATGTATCCATACTACTGGCTCTCTTCCACTGATCCAATGGGGGTGGAGTGTCCTGAAACTGAGCTCAACAGTTTGAACTCAGTTTCACCCTCTCTGCTCATCTGCCAGGGTCATTAGCCTGTCTGATGGATTTTAGATTTGTCTTTTATTTTCCTTTTCTTCTCACAACGTATTGATTAGATAAAGTTAATGAAATGTGTGTGTGTTTCTGAAACCCACCCAGTTTCGTACATTACTATCATCAGTGAACATTGACTCAAGTTCCAAACACAATCTCACTGCTAAACAAAATTGTCCACAAGTGTTTTTGTGTTTCTCCATTCAGACCTGGCTTTACAATGTGACGGTGTGATTGGACCTCACTTCCTAGATGTATATGCTAATAAACACGCATATCATTTCTGTTTGTGGAGAACAAATGATGTTGGTTTTAGCCAGCCTGACTGATATGCTTGTGGTCAACTTTACCTGTTAGTATGACAGAGTAAGGGTGGAGCCAGGAGGGGCTCAGCAAATCAATGCACTGTTCAGAACTCGACCACTGAATATGATTTTTACTAATTTGAAAAAAGAAATAGGAAAATAATATGTGCCAGTCAATGTTACTATACTGCTGTGGTGGACACAATTAAATCAATGTATGTGACAAACTGAGAAGTGTTAAGATCTTTCTGGTCCATCAGGAACCTGTTGTGCACAGGAGGTATCAGGTGAATAGGCGGTTTTCAATGTGGCCAAGGAAACAGTTGTGATCACACGGCTAAAAGAATGTTGCCCCCTGCGTACCGTGATCGGATCTCAGATGAGATGAGAGAGAGGCTGCTTTCGGGAGGGGCATTCCAATAGACTTTCTACACATTTAACTTTATTCTATCTAGTTTAAAATAAAGGTTAAAATCAAGATTCATTGCAAAACAGTTTTATTAAATAAAAAGCTGATACAATCTAACACAGGTCATTTAAATAAGGTGGGATAAGAAGTTATATAAACAGTCTCTACATTATATATGTACATAATCCTATAGATACACCTCTGAGTTGATTTAAGTGTGCCATGTTTGTGTATAGTGCCTCTTGTTTAGTTTGTTCATATGTTCAAAAAATGAATATATACAAATTCAAAATTAACACTATCATATAAAATACATTCTCAATTAATATACAGTATATACAGTTCACGCCATATGACCACATGGACACAAATCCAAAAGAACCTCTTTTCTCTTCAGGTCAAAATGCAGCCTTTTTTTCTTAAGAACACCTGAGTGCTTCCAAAACCTTTGGATTTGGAAGTAAAAACATACACGCCTCATATTTCACACCACTTTTAGGAAACAGCCCCTTGTAGTCGCAGTTTAATTTTGTACATAGCTGGTAAACTTGGTTGGCAGATTGTCCACAGGATAGACAGTAGGTCCTGTTTTCATGGTAGGCAGCCCATTTAAAAGAGTCCAGTGACACTGTGTGACCACTTCCACCAGGAAGATCTTCAACAGGACTTTGGCAAATTCCTTGCCCACACACATTCTGGAGCCGCCTCCGAACGGGATGTACTGGAACCTGGAAGAGTCGCCTGGGAATTTGGTCATGAAGCGCTCTGGTTGGAAGGCTTCCTTGTTGGGGAAGATCTCTGCCACCTCATGGGTGTCACAGATACTGTAGATAACGTTCCAGCCTTTGGGGATTTGATAACCCTGAAGTGGTGAGGAGAAAAGAATGTGTGAGCAGCTTGTTTGGACACATCCAGTCAAATGCTTGTGGGACCCTTAGGGTTGCATGATCTCTGAACAGTGCACATCAATCTGCCAATCAAACAAACTTCAGAAATCTCTGTTAACGTACATTGAGTTCAAAGGTCTTGAGGGCCACTCTGAAGCCCCCGGGGACAGGAGGGTTGATCCTCAGAGTCTCTTTAAGGACACAGTCAGTGTATTTTAACTGCTCCAAAGACTCGATGTTCAGATTCTGGAAGTCCATCCCCTGCTCCTCCTGAACACAATGACAGAAAAAGGAGCATATTAAGAAAAGAATGGTTGGGAATTCAATAGTGCTGGTTGGTCATTTCAGCTTGATTTTCAGATTTGCTAATTGATAGAACTGAAATAATCTCATTGGTTGAATCAAACTACAGCTGGTTTACTGTTGACACACTTGCTAGCCCAGCTCTCCGTCCAAGCTCGGACAAGACTTGATATCCAGTGACTCAAATCAAACACCAAAGCAAGTTGCACAAATAAAGGCATATTTGTCATTGATGCAAGCAGCTCAGTGCTGTTCATAAGACCTGCCTTCTTGATCAGTGTTAAACATGACCAATTTAGTTTACTTTGCAATAGTGATCTCTATGGCAGGCACAGGCGATAGGAGACATACCCAAAAAACTACCAGCCTTGATTAATGGATTTATGGACCTCAAGCTATGTAAATAACTCACCTTTTCCATTAGTTCCTGCCTCAGTCTGTCCACAACTTCAGGGTTCAGGCCCAGGAACATTATCAGAGAGGTGGCTGTGCTGGCTGTGGTTTCATGCCCCCCGAACAACAGCTCTGTAGCAGACTCCTTAATGGCCTAGAATCAGAAAGGCAGACACTGCATTAGGCCCCAACTTAGGCAAAGGCTTTATGAGCAGGATAGAGGCAAATGTGATCACCCAGTCATTACCTGCATGCTGAAGGGCTCTCCACTCTTTTTGCTGCTGTCGATAAGCTGCTGCAGAGCGTCTGTGTGATTACACCCCCTGTCTGTCTCCTGCACCTTCTTCTTGATGTTCTCCTCTATCTTGGAGTGGATGAAGTTCCTCGCTTTCAGACCCTGGAGAATAGGAAGGATGACAAGAGCGTGAGTCAAGCAAACCCCCGCAGTGAATATCATGTGTTTGAAGCTGATGCTTTAGAGTGTTAAACATTGTTAAATATCATGCGAAATGACTTGTATGGTCCTTCGAGTTTGGATCCCTTAGCTCCACTTTAAAGCATTGAAACGCGGCGTAGCTACAAGACAATTAGGTGTTCGTCTCTTACCCTGTACAGTCCGCTGAAGGGCACCTCGATAGGCAGAGAAAAAAGATTCTTGGTCATTTCCTCGAAAGCTTCCACCAGCTCATGTTCATCAGTCTTGATCTGCTCTGGCTCAAATCCCAGCAGGATCCTCATGGAGATACGGAACATAAGCCGCTTCATCTCGGGGTACACCAGCACGCAAGGGTCCCTTGCCAGCCACTCCTTCACCGAAGCCCGCACCTCCTCCTGGATGACGGGGATGTAGAGCTCCAGAGCTTCCCTGGAGAAGGCTCGCATGATGGCCTGGACAAGAGCAGAGAGGTGAACATCCAAACTTAATTTCTAAAGACAAAAAGATACTCTTTGGCCAATGTGCTTAATCAACAGATACGACAACTCAGAATATACATTTTCTTAGTGCATGGCAAAAATCCTATTAGGTAATCTGTGTGTAGTGCAGTCTTTTAAGTGAATTATTTTTATGATCAACCACTACTTTAAGAAAGTTGACACAAAAAAATCCTGTAAAGTGCCAATTTCAAGTGAAAACAAGTTCAAAGAGCTACAGAGCAGATCTTTTTATTTGATTTGAAAATAAGAGGTTCTTGTGAACATCCTCATTTAGTCTCTGATTAATATCAGATGCAGTACTTATAATACAACAAGTTGTAGAGTGTGGATGTAATATAGATATTTTCTCCTCACTGAACGACATGCACTTAAAACTAATATTTTCTTTAATAAGACTGCAGTGCCACAGGCCGGGCATTGTTCATGAGGACACTGAAGTTTCACAGACTTTCTGCAGACTTTTAAACAGAATCGGGACGTACCTTTTTCTTGCTCCTGTGCAGGGCTCCGTGCACATTTGACAGTGTGTCCGGGCCCAGGATGGTGCGCACAGACGCGGGCCACTGCACAGAGACGAGCTTGTGCTCCCCCAGCAAAATCTGCTTGACGTTATCCGCTCCGGTGACGCGCACTGTGGGGTTTCCGAAGAGATGTGTGCGGTAGATGTAACCGTACTTCTGCCGCTTCATCCGCAGGAACTTTCTCCTCTGCAGGAAACACACACCAAGACCATTAAACAAACAGTGGAAAACGCCTGCAGACTGGTGGCAACACACAGCAGCAATGGAAAGGACATGCAAAACGAGAAGAATTTAAAGTAAGTACATCTTTTAAACTAAAATATTTTACAAACACACATTTCAAGATCTTTAACATGAAGTCGAGTTGGATGGAGTTAAATTAAAAACGTGCATTTCATTCATATAAAGAGCTGGTGGAAACGCAGGACACTGAATAAAAAGTTGATCTGCTCAAATTGGAACATGTACGGTGTTAAATCCCTCAGTGTGTGGAGCAGCCGTGAAAAGTCCCCTTGAGACAGATGCATCTGGGTCGTGCAGTTACCTGGAGGATGAGCTGCAGCGTCTCTCCAATGAAAGGTAAGCCCATAGATCCGGGCGGCAGCGGGCTGGAGCAGCTCGGATCTCTGCCTCGGATCATGTAAACCTCCCACAGCTTCACCGCCACCAGGAAGAGCAGGACGGGCAGCACGATGGTGCACAGCAAGGTGGCCAGCAGCGCGCTCATAGCCATGGTGAGTGGGTGTCAGGCAGCGTGTCGTGGTCCGAGGAGCTCAGGTGAAGCGCTGTCAGCTACTGAGGCTCCGGGCTGCTCATCCAGCGCTTTTATAGGCTGCCGGGACTGCGGGCAGCCCGTTACCTTCTCCTCCCTCAGATAAATTAGTTCACTCAAAGTTCATCTTTAATTGTGGGTGTCGCTCGGCTCCGCCTCCGACCTGTACCGACTGACTTGCCTCGGCCATTTGTTCCAAGGGCCGCATCTTTTAATCCCTACCTCCTGTTGCACGCAGACAATCCGAGGCGGATTTCACTGAGAAAAGGTGCCGATTCCCTCCGAGACAATGGCATCACGTCCCAAGACGCCTTTGTTGGCGACGCGGCAGCTAGTTTACACACTCATTACCTTGGCTTAAGGCCGCTGGCAGGCTCAGGAATCATGCCTGCAGGGCGGCCTGCATTCAAGAGCAAAGCGCTTTACGCAGCGCATTTTCAGCTGCTTCACGAAAAGGAGAAGAGGCTGGAGAGCGTCCTAATCCGTCTCCTGCGGCCCCCACTGGTGCCATTCAGAGTTGAGCTGTGTTTTATTTTCACATGTTTATTTATTTTTATGATATTGCCTGAATGACACTTGAACCAGCTGGGACTACTCCAACATGAGGGTGTTGCCAACATCAGGAGGCATACGAGTGAAAGATGATTAACAGTGGAGTGAAGCGGACCTGTCCTCTGAGTGACAAGGCTTCAATCTCACCACTTTCACATCCGACCTCTTCCTAATCTGGAAGACTTTAACCTCTCCCTCTGTGTGTGTGTGTGTGTGTGTGTGTGTGTGTGTGTGTGTGTGTGTGTGTGTGTGTGTGTGTGTGTGTGTGTGTGTGTGTGTGTGTGTGTGTGTGTGTGTGTGTTTGTGTGTGCGATACAAATGATCTCTCTCTCTCTCTCAGCGAGTTCAAACCTGGGTCAGCACAGTCAGCCGGAGGGACGGGCGCACACATAGGCGCACGGGCACGCAAGGTCATCTCCGGCTCCAGCGCATGAAAAGTAAACACGGAGCAGAGGCTCATCGGCCGTTCACCACATCCTCACCCCGCGTTTGGACTGTTTTTATGACCGGCCATAACGTCAGGGTGTGTGTGCGCCGGGACGCAGTGAGACAGCCTGGCTACTGCTTTTACTGCGACACATTACGCGGATGGATCCCTCTGTTCTGGCTGACTGAGAGGCTGCCCTGAGGTTCACCCTGGTGGGAAGGAACGAAAACTATCACTATCACAGTCTCACAAAAAAACCTGGACATATAATCTGACCTCCCATTTTGGCTCGGATATAACATTATTTTAACCAGAGGACACATTCTCTGTAGCCGCCTCCAGGGATTTGATTTATTGTCTGTTTTTAAACTGATACTAATTCTTCGCTAAATGATTGCTGATGGATAGCCAGTAAATAAATAAACAATTCAGTTAATCTCTACCTGAATATTATTCAGCAGTAAGAAGAATTAGAAAAAACACAGCCATATTTAGATGCTATGGGGCCCTGGGGCAAAGATTAGCCAAAAGGCCCCTCATAACCCCCGCCTTTTCTTCCACTCTGTGCAACATGTGGAGTATCTCTCAAATTGGATATTACTTGGCCCTGCATCTATTATGTTAGTCCAGAGAATACTTTCATGGTGTGTCTATACCCAAACAATGTTTCACTTAAATTAAAAACCATCCGACAAACTGTAAACCTGGAGCTCCAGAGGCCCCAGGGCTTCTCCCAGTCGTTAACCCAGTCTTGGAAACAGCAAGTAGACCTTAATTTCATTGAAAAAGCAGTAAGGAATAAACTTCCTGAACTATCAATATAATCAATTACTAATAGAAAACATAATATGTTTTGATACAAAACATTTATGTGAATTATAATTCTGTTTTCAGAGGGATGTCCTTGGAACATTCATTCCAAACAAATATGACTTACTGTCTGCTGTAAAAAGATGATATAACAACCAACTGTTGCACGTGTTTAAAATAACAATATATATATAACTCTTGGCTATATCAACAAGAGACATTCTTTTTTACTTTAACCTTCGGCTTCCATTCCAGTTAGTCGTTTAATGTGATGACTGAGTACGTTGGAAAACTTGGGCTGCTTTATGATTCTAAGGGATCACTGTGTTGATGGCAGCAGTAGTGGACAAACCCTGGTTTACTGTGTTTTCAGGCAGAGCGAAGTGGGTGATGCATGTTCAGGGTGAATGGGTTTCCAGCTGGTCATGCTGTAGCTGGTGAGTTTTTCTCATCCCAGTGTGAATGTGTGAAACAGGATTCTGCAGGTCAGGTGCGATAAAGCAGGGGGAAGGAGGAGTGGGTGAAGCGAAGTTCAAGTGTAGAGAATGTTTCCTGCCTGTTTATATGTCCACACTCATGTTTATGTCCACATAAGAGCATAACGGTAGGATTTAATTCAACTTTTTTTTAACCTGGTCCAAGTACTAATTTCCAGATCCAAATATTACAGACTGGAAACATCAAAATATTTGGATGAACCATTTCACTACATGAACTCTTATCAAGCACCAACAATATCAACTTCACTAACTAATAACATCCTCTCCACCCATGTATCCTACAGTCTAACAGTAATCAAATAATAGAACATGGTTCCTGCATGTTCATTCAGCTGATTATTGTGTGAGCTAATGGACACTGCAGCCAGTGGGGTCCACAGGAGGGTCTTTGGGCCTTTCAAAGGCCACGTCACACTAATGGGTTCAGTCTTAATACATCACTGTTTCTATTTATGTCTGGCATCAACACCTCAAGTTTTTGAGCCCATCCAAACTACTATCTGCTATGGATACACCTGTTGTCCACACTACTCCGGAGTTATAGAACATCAAAAACAGATACGTTTTAAATGCTACTGGTTCGTTTTAGCTTGAAACTCAGTGGCTGCGTGGTTTTCAGGACAGGTAAAATGGGTGGAAACAATGACATGTCACTCACAACCGCTTCCTGATTGGGCCATTTCGGTCATGACGTAACTTTCACTGATTCGTCAGGCCACTATCAAATGAACCCCTTCTGGAAGAACACAAACAGCAGTAGCCTGAGTTACCAGTGTGGAACACAATGTGGAGCTATTGCAAACGTTGTTGACCCTGTTGTTTTTTTGCTAACAGCTGTTGTGCAGTAAAATTCTGTATTTTTTCTGTAATCTGGGACAATTCCTGATTTGTGTTTTCAGGCCTGTTATTGTTGGCAGGGATTAAAACTGATACACAGCCAAAAGGCTTGTTTGAATATGTTTTAGTTTCCAATCACAGACGTAGAATTATGGATGTAGCCAGAGACTTTTGGAAACACTGCTGGCCCCGTTAAGACACCGGCTAATGAGCAGCAGCATAAGGATATGTGCCAATAGTCTGGTCCACATGTAAATTCTTTAAACAATGCAGGTCACAAAACCATAAGGGCCGGCCCTGTTAACACAATTAGAAAAAAATGTGGCTACCAAAAGTACAATATGAATGGTCAGGTATTGAAATTGTTTAAAAATATATATATATATTCATAAATAAAACTCTAAAATAAATAATAATTGTGGAAAAACTGAGAATTGTTTCTTTTAACGTTTAAATTTATAGGTGAGAGTAGCTGTTCTCTATTTCCTCTACCAAATATTGGTTGATATTGACTTTTCATCTGTGTTATGGTGATGATGGAAGCTGCAGGTAGCATGGCTCTGTTCCAAAGCTGCACGCTCACAAGTACACATACACGCATGCTGATACACACGAGCGCGCAGTCAGCACAAGCGCTAAACAAGCGCTGTGCGTGCACGCATTTGTTCTCTGCCTCCTCCCCCAACTCGCATACTGGCTGACCTGCCTGTGACCCTGACATCTTGGTGAACTCCATGGCGCAATCAAGTTCACTGGCCGTCAAAGATAGGGAGAGGTTGGGTGAGGTAGGGGGGTGCTGCAGAGACATTAACTGGTAGGTTACTCCCTTTTTAAATGATTGAATAATGTCTGACTCCTGTCTACATCATGATTTCTCTGTGCTGTAAGACTGGCAATGCAGGGCCACTCCAATGTTTTTTGGGGGTTCTACTTTAAATTTGATGGCAAACAGGCTCCTGTAAAGAAAACACAACATAAACATTAACTGAAAACCAATGTCTCTTTCTTGTGAAGTGCAGCTTGAAGCCTGTGCACCCTCCTACGACCCGCTAGACCATGTGTGTGTGGACAAATTGGCTTTGACTGACAGCTCCACACTCCTGTTAACTTTGTAGCAGCCGTTTGGGCAGGACGACTTGTTGACCTGTTATTATTCTTATTGGTAGTTAGAGTTTTGTGAAACCATAAACTCTCAGTGCTCAGGCACTGTTTGTACTGTGCATTAAAATACATCCGTGGTGATCCAATCACAAACGGACAGCTCTAATTATTGGGGCCCTATGTTGCCAGTTTTTGCAGCGTGAACCTGAAGGCATCATGGTCACATTGAAAGATTCAATGGACTCAGTTGTTTTACTGATTCACTTGGTTCTCAGCTGAATGCTGAGCTATCTTTGTACACGATAAAAAAAGACCAGAGCATGCAGAGAAATATTTTTCTTCTTCCTTTAGTCTTTATTTTTCTAACCAATCAGAGTGGGTGCTCACAGCTTTTAATCAGTGTGTGGTTCGTCCTCTGGTCTTATACTCCTTGGGCACAAGACTTTGAGCTAGTGTGAGTTGCAGAAGATTATACCTGCAGGTAACATCCGGAGAGTTTACCCTCAGTTTACCGTTCACACGTGCACAACACATCGGGAGGTTCTCTACACTGATGCGTTAACACCAGAATCAAATCCTCCTCATTATTCCGGCCAGAGGTGGAGCAGCCGGGTGAAGCAGACAGATGCAGGAAGTGACATATTAACTCCGCTGCGGAGATCACATGATTTTCTTGACAATGAACTGACACCGTCGTCAGCTCTTATCACCACAACTCTCTTGACACCTTTTTCAGTGTCTTCTTTTTGTGTGTCACTGCTTTTTCAATGGGAGATATTTGTTTTCTTTTTTCTTTTTTCATTTTTGCATCTGTCGTTCGTTAGAAGCGTCAACATCCGTCCTGCACTCGCTCACTGTCAATCCAGAAGGAGATCCCCTGAAGTTTTTTACACATCGGATTCTCCTGGATTTCTTTGGAAATTAAATAGGATGCAAGGTGGAGAAAGTCCGCAGAGACTGTGGAGCATATCAATCGGACATTTGCGTTCACATGCACCTCCTCCTGAAAAGATACGGACATGAGTCCAGTGCATGTCTGAAAGCAGCTCATGACTGAAGGCTAGCGATCTCCTGATTCCTGCATTAGCAGACACAGAAAACATGATAAGATGCAGGTGAAGCTCTGGGTGGAGGGTAACACTTACTGCGGCTGGGGGAGGAAGGGATGGGACAAACAGGGTGGTGTTTCTATGTCTCAGCTTTTCACAGTCTTTTCGCATCTTTCTGCTCATTGTTGTTCTGTCCGGACCAGAACTTAGCTGTACTGATTCACTGTCACCCCTCTCATAGCTTTGTCACTGCCAAACAGCTGTAAAAAGAAACTGTGCTCCACCTGCTCAGCAACAAACACGGAGATGGTCACAGAGCAGCTGGTGAACATGCTGGAGCATTTTGCAGATGTTTCCCTCAGGAGCTGGTGGAGACCAAATCAGAGCTAAAGGCAGAGTGTTTATTGGAATATTTGACTTTCTTTAAACATTCACCTAATAATTTCTACCTCTAACACTGACCTTGTAATGCTGTATATATATATATACATTTTATCTGTTTTATATTCTATTTCTAAGTTACTTAACATTTTTATTTCTGTAATTATATTTTTTTGCTTTCGGTACATCACTTTGAATGTCCTTTGTATGAAACAGGCTTTATTAAGAGCTCAGGTCTTACCTTTGACTTGATTTCAGGAGGCAGACTCAAAAATGACTGAATGAACGTAAATCTTGTTCTGTGTGCTTGATCCTTAACTGTGCACTTAAAGGAATACAATAATGTATGTCAGTATAATGCTAACCATGCAGCTTTAATAATACATTTGGACGCATCCCACTCAGTGTCCTTGTTGGGAAATTATGGCAGAAAATGTCAGAAATGTTAAAACTGCCTCCGGTCACTGTCATGACTCTTGTGGAAGAATTCTTCAACTCGGCGAGCAGGACTACATTTATGCTGATTTACAACACACTTAATGCTAACTGGTCTGGGTGACTCCTGCGTTCTGTAGTTTGAGGTGCAAATCTGAGGTGCATTCCCAGCGGAAGGAGGTCAGAGGGAGTGTCAGGCTCCTGGTTCAACACCAGGTCACTCACAGTTTGTCTCCTGATGTCACGGTCTCTCTGCGCCTCTGTCTCACATTGTGGAACTCTGAAGGATTTTACAGGAGAGAGTGAAAAACAAATGACGTTCACTAGCTCCTTAATAATAACAGTTAAACCAACAATCCATGGTTTTCAGCTAGATACAGAACATTCTGAGTCACAGAGTGGGGTCTTCTCCAGACTATATTCTATTCATCACTATAGATATGCAATGTTTCATCAGATATAATGCAATCTGGATCCGTATTCAAGAACTCTGAATGGAAATGATCCCGGACCTTAATAGAAGCACCTCTACCGAAATGTAAACAAACTGGGTAGATTACTGCATAAAAAAATCTGCAAAAGCAAATCGGGGTAATGCAGAGAACTTTTAAGTGAGCAGACTTAAAAAAGACTGAAACTAAAAGAACGTGACTTTGTTACTTTTAGTCTCCCAACATGGTTAAAATACTGTATCCAAGCTTTTCCCAACTACTTCCAAGATGCCCTCTCTGTTTCAGACTCCACACCTGAACTTTGTAATTCTGCTCTAAACTTTCTGTTAAAATGATAGGTCTCAGCCAAAGCTCAGCTACCCCTGATGACATCCTCCTCAAGAGCCACAGATGCAGTAATAGCTGTGCGCAGCCTCTCTACTAAACTGTGTAAGAGTTATTTATAGAAGAATCAAATTCAGCCCTGTATTCTACAGTGGAGGAGGGTTCATTAGATTCAAGAAGTGAGACTTTAGTGAAAAACTAAAATACTGGAGAAGTCAGTATGTGGGTCAGAGCATGTGAATAAGCAGAGGTGTAGAAGTATACTTGTCTCCTCCTCTGTCTGTCTGCTGTATTGTTAAAGTGAATGTTAAAGCTGTTTACTGCCTTGTTTAAGTGTTTGATCTCTGCACTAAAATACTTGTCACTCCTGTTGACACACAGGAAGGACCCCCACCCCCTATTCTGGTGACTTATAAATAAGTCATAATAGGCTGTAAATAAACACTGGCAAACCACATGTGGCCTAAAGCATATACAATTTAATATATAAAATGTCAAGAAACAGTAAAGTAAGAAATACTCCACTACATATCAAAATTTATCTGAAAAGTAATATCAGTCAAAGTAGCTTTAACGTAAAAGCTCCACACAAGAATGGCTGCCATATAATAATATAAATTAATATTACTGAGACTTAATCTATATTGAGCCTTTTAGTGTAGTAGTTCGTTTTATTAATTAAATTTTTACGATGAATCTTAAAATCAAACCATACCCATGTTCTGATTATAAGTATTTGAATACATACATTTATATAAAAATGGGATATTTAATATTGAGCACAGAGTGGACCAACCAGTATAGTTTTGACTGAGCTCCATTTTATTAGACCAATTCGATTTTTAGGTAAGAGCACTCAAACCTAATAATGTACTAACAAGTACTGTACATGACTGCATGACACCTGCTCGATGCACTATTTCCAAACATGAGCCAATACAGTAGTCATTTACTGCATATCTGGGAATTTGTATCATATGAATATTATGTGCGACTGCGAGGGACTTTGTCAATACTGGTCTTGATGCTCTTTACTCTAGTGTCCAAGCACATGAAGTCTACCCAGGCACGAACACTCTCCTAAACCAAAGGGAATATTTCCAGGAGGGGAGAGCATGTGTCACATGGACAATGTAGAGTTGTGTGAAAGGGCAACTCCGGACAACAATCCAGACAATCGGGGCAAGGTCCGGATTTCATATGTGAAAACAGCTTAGGTATGTGAAAAGAGATGAACCCATGGAGATGAAGGTCATAATGTTGCAGGGTTAATACAGTTGAGCTCAGAGTGCACAGTAGCCCTCTGAGGAAAACATACACATTTGTGTGTGTGTGTTTGTGTTTCTGTGTGTGGGTGCGTGGGCAGGATGGCTGCTGTCCAGTGATAATAGAGGTTTCTAAATGTCTCTCGCTTCATTACATCTGTGGCGACAGGGATCCTCGCATTCAAATGCTGACCCAGGCCAAAGTTCACTGGCTGTTTGTTAGCGTTTGTGCGGTGGAATACAGCGAGGGTGAAGACACAAGACAGAAATCCTTCACATAAGTTACGCTTCTGCCTTTGTCTCTGTGCAAGCGTGTGTGAGCGAGAGAGGGAGAAAGAGCACCTCTATTCCAATCTAAGGCTTTAAGGGGCCACTTCCCCCAAATTAAAAAAACAAAACTCAACCTTTCCTGTATAAAAGTATTTAAAATGGTTTGTATGTTTTGGTTTTGTATTTATATAGCGCTTTTCTAGTCTTGATGACCACTCAAAGCGCTTTACAGTACAGTTTTACATTCACCCATTCACACACACATTCATACAGTGCATCTATTCGCAGCACTTAGTTATTCTATGGGGGGCCATTCGGGGTTCAGCATCTTGCCCAAGGACACTTCGGCATGCAGATGGGTCAGACTGGGGATCGAGCTGTCGACCATCAGGTTGGAGGACGACCACTCTACCCCTCAGCCACAGCCGCCCGCTCATGAGTACTATTCTCGCTTCTCTCTATACAGATAGCTTTGGTTCTATTTGTCTAGGTTTGGAAAGGTTTGTCTCTTAGATTTATGCCTTCACCGGTGATGTGCTGTCACGACAAGTAAGGTGCTGGCATGTTTAAATCTATAAACAGACATCAACCAAAAGAAGACCGAAGCATGGATTTCTCTTCTTTCTCCTGACCTCGGAACAGCGTTATATACCATACAGGCAATGATGTTGCCTATTTGGATCCATTTTTTTAATTTACTGCCCTCTTCTGGCTGCAGCCGGCTAGTGTCTCTTGAAGCTAGCTCCACTTTCAGCCGTTACTCATTGTTTCTGTCATTGTTGTGATGGTCTTACTCAATCAACACGGCCAATATGTGTTGACAAGCAGTCAGGATGTATTGTGCAGCAGCTTGAATAACTCCCCCTGCAAGGGAGGGGGCCCAGGTGGTCATAAAGGAACACTTTGACGTGTTCAAAATGTTTCTTCTAAAGGGAGCATCAATAAATATAATACAGCTTTCTTTTGTCCAATGTGAATTCAGGAACAAAATAATTTCTGTCTAAATCTTATTATGTTGAACATTATACTAAAATCATTGGCAGCAGTAAAGTTGTTGTCTGCTATCTAAACTCTAAACTGGTCGGATTAGCTCCTGGATGTTTAGCTCACATGATCAAAGCTAATTGAAAACAAGTGCCGGGCTGGCAGAGCCTGCAACATGAATCAGATCCAGTCTCCAATAGCACCTGGATTTCCCACTGAGTCAAAGCAGCTTGGGAGAGAGAGAGGATTGGACAAAACTTGTACACCAAGGTTTTTCAGTAGAAGTTGGGTGGGCATCATTAAAATAATTAAACACTCTAAATAATAATGGTGGAATTGCTAAAAGTGTTATAATAAGCATCCCATTGAAAACCCCTGCAAAAGACAGTGAGGACAGCGGAACAGGAGCGTTTCACCAGACTTTGGGGGCCAAGAGGCCCCTGCATCCAAAACCAATAAACCACTAATGTAACCAGCTGTTCCCAGGGGCCCCAGGCTATTGTCTGCTTTGCCTAACTTAACACCCCTGAGAACTCACCACCAACCCCAGACTGCTTGTCCCTCTGCCCTCTGTGAGGAAACAGAATGAAAAACCATTGCCTCCATCATATTTAACAACTCCTTCCCCCAAGACAGGTGTATACTCATCTCCAAGAAATAAGATCAACTTAAGCAGCTCTCAGACGTACACTGAACTCTGGAGAACCTCTGGACATTCTCCGACGGGGCTGTATGTGAGAACTCAAATGTCCGAGTGTCCCATGACTTCTGCTGACTATCTCTGGCCAGTCCCCAGTAAAACCTCCGCAGAATGTCCGAAGGAGCTTATGTGAGGGGATCCACTCCAGGGTTCATCACCAGCGAGTGGACATGATGATGTTTCTAACACGCAACAAATGCAAAAGCTAAAAAAACAAATAGAATAAAAAGAATATCTCCTGATTAAAAAAATGAGCCATATAGGTAGAAGACACAGACAAAAATATGTCATGAGAGCTTTAAATACACAGGTCACAACTGGACACCTGTCTTATAAAAGCTGCATCTGCCAAAATTTGTATTCATGCACATCTTAAACTTACTCTCAGGTGAATTTTAACTTAAGATTTGGATTTTACATTGAACAATTAGAGCGAAGGCTAAATAACTCACAATGCGTTGCTTAGCATACGTCACATACTACGTTGCTCTGATTGGTTGTAGGTCTATCCAATTGAGCGAAGAAGAATTTTACTTCCTGGTCAGTTGAAACACGCCCCATAATCACAGCCCAATGGAGCGGTCTCAGACTCACATTCTGACTAGAATTGTGAGTCTGACAACGTCAGGCTAGGGACGAACAACAGCGTCGAGGAAATTTTCAAAATGGTAAGATTGATAAATATGCATTAGAAGGTTGATAATTATGAAATCGATGTGCATTTTTTTTTCTTGTTCACAGCTCTACCAAACATTTTCCCGAAACTGCTTTGAACATTGAGACACAGCTATATTTAAAATTCTGAAAACAAATGACAAATGATTTATCATTGTTTCTTGATTTGCCGGTTACGTAACAGAACAGTAACCCCAAACCTTTGCATGATTACACCTCTCATGTAAAATGAAATTACCCAAACCACATCAGAGCCAACTGGTAATCAGCTCGAATTAACCTTAATTATTCACAACAAAGTTCATGACCCATCCTCTTTATGGCAGCGTTACAGGAATACTCGCTACAGGGCTGTTCATGAATAATGACAAATGTTAAATCAGCCTTATGTCAGACATTCCTGTTTTACATGTTTTTATTACATCACACAAAAATAAAAACGACAAACGTAGGAAAACAACATCTCAGTCAGGGTGTCTCACTGAGAACAACAAAGGTAAAGCTGTTAACATGTACCCTCTCTACACCCACTCTCCATCTGTGTTAAGGCAAGAACAACTGTCCCACCTTTTATCTGAATTCAAAGAATCACTAACATACATAATGTAAAAACTTGATTTGTGCCATTATACTAGTATATTTGTACTAGTAAAGGGTCTGATCAAGTCAGCAGGAGATTATGTGACACATTATATATTATATAAATCAACATAGATTTATTTGTTAACTATTTCCCTCAGGTACAGAGTTGTGAACCTACACAGTTTCAGTATTCGATCATTTTTTACAACAATGTCTCTGGTTGTGGAAATTCAGAGTAAAGGTATTACACATATCCTCAACGATCTTTAGCGAGCTTGTATTTGTTTAGACTCGTCCTGCTTAGATTTCAGACTTGACTGTAATTCGAGTATTGGCTATTATAAGATAATTTATGGTAAATGGTATGAATACCTGCAGGAGATGGAGAACTGAATGGCACAGGCCTCCAACAAGGAGAACCAGAGAGGATGCGTTTGCACAGAATCACTGCCACAAAAACTGATCTGTGACCACACTATAGTTTGGATGTCTGCCTGTGTTGAATGGAGAGAAGGTACCAACATGAGTCACTGAGCTCCTCATACTGCACTCAACTGTGTTCACCAGGTAAGCAAACAAAGCAAATTCAGAATTGTATTAATTACATATTTACTGTAGGTGTAGATGGAGGGGCATATCACAGTGTCAACCTCCAGTTCAGTTTGTTGCAGACAACCTGATGTAATAGTTTCTTTACAAAATATGCAGTATATACAGTGGCATTTACAAGCAACTATTAAAAAGGCAAAATAAAAATAAAAAGAATCATCAGCTTCAGTGCAAAAAAGCTAAAAGTAGAGCACAGACCCAAAACATAAACAGAATAGAAACAGTCTCATTACAAATGGTTTTATCAGGAGTCCTGTGCAAGTTTAATTAATTACTCGACGTGCCTTCGAGGCTGTAAAGGAACCAATTATTATTGCTGTGCTTTGTGGATGTCTGTGGGTTATTTTATTCTAAAGCTTATTTTCACCCTGAGGAACAAAAAGAAAGAATTTAGAACGTGAATCTGTTAAATATATAGGTTAATTAATACAAGTGTGAATCAAATCATTTGGGTGGACAGCTGTTAACTTCTCATAAATAATCTCCTTCACTGTACAACTGAAGGATTTACAGAGGGAGGAAGAGGGCATGCCACAGGAAACCTCCCTCACAACTATGGAGTCACCCAACAAAGCTCTAGCTGCAATCACTGAGTACAGCTAAAGGTCGTCAGATTAGACAAGGATGTGTTTGACTTGCCAGCTGGTCTGTGAACACCGAAATTTACCACCCAGTACTAACATGTCATCTGAAATACAACATCTGATTACAGGCCTGTGACTTAAGTTTGAGCAAAAGAAATGTAATCATAGCCAGTAAAGACGCTTGTTAGCAGTATTCCTGGCTTGGCTAATAAGACTGTCATGTGGTTGCTCCAGTCTCCTGAAGGGATACTGTGAACCCTCTCTCTTTCTCAAATGAAATGCATACTGGAAACATATTGTGACACAACTGTCTAATGAAATGAATGAAAACATAGGTTAACTAGAATCGCATACTTCCACCAAAGGCCAACAGTTCCCTTAAACTCAGTCAAGCTGCACCAAATTGCACAGTCATAGAAATATAATTTTTTTCCATCAAGATCCATGAATTATTCTCTGGGAAGAAGGTGAACATGTTAAAATCGCCCTATCTCGCCAAGTTATAGAAAGTAAAAAAAAATCCTGGATCAACCCCCTGATCCAAATCTGCAACAAAATTGAATGGGTTCTTCCCTGACTCATAACACATCATTCAAACAAGTTTTGTGGTAATCTGTCCTGTAGTCTTCGCGTACAATCAATCAGACAAGGTTGAAAATACAACCTCTCTGGCGCTGCTGTCAGATAAACTACACAACAGATTATACTGAATAATAACAGCGGCTGGAGCAAGCTGTGCAGCCATATACAGACTGCATTTTCATACCAGGTGTCAGCTTGCTGTGACAGAGGCATACTTCTCATGTGATGACATCACATTTTGCAATGTTCTGACCTATGTCTGCATGAATTGCATTAGTTGGTTCAGGTGTTATGTTATGTTATGTGATCCAACTTCTACACGCATATTGGGCCAAATCATTAAACACCTCTATTTATGACATTCTTCCAATCAGAAAACATGTGACGTCCCAGACTTCAATCTGGGAGTCAACGACTCACAATCTTGTCCATGTTGAGTCACTGTGAGGGTCTGTCTGCAAAGTTTTAATGTACAACATGAGGAAGAAGAAAATGAGACAGGAAACAAAGCTACAAATGAGAAAAGACAACACTCCACTCTTTTCATGAACATCAGTCTTTCAAGACGTCATCATCCACTCCTCTATTCTTCCACCAACCCAAGACCTCAGCATGTCACACACTCACACGGCCGCACACACACGCATGTACAAGAGTTCAGGTATTGGGACAATGAGCTTAACTTGGTCAGAGCCATCTAAGGCTACAGTCCCATCATTCTGGGGGCATAGACAGTAGGTGAAAACCATGTGGAAGCAGTGAGATTTTTCAGCAGAATCTGCAGCACATGTGGTCACATTTCTTAATGATGATGATTGTGCTGGGAGTTTATCTGACTATTCAGAATAAAATGATCCATGTCAATTAGTCTGTGCGTTTACAGAGAGAGGTGTTAGGGTAAGAATTCATCAGAGAGGGGCCGATAAGTCTTAACATCAAGCAAGACGATTGCGAGGTGTTGTTGAAATGAAAAATAAACATTTTTATCGTTACACTCAAAATCTATACAGGTCTTTAAGCATCTGAATTTTCTCCAGACCATAAATTAAATATTTCAGATGAGGGAATCTAGATTACACTCATCTGATTACAGTCATCTGTAAAGTCCATCATTCTAGATTAACAATGATTTCTTCCAAATAAAAAAGCTAAACAATGTGTTCCATTGAACACATTGTTGATGACACCATCCATCTAGAATAGAGGTACTGTTATTTTTTACATAGCACAGGTGTTAATAAATGTATCTACAGGAAATGGTTCGTCCCATTTATGTGAGGGGCAGAAAGTGTTATTGACCTTTAACCTCATTGTGCCAGTACTTAGGAGTGTCACTTCCTGTGCTGTACCAGTCTCCCTCCGCAGCTACAATCATAGCACTCTCACAAATGTACAAACATAGCTCGTCTTATCATCATCATGAAAATACTACAAACATTTTTACTGTTCAGTCCAATAAAACTGTTAAGTGTGTTTGTGTTATTTACATTGGATATTCAATCTAGTTAAACAGTACAGGGAGGACTTGACTTCATACAGATCCTGTGTCTGCTTAATTTCCCTGCATGCCTTGTACAGTGTGTATTGCTGTGCCATTATGTGTGTGAGTTTGTATGCCAGGCCTCCGAATCTTCCTGTTGTGTGTGTCTGTGTGTGTTTGCATGCATGCTTCATCCCCTCTCTGTGCCAGCAATATCTGTGTGTGTGTTCATGAGGACATTCCGTTGACCAGGCTCCTCAGCTGTTTAACCACAGTCTCTATCAGCTTCTGTTTATCTCTGTCGTTCTTCCTGAACTGAGAGAAAATGTTGTTCTTCTTACTGGTGTCCTTCATCCTGGAAACAGAGAGGAAGAGGCTGTCAGACAGATGTATTCTCTTCACTCCGCCTTGATTGTGACAAACGAAACTTATGATGTTATGATTTAATTTGGGTCAGTAGACTTAAGTTACACATTGTCTACGAGTGCAGGTGGAAGACTTTTCTTTTTTAGGGCTGGTTTGGGGCATATTTGAGGTGCAACTGTTACAATTGGGCGGGTTTGAGAGATGTCAATCAAACCCAGCAACTAGTTTGTTAATTTCATTTGTTTATCAAAACAAAAAACAAACCAAACACATATGTGATTTAATGTGGATTAAAAAAGTCTGAAGAGAGTCTATATAAGTTGTGAGGAGCCTACATTTTGTAAACATAGAAAGTTTCTATTCTACATTTTGTAAACATAGAAAGTTTCTATTCTACATTTTGTAAACATACAAAGTTTCTATTTTGTAAACATACAAAGTTTCTATGTTTACAAAATGTAGGTTCCTCACAAAAAATGTAGTGTTACATACATATTGTTTCTATTAGAAATAATATGTATGCAACGCTAAATTTTATATGATAGAGTTAAGGGATAAAAAGAGATACAAAATAAAAGTGTGTCCTGCTTGTTTCCTACTTAGTGTATTTTGGTAGTTCTCGAATAAAACAGAGTGAGACGTAGTGATCACACAGTAGCAGGATATATCCCTATGTAATGTTACGCTACAGTTGCATCTTTTTATCTGTTATTCACTATTTATGATATCATATATGCAGTTCCCAGTTCGAATCCCAGTTTTGTTGGGAGGTCTGTCTGTGTTGAATTTAAATTTTTCCCCAGAAACTTTGCCTCCTCCCACAGTCAAAAGGCATGTAATGTGGGGTTAAAATAATTGGGGAACTAAATTGGCGATTGATTTGAGTGTGAATTGTTGTTTGTCTCTTTATATTGGTCCTGTCATTAGCTGGTGACCTGTCAAGGGTGTACCCCACCTCTACCCAGATTTCAGCTGGGATTGACTCCAGCCTCCCCAGTGACTCTCAAAGGATAAGCGTTACAGATAATGGATGGATGAACGCATAGACTTGCAGAGCCTTTTCGTGACAGAGATGTTCACAAGACATGATCCTAAATTTATGCCAGGTCGAGAACACCATATTATCAAGAATCTGCAAACTGGAGTATCAATGAAACTGAACAGACAATGTTTCTGACAGCAACTGGCTACATGACAATGGTCAATGTGTATATATACACAAAACCTGAAATCAAAGTTAGACAATTTTATAATAGGTTTTAAGAAAAAAACTATTAGACCATACAAAACACATTAAAAAAGTTTGGTTTCAAGACAAAAGACCTCACAATGAAAGAATCACAAAAGTGGACAACTGCAGCTAATGCATTCAACCATGAGCCACTAAATCACTTCGCGTAAATGTATGATCAACCATGGTAAAAGTCACAAAAAGTTGAATAGATGAAAATTAACAATTGGTTTATAAAAATGTGATTACGCATAGTCAAACAATTAGGCAGCCTTTGTGCTGAGCTTAAGAATAGGAAGTAGAACCACTCCTAGATGTGAGTGTGTGTGTAGAAGACAAAAGAAAAGCTAGGAAGCTGCACCTACCCCCGGTGGACTCTGAGTAGCAGCCGTTAGGAGCAGCGGAAAAACAGTAGACAAAATAAGATTTAGAGGAGCAGTAAGAACATTTTTACCAAAAAACAGAGGGAGAGGAAACAAGCGGCCACATTCAACTCAAGCTATTTAAGTTTGAAATGATATGCAATGTCACACAGTAGGGGTAACAGACTCATTCTTCCCCCAAAACAGTGTAGGCAATTGAAAGAACAAGATTGAGACCATATTTAAAGAAGAGCATGCAAACTAGTGAATGTAAAGTCAATGCACAGTCCAAACGTTGGGCTACATGCACATGTCCCCTTAAGGGTTCGACTTGGACATTAACATGAACCTTAAAGCCTTTTTTGAGGAAATTGGATTGATTGCACATTTGCGGCGGCATAAATACCATGGCACTGAAAAATGTTAGGTTCAAAAGACATTTCAGCTGATTTGATTCCTGGTTCACAGATCACGTCCCGAGTAGTGTTGCAGTATGGAATGCACTCACTTCTCAAGTAGAGCCAGGGCAGTGGCTGGATTCACTCTCAGGTATTTGGAGGTTGGCTGGCCGTAATCTGCCAGATATGTTGACCAGTCCCACACCATGAACAGGTCCAAGAGCTATGAAACACACACAGAGATATACAATGTTTAGATATACAGCAGACGTCTATTAAAGACAAAAACCTTAGAGTGGTAAAAAAGAAAGATGCAGGGTGGTGCTACAGGTTTGAAGTTGATGGGGGAATGTGAACAGAAGAGATCAACATGATCATTTGCCTTTCTTTAGCTGTTTTCACACATGTACTGCAACCCTGAACTTTTGTAGACATTCACCAGAGAAGCTGGAAGTCATAGTTTTACAGAGCGATACCACCAACTGTTTCTCAGCTCTGAATAAACCACGTCTCTTTCAGATATTCAAGAGTCAATTCTTTTTACAGGCTATAGTGGCATTTTGTAGTCTGCCACACATTAAGTCATGAAATTAGCAGTAAATAACATCTGATAAATGAGAAGCACTCATTTAATTGATTCTGTCCTTGATTCTATGGACATTTGGGAGTTTTCACACTCCTTTATTGTTGCAAAGTTGAGGCCAGAACCAAATCCTGTAACTACATGGTCCACCCATTTGACATAGGTTAACACCTTGTTTGTAAGGGTTCAATCATGAGATAGGTCTACAATATAATTTAAACAACTAAATGAATTCAATCTATGGTAGTAACTGGGGTGCAACCGCACGAAGGTCACTATCAAGCGAAACAGATTCATAGTGACTGCAGCTGAAACTATGGGGTCTGAGTCTCTTATGCTAGGTGTATGCTAGTGCCAATAATTTGGACAAATTATAATTGGTGGGCCGCCACAGTGTCGATATTTAAGGGAAAACACTGGACTTCCATTTGATCTTGTGCATTTCCTATACAGAGATGTAAACTTTCAGGCTGAAAAGAGAGGTTTGGAGTTACCACTTGTATATGATTGTTTGTGAGACACCTTCCAATTTTTTCCCTGTGGAGGTTGAGGTGACCGTTGTGTCGGTGCAAGGGAGAGGTAGCGATGAGCTCTATGAATCAATGATCTACTATGATGAAAGACAAAATATCTTTATATATTGCTCAGAACGCATTTTTTACACAGCAATAAGCATGTTGCCACTTAAATCCATGACCACCTCTGAAATGTGGTATTGGATCTCATGATGTACTGCGGACGCATTTGGGTGCATCCAGACCTGAATTTAGTGCTGACCACTTGTTATCCGATGACTTGGGATGGATGTTAATACCAGGTTTGAATGGGGTGGGGTCAGTTTCTGTATGTCCTGACTAAAACCCAATCCTCCAGGTTTTCTAACTAAAACAGGGCCTGCAGCATTTCCCAAATTTTAGGGGCTCAAAATCTTAGGAGAAGTGTGGGGGGCTGACAAATGTAGCAGAAGTTAAGTGTTTAAAATGTCTAAATTAGTGTGGATATAGCCAGAGACACAGAGAGCAGGCAGAAGATTGAGAGTTGCAGAGAGAAGAAGATAAGGGGGGGTGCCTCTTCTCTTACATGATTAGTGTTAAGTGTGAACAGGAACATTTAAAATGACCACCCCACGACCCCTGGATAACCTGATGGAGATGACCTCCCTACCCCACCCACACACACAAAGTATGCTAATGTCACAGGGTGAAACAGCTGGGTGTTTGGGTCATGTTGAAAGAGCGGTGAAAGAACTGCTTAGTGATAATAGCATTATTCAGCTGACTGAGAGACTCTGACATACAGAGAGGGGCTTAGCAACAATGCCACGATTCTCACCTGGAGCTAAGTGATGAGCAGGCACGTAGAGGAAGCCACTCACTGAACTCACAACAGTTCGTGGTGGTTATTTTAGAATAATGACCCACTTTAACAGCAGAAAGATGCTCCTTCCGATTTGGCTGCACCATCTGCAGGTGTCAAAAGAGCCACATTGCAGTGCCATGTATTTACTGCTGCTCTCAGACCAGCACGGTTCCCACAAACCCCCATCTCCAAAGGACATTACTTTTTCTTTCTAACAATCCGTTGCTTGCTGTATTTGCAAAACTAATCTTATGTTGACAATGTGAACCTCATGTAAACACACTGATGAAGTTAATATTTTTTATCTCTTGATATCTAACCTTGCCCATTTCCAGATGTTGCAATGGTGAAAATCTCCCCCTGTGGGATTTAAGCGAGTCTATATCTGACAAAAACAGTCCTTAATCTCACAGGATCCTGCTGGGCAAGCTGAGTCATGTTATCATACGAGTGAAATAGTGAACACCTCTGTGTTGTGTGAGGGGTAGTCCACTGTCACTGTGCAAGGGTTCACAGGTAAGAATACAGAACAAGATCTACTGGGAGTCATTATGTTCACAGCTTGCGCCAAACTCTCATCATCAATTTTTTAAATGAGCTTGAGTACTGTTTGAAAGAATAGAGCCGGGGTTGCAAGCAGCTGAAACTAAGTTTTATGGATTCCTGGGTTCTTCGTTAGATGTGAGGTGTCAGTGAATGACTGGCATGCTGCCACCACAACTTGCAACTGTATAACCTGCAGAAAATTGCCTGGGTCAAATTGGCAACGTTAGCGGCATGTGTGCATCTCAAAACGTCTTGCTTTCATTCAGGAACTCATGAGACAGCATCAGACGGGAGTCTCAGGTGCATGTCAACAATGCTGCTCTTCTAAAGAATCGGAGTCTCGCCTTTTTCCTCCCTGTGCTGCATGCATTTGCAGCAAAATAGAAGATAAAGATAATATTTCAACACAGTTTCAATGTCTATGTGTCGAATATGTAACAAAAAATGTATATTTGGAACACTTCCTTATCCGTTATAGAGTAAAACACTCTGAATACACTCTGACTCAATCCATGTATATGTTTTAACAAGGTTTGTGTCGACCAGAGGATGCACAGCTTCCCACAGTAGAGTCCTGGCATTAAGTAATCAAGCTCACTGACTTGGTCAATGTTTATAACAAAATGTCTGTTTGAACATGCATTATATGGATTAAAATAGTACAATTAGGTATTCTAAAAATAAAAAGCCTGAAAAATACTTATTAAAACAAAAATATTTCCTGCACATAAAGAAATGAAAATGGTAATTTAAAAATAACCTCCATAAATGAGCTAGTTTCTTTTAAGTTGTAGGATATCTTTGTAGGATAACAATGTCATTGTTTTGCCCCCTAACACGGTTTGTTAGCGGGTGGTGGTGAGGTTATATGTCCTCTGAGCAGCACTACGTCTTCAGGGCAGGCTGGAAGCTACAAAGACGAGACAGACTGGGGCTAGTTCCTTACCAGGCTAACTTAAGGAGAAGCAATAAAGTACTAGAAGCAATATGAGAGTTTACACTGACGTTACATTCCATCAATGGAGACTCCTCTTGGTTAGTAGAAATTAATGCTGCAATTACATTTCTGACTGGTTGGTAAAGCTAATCTTAACTATATAGCAATAGAAAAACCTACAGGTTCTTTTAAGCCAGTTTATTTAAATGGCGCATTTAATGACTGAGGTGTGATATGTTATTAACCGTGAATGGTTTTAATTGATACATTAACATCAACTCTACTGCAACAACTGCAAAAATCCATTCAAATCTCCAGCCCTTTATAGAAATTCCCTCTATCACACACAAGTTTTGCCTTTCAGTCACTAAACTTACAAGATAACAATCTAAAATGCAGTTACAGCTTAGACATTTTAAGCCATAAGATAAAGGGAAAGTAAAAGGATGACCTGTAGGTAACCTCAGCCTGTGGATGCCTCCAAACCCCTTTACCCAAGGCTGGGATTAATAGGTCAACCAAGCAGCATGTATGAAAGAGATCATGGACACATCTTGTCTAATGAGGTGCATCACAGGAAACATAAGGTCTCTTCAGAATAATATACATTTTGTCTGGGAATTTAGGCATTTAAGCAATTTGTAGAGATTGAAAAATATATTTTATTTGGAACGACACCGTTTTTTATCCAAATATAACAAATATAATAATAATAATAATAATAATAATAATACAAAAACCAATGCAAAGTTCAACATTTTACATTTACTTAAGTTGATAAGTCAGTCAACCGTTTGAATTATCAATCAAGTCCTTCAATTTTTTCTATTTCTTATTTTCTATTCTTTTAATGAAAATACTGTAGGTAAGTTGCAGTGCGAGTTGTTTAAAACGTATAATCAGCGGCTGATGTCTCGTAGGCTTTCCCTGAAAGAAATACAAAAATTCATTCTTTATTTATATATATTTGGAGCTTTAGCTTTACATATATGTTGAATTGCTTGTTGAAATATTTCACATGTTGCTACTTGACTGAAACTAAGACGTTGTTATCCTTTTCATGACATGACATGGATTTATCAGGAAATGACTGCCCATAAATCTTACTTAGGTCAACTAAATAAATAAGACTCAGTGTCTTTCAAACCTGAATTTAACTCACGTCATGCCATGTCAGCTTTGAAACCTCCTTTAGACCTTAGAAGCCCCTGCACTCAGTTAACACAAGAAACACACCAATACTACACATACACACTGTACAACATAAATCTAGCAATATGCCTTCATGTGCACATTGCTTACTACTGGTTTTCCTTTAAGATTTTAATTTAATAAATAGAGAGGGAAATTTGATTCATCCACAGTACCTTACTAGTCACAATCTTACTTTTTTCAGTGTGCTTACAGTGATTTCAACAAACTTACCTAGTATAGTGCGGTGACCTGGACTGCATGAAGCATTAAGCCTCCACCTCAGGCTCAGATTAACAGGTCAACACAGACTCAAGTTAATGAGACGAAGCAGCACTTTACATACCACTGGTGTTGACAACAAAAAGGGAAGGGGGGCAATGTGTGTGTGTGTGTGTGTGTGTGTGTGTGTGTGTGTGTGTGTGCCTGGTTGGTGGGGGGCTGTTTTCATGAGCAGGTGAACTACAGTACAGGTGAAAGTTGAAAAGGCCGGTGAAACACAATATTGCTGGTTGTGATACAGAGAGGTGAAACGTGGGGCAGCTGAAGTACAAAGAAAAGTGTATAAAGGTTGAAAAATATTATTTTGGCAATCCCTGTATTGGCGACTCTGCCATCAGCTTCTAGAACAAATAAATACCAATTGATCCCCTGTTTGTTGTTAGCATCCTTTATCGTAATTATTCTGTGCTGTAATTGCTCAGCTCTTAGCATCAGACCTTTAGTGATCTTCCCTATGTGATTGACAGCTCATCAATTAGTTAGCCTTTTGTGAATCATGGCAAGCACAACACAACTGTGCTGTATTTAATAATGGAGGAACCAGCGCAGGAGAAACACATTACACATACTGGAAGATGATTTGGATAAATCGGGCAGAAAATGTGAGATTTAAATGAAAAAACGACGAACGTTTGCTGATAAGTCTGTTTAAACAAGTATCTTTAGCTCAGGGAGAAACTTTACCTGTCGTAGGTCGATGAAGGCCAGCTGGAGTGTGTCTCCTTGGAAACCAGGGACGGGCTCAGAGCTGGCAAACACTGAGAAGAAACAAAAAAAATAACTTAAAACTTGCAGTATACAGTACACAAAGCTAGTGTCAAAAATTGCAGCTCCAAATCTTCTTTTTATAACTGGGATCATGTAAAACAACAGTGTTGATGTACCCTATTTAAACTCTGAGCTAAGTCACGGAAGGAACACACATCAGTCTTACAAATGCACCGTGTTATCTGCCTCATGCCAATAAAGACCACTTCCTCTTAAGCCGGCAACTTTAATCAATCAATTAGAATGACCTGTGAAATCAGAATGTTTTTTTTTTTTTATGATACTGATACTGTTTGAAATACAGCTTTAGTTTGTACAGAGGGAAATTTTGATGAAAGATTTACAACTTGTTAACCTCTGGAGATTAAATAGTGGAAATTTAGAGGCCAGTACCAATATCGATTAATGAATAATTATAAAACTTTAAAACATTTTTGATAAGGATCCCTTGAATTTGATTATTAAAGAATTGTGACCAAATAGGTACTGAGCAGAACATTTTACACTTTAATAAAAATAAACTTCTCAGTACTTTGACAAGCATTTTTTTTGTCCACCAATAGTTTGCACCAATTTTATAGTCAATCTTTTTCATAAAAAGAAACTGAATTAGCTTTATTATTGTTCATGTGTGCGGCTCATATATACGTTTGAATGATTTACTTATACATTGCAAGTCGGCTATTTCAGTGGTCTATTGAGCAATCGAAACAATCTTCAGAGCCAAATTCGCAGCTTTTCAATATGAAAGCTCGGTAATTCACCTTGATATAAAGCATAACAGCAAAAAAACTAAACAACGATAGTTATGCTTTTACTTTGTAGAGAAATGCTTAAATAGGAAGTGATTCTATGAATGTTGTTGCAATGACGAAGATCAGCATCCAGAACCCTGTGAATGTCTGTTTCAGTCCAATGTGGTTAAATAAAAATTAAGATATTAAAAGGATCCTGCAGGCCAAATATTATTCCTGATGGGCCACATTTCACACAGATTAACAAGTTTTGCCACTCTTCTTTCACTAGGAAGACAATTACAGTACATTTCACGAAAATATCTGCATTTACTGCACCAATTACATGCATGCATGCACCTCAATGCACATTTTAACTTTCGCTTTCAGACATGTTTAAAACAGACCTTGGAAATGTGTTTTTCATTTCAGTCAGAGATCTAAACAAATCAATTAGTAAATCAATTAGTAATAAAATGATGTCTTTCCAGCTCTGTAGATGCAAACTAAATAAACCTAACTATTACACATATTTATACTCACATTCACACTGAATGACATCTAGGTTGAATTGCTGAACGGCTCCCATACTGATCTGTCTGAGTTCCGTGTCCAGCAGCATTTGCATCAGGGATGTGGACAGATGCTTACAGGCTGACATACAAGCTGTCTGGGCCACTTTACCCTGCAGAGAGAGAGGCAGCAGGAGGGAGAGGTGTAAAGACAGACGGAAGAGATGGAAACGTGTGGGAAAGATTAGGATGGGGATGAGGAAAAAGAATGAGGAAACAAAGGAAGGAAAAGAGGTGGAATGAGGTCATTGACAGGGGTGAAAATTAATAAAAAAAAGGGAGGAAGCCATTGTGGACAGAAATGATTTGGTCAGGATAAAGCAAGCAGGAAGGGCAGATGAGTAAAAAGGAAGAGAGTGAAGAGATATAAAAGAGATAGTTTGAGGCAATTGGCAAAGGAGTAAAAGGTTAAATGGCAAAAGACCAGGAGAAAGATTTGTGAGAGGAATATACAGGAGAAAAATAGATGTAGGGGATAAAGAGCAAGGATGAAAAAATATAATTCAGCGTTAGGTCTTGGCTTCACCTTGAATTCTAGATTTAAATAAATGAAAAGCAATCAGCAATTTATAACATCTACTCATTAGCCCAGGGGTCAGGAACATATGGGCTGTAAGTTCTAACGTTTTTTGAAAGATCACTGGGAAAGTGAACAGCCAATTGCCAACCGTCTGTTAAGAAGCACAGACAAACCCCCCCAAAAAACCTCTGCTCCAAACATGCTGAGAGAACTTTCCTCAGAAAGGGCAGCACAAGACTGGAGTCTAGAGACGGCTCTCACTGCATGCACAGTCAACCTACTCTACAATAAAGGTATGTATTTAAATCAGAGCAGACACTTAAGTGGTGCACAAAGCTTTAAAGGCACTGATTTGTATCAACATTATGCATGATGTTGAAAAATTCACAATATGCTTATGTATGCATGTATGTGAGGTTTTACTGGCACAGTCAATAGACTGTATATAAAGACAGATGACACATCTCCACTTCCTCCCACTGTTAAAAACTATAGCTCTATATCAGATTGCTGAGATCGTGATACATGGATTCAGGTGCTGTTCAGTCATCCAATGTTTTGTCTTTTTTACGTTTTAGCTTTGCCCTGATTATACTGATGATGACATTTCCTTCAGTGGCAAACACAAAAGGAAATAACATCAATGACCACTGACCATTGATACATGTAGATACAAGACATGCATCTGTGGGTCAGAGAATGTTCCCAATTTCAAATTGTACATCTGTGAGTCATTTACATGAAATATGTTATAAATTAATAAAGAAAAGCTTTACCAAACAGGTATGTATAATGTGCTAAGAGCTGGGCGATAAAACGCTTAAGATAAATATCGCAGAATAACTTTTCCCCGAAATATAAGACATGGACGATAGAACTTATACCCATCCGTGTTTTGACAGACAACAAGGACAGCCAATAATAATAACTAATAGCTCCGCGCAAATTCAATCATATGGCTGGAATAGAGTTAAAGCCATGCCAGGTTAGGTTGACGCACACAGTACAGAGCGTAGAAGTAGCAGCCGGCAGCAGCACACGTGCTAAAGTGTGGGCTATTGCAGTCATGCCTACCAGTACATCAGTACATTAGTGTGAGTGAGAGCGAAGAGAAAATGACAATAGAAATGTTAACGAAAACTCGAACGAAGAAAACGTCCCCAGCGAACACAGATCAAGGCTTAAAAGACGAGGGCATTGTTGAAAAGAAGGTTAAGAGGAAAAGGAAGTGCAGATACTTTGGCTACTTTGGTAATATCGCTAATCTTTTTTACCATCTGAAGCAGAAATGACTGAAGTAGTAATTTGATTTATATCGTGATATATATCGATATTGACTGATATCGATATGACATATCGCCCAGCCCTACATTTGCTATTAATCTAATTAATAGCATTAACATAATGAAGGACAATTCATACACTTCAAAAGATGAAAATGTTCCCAACCCCTGGACTAACGTAATGAACAGCTACTGTGCAATAGCAATCCTTGTGCATCAAACAATTCTTATCTATACTGGATATTTTTAAGACATTCAACATTTCACGTGTCACGAATATATAATAAAGCATGCTTTGATTACTGAAATCTCTCACTATGAGATATAACACTGTTTACGTTGCCATTAATTTACCAAGATGTGATCTTTTAAAAACAGCAAACATAAAATTAAAACCAGATTCCAACACATGCAGATGAGGCACAACACAATGTCAATCAATAACCATACACATACAATGCTTCACATAATTATACGGCATCATGTTTACAACTCCAAGTTGAAATTGAATTGTGAGTGTTTCCATTACTTGATATTCTTGACTTTGCTCTTTATGTGAGCAATCAGGTTTTAACTTCAAAGTATGAGTTAAATGTTTGAGGTGAACAGGGACAGCAGATCAACACAAGTCATTCTCATAGATATTCATGCAATAAGTCTCACATGGGTTATGTGGTGACCCCAATGGCAAGGACAATTCAACCGCAATGAAAGTCATATTGAAAAATAGCTTCTTAAGGAAACATCCATATTAAAATTATACAGTCATTTGTGTAATCAAAGGTATATGAGTGAATGTTTAAATTCCTTTGTTGCAGCCCAACAACATCTCTGTTACTATTTTTCATGTTGATAGGTGACTAGCAGAGAGACAGCAGTGATAAATGATGCGCAGCATTAAAACCTGCCTATAAAATCTAAATGCTTTTTCATCCTTTGATATTTGTATTTTTATTTGCATCTGTTGCATGGTTGAAAAGTCGTCAACGCGCCTACTCGCTCAAGGTGAATCCTGTTGATGAGTTTATACCAGGAGGCTAGTTGAAAAAATTCCGGGGAAAGTACATATAGGCTCTCATGCAAGAATGTCCATAAATCAGTGCATGTCTGAAAGCTGCTTAACAGTAAATGGTTATGGTAATGGTAAATGGTTTTGTGTTTATATAGCGCTTTTCTAGTCTTGATGACCACTCAAAGCGCTTTACAGTACAGTTTTACTAAAACTAAAAATCTAATCGCAGCACTTTTTTATTCAATGGGGGGCCATTCAGGGCTCAGCATCTTGCCCAAGGACACTTCGGCATGCAGATGGTTCAGACTGGGGATCGAACCGCCGACCTTCAGGTTGGAGGACGACCCCTCTACCCCTTAGCCACAGCCGCCCCAGTAATGGTGAAGAAGAACAGAGAGCACATTATTTCCTACTGTTTTCTTCACTATAATCTAGACAGAAAGCTTTACAAAAACAAACACCACTTTTTTGGTGCAATGTTTTGGCGTGTAAACACCTTCTAAAAGAAAAAAAGCTAGTGTTAGTGTGTATGCAGTCCTGTTGCCTTGGCAGCAAGTTGCAATGAAGACAAATGCAATTTGCAACAGCGTTTGCACCTTTTCCAACTCATTGTTATACATGTGTCTCCTGCTTATCTGTATCAACCACTGGGGGCTGAGCATTTTCTCAAAAGCATTTCTATGAAGTGTGCTTTTACTTCTTCTTAGAGTACCACAAACTGTACAATGACGTCATATGAAAACAAAGGATGTACAATTAAAATACAATTTGCATCCCAAATGCATTCACTCAATAGTTATATAACAACCTTTCATATCTCACCTATATCTGATTAGACAAAAAAGCACAGGAATTAATTGAGGATTTAAAAAATGTATGTATTATTTGAATAATAAATAGCTGAAAAGCAAAAAAGTTAATGTTAACACTTTTCTCCAAGTGTTTTGACTAAGTGTTACAAAAGGAGCCGGACCAACCAACAAGCCCGGAGTAGTGGAACTTCCACTTTCAAACATGAACATGATTTTCATCTCCCCACTGCCTGTCAGATGGCAGCACAGTATTGTAACAGTCAGGCAGGAATACTCACCGACATCGATGCATGGTCATTGTTGTTATTCTGAGCAGACAACCCCAAACCAAGCAAAAATGGAAGAGGGGGAGGGAAGGAAGGAAGGAAAGGACAGGAAAAGAAAGGTGGCAACAATAAATGGACTGGAGGAGGTCAATTCAACTAGCGATATTTTGCATGCTTAACAAGTCAACATAATAAAGGAGTAAAGCAAATCAGTTCAAGCACAGTTCTACTGCAGAAGGTGTGGATGGGAGACAAAAGATATTCTTGGGAAACATAAAACTGAGTTAAATTCAGACAGGGTGGAGAGAAAAGCAGGCAGGTGGTCCATAGCGGTCCAATCAACAGGCTGCAGCTGGCAGCCAAACACACATTTACTGACCAAGTCCTTCAAACTTTATTATCTCCGAAAGTGCCTCATCCAATTGTAGATAATGTCATGGCACCCTATGAGTCAGTAACAGCACTGTTCCCATGCATAACCACAGACAACCAATGCAACACACTCAGTTCAACTTCAAAGTCACAAAATCAATTCACTTTCAGATAGTAGACACACTTTAATAGGGACGTGATGTAGATAGCAAGACAAGGATTGATGGAGCACGGAAAGAAGGAAAGAATTATCACATTCCTATTATTTAAAGCCAAAATCAAAAAGACAATGTCCCACAGAGAGAGGTGCCGGGTTCAGTGGGTCAAAGTTAGTAGGGGGATTAGACTCACTGGAAGGTGTGTGAAGACTTGGAAGGTGGACCGCAGGAAGTTGATCAGATCCATGAGGTATCCAGATGCACGACCATCTGACTCACTCATGCCCCATTCATAGTCTGCAAGCTGGATAAACTCATCAATTTTCTGGTTGAGTTTGGTATAGATCTCTCCCTCTGCAGCATGACGAGCGTCCTGAAAAACATTCGCAATTTATCAGACTTGAAAAAATCTTTTGCACAAAAACAACAGAAATAAGTGTTTGTATAAAACCATTTGGTATTCCAACAACAAAATGCACTTAACACAAAGACAAAATGAGGACACAAAGAAGAGTCCACATTCAATTTACCTTAAATGTGGATAAGCCATAGAGTCTTGTGGTGTGTACCGTTTCAGGGGAGACATTGGTGATGTTTGTTATAAACTCCTCCAAATACCTGCAGGCCTGCTCCAGGTGGGTGGTATTTATGATGATCTGCACCAGCTATAGAAAGAATGATGCAATTTGAGACATTACATATCTCAAACCCCTGTTGCTGTGTGCAACTGACTAGTAACAGCAGCGTGGTTCCCACCTCAGTTAGTCCTATGTGAGGTTTCTTGATGAGGTTTTGCAGACAGCTGCTGAGTGTTCTTGTCAGCAGCAGGTTGGTGGATTTCCGCAGCATGTCATCAATCTCTGTTGAACTGGATACACAAACTAAATTTCAGTTCTCAAGCTGCACAACAAAGAGATATATAATCAGGCAAGACTCAACGTATATGGAAGTGTTCTAGTTTCCATCATGAATAACTCACACTGAGCATAAAGTAGTTATACAGGGACATACCTGCGGTGTAGTGACTCCGAGAACTTGAGGCTGGCATAAATGAACTCTTTGACCTGTGTGTAGATCACAGGGACAGACTGGGACATTGGCAGCTTCTTCGGAAAGTCCTGCTGCATATGGACACAGACAGACGTTCACAAAACACAGAACTGTCATTAAAGGACTCACTAATTAGTTAGTTAGTCATTTTAAAGTCTGCTTCTAGAGATATTCCGTTTTTTTTAATGTTTAATTGAAATAATTAAATGACAATTCATTCAAAATGCTAAACCTCAAATGGTTTTCTGTGAATTACCAAGACTGCCACGATCATATAATGAACCAAAATATTTTAATACTTGCTTTGTGAATATTTGCTCTTAACTAACTTTGTATTTCTCTGGTATATGTCTATATGTGTGTAGAATTAAGTAATAAAACCTTTGATGTAAAGCTAGAGCGTAAGAGTCTATGGTACTTGAAGTTGTTACCTTCTCTATCTCTGCATCATGGAAGGGAAAGCGACTGACAACCACTTTATACTCATCCTCTGTCTCCACTGGGATGGGACTGTAGTTATCCGACTCAAAGATCTCCCTGTGGAAAAGAACACTGTTTAGTGTACGTGTACACTTACATTTTTGGTATGAGTAGTGGAACTTTCTTTCTTTGACACAATCTGTTGTTCTAAAAGTAGTTTGTTGTGTTTTTGGTGGTTCTCATCAAATTTCCTCCAAAGACGACAACATGCTGTGGGTGTATTATCTTGTAGTAATCAGTGACAACAATCACTGCCAATATTTAAACAAAGACAACAATAGGAAAGAAAGACACCTTTATCTGACAGCTTTTGTTATTAAGGAGGGACCTCAGCTAAGATGGATAAGTAACATCTTTTAAGACAAACAGATTAAACTAATTTAATTTATCAAATTAAGAACAAATAAAGTATTGAAAGCAAGCTTTTTGTTAGAATGAGAAGTGTCGTGGGGGCCAAATAAAGCTGTTCTTAATACCATGTGTTGTTGGAGATTTGATGTATTAAGAGTATGAGGTAAACATATGAGGAAACAACACAACTGAATGTTTTTTTCAACACAAAATTATGCAAATATCTCTCACATAAAATGATGGATAAAAATAAAATCAGAGACAGCGACACATCAGCAAAGCCCACCTGAAAACCAGCGCCCACTTCTTCAGCAAAGTTTCATTGTACTGGTCTCTGACCTCGAAAAGCAGGTCGAACAGGCGGTTCACCGGGAAACCATAATCCTGTTCATACACACACAGACAGTACAAGAAACAAAGTGTGTTCATGTCAGTTGCTCTAAACACTTGAGATTCACAAGCTGTTCAAATGAGGTCGGGCTCTGGACCAACCTGTAGTGTGTCAGCGAAGATTACTATGAGGTTCTTCAGCTCCAGGACCAGGTCTGGGTCCTCACAGTAAGACTGGAGATAGATATCAAATATTTAGCATCACTTAAAGTATCTGTGAGAACAGTAGCAACAACACGATGATAATTTACAAAGAAGTATCTAGTGAGGTCACAATGACCTTTGAGATATTGTGTTCATAAGACTGAGACAGAGAGACAGGCTTACGCAAGTACTGATGGACAGACAGGCATCCCTCAGACAACATGATGCCTCCAGCTCAAGCTTTTTGAGTGTGGGAGCATTTTTATTTATTCAACATCAGTCATTGTGAATTAAGTCACAAAAAGAAAATGAACATAACTACTCAGATTAGCTTACTGTCTTCCATTTCCCTGAACTAATCATCACAAATATGAGTCAAGGCAGTGACTGTCCAATATTTGCATGTCTGTAACAAATTATTATTTATTACTCATATAATAGCACTGAGTCTGTTAATCTGCAACTTGCAGACAACTTGTAAACTAAAATGAGTTAGGATTAAAAATGTTGGGGGTATTGCCACTATGCTTTTGAATTTTTTTTACAGTCATTGAATCACTGAATAACAATGTGCGTGACCATCAGAGTGATTAGTAAAGCTGTAGGCAGTTTGCCATCAAGATCGGTGCTTCTTTATTACATATGAATAACATTAAATCAACTTGAGCAACATTAACTTCCTTGAAGTCAATCCTTCACTTTTGGCCTTCCATGTTATGCTCTATCAATATAAATGACAAATCTTGGATTGCAAAATCTACCAGCAATGGTTAAAGCTCAGCCAACATCACTCATGGTCACAAAAATGTACCTTACAATGCACGATATGTAACACCTGCAATTTTATGAGCATACTTATCCTGAGCACTCAATGTTCCATCAAAAGGAATGGAAAATGGCAAAAATGCAAATTATGTAAATTGAAGTATTTATTATGTAGGGAATAGTGACTGGGGCAGCAAAGTCATAGTTTCGGACTCAGCTTCATTGCAATGAAAATTACCATTACTTCAAGTAAGAGTCAAATCTAAAAAAGTTGTCCTTGTAAAGTCAAGCTGCTGTTAGACATGCACTGAACTCTAGAAAACCTCCAGACATTTTGCGGAGGGACAGTACAGACATTTTCAGACATGACCTGAGTGTAAAATCTGGAGAATTGGCTACGGAGTTTACCCAGAGTTTGCCTTTCACACATGCACAACACAGCGGTAGGGTCTCTGCACAGACACGTTCACAACAGCAACAAATCCTCTGGATTATTCAGGAGAGAGCTGGAGCAGCATAGAGCAGCAGCCGGAGGCAGGAAGTGACCTTTAAACTCTCACTTGATTTTCTTGACAACAACAGACATCGGTGTCTTTATTATTATTATTATTATTATTATCACCACAAACTCAATTGACATCTTCGTCTGTGTCTTCTACGTGTATGTCTACACTTTTTTAACGGGAGATAATTGTTTTCTTTTTGAGCTTGTCTTTTTTGCGTCTGTCACGCATTAGAACCCGTCATCAACCCCCATCCCCACTCGCTTGCGGTGATTCCAGCGGGGGTTCCCCTGACTTTATACTAGAAGGCCAGGTGAGAGACGGCCAACTTTCTCCAGCCAGTCCCCTGATATAAAGTCTGCAGAAAGTCCAGAGGAGCCGATGTGACAACACAGCAGGAGATCTTCTGAGGATAATGGTTTCAACACCTCCACGTGACAGGGCCACTGATGAAGATGGCAAGAGAGCTTTTGGTGATAAGGGCCGAGCATGGTCGACACATGATCTTCATAGCACAATTAATACTTTACATCCTGCCTCTGCCTGATGCACCAACCTTCACCTGAATGCTCCGTAGAGTTATGTTTTCTTGTGAACTTGTCTGAGCAGAGAATCTCCCACTGTATATGTGTAAAAGGAAACATCCACAGAAAGTCTGGACCCAATTCTCCGGACAGTCTGTCTGCAGGTCATGTCTGAAAACGGCTATAGTAAAAGCTTGGTGGAAATAACAACAGTCCCTACGGAGGGAGGGGCTCTATTTTTCAGGAGGATGGAGTGATTTATGACCCTGAGAGAAAAAGAGTTGAGTGTGTAAATCAACCGAGTCAATTAACACAACCTGAGGTCTGATGTAAAGCAGCGGCTACCAGCCTCTCTGTTTACTCAAACACACACAATCACGTCAACAATCAGCTGGAGACTCCACTAAACAGCAGCAAATCACAGCAGAAGCAAGGATGTACCCTCCCTATATTAGTCCACGGCTTCCATATCATGATCAATACTGTATATGAATATGGCATAATGTTTCAGTTCTGCAGGCTGCAGTATGTAAGTGTATTCTTTTAATTTGATGTTATTACTGATGGTGCACAGAACTGGTAATACTGTATTTAGAGCTTTTTACTGATCAAACTGGGAGAACATTTAACATTTATTACAGGATTCAACACAAAACTTTCTGTATGTTTACAGTGAATTAGTGGCGGGCTGGCCTACTTTTTCTCTGTGGGCTGACAATGCAGTGGCTCTAAGTGCAGGAACCTGTGTGGCACTGCCTGAACTGTGGCCCAGCAGAGGGGCTGCAGGCCGGGGGGACATAGGGTCTTTGTTAATCTTCCCATCCCATGCTGTGCAGCCCATTCTCTGACCTGTTAGCATAATCCTCTGAGTCATTTACAACTGACTGGAACCCAGTGGTCAGGAATATGCCTTCTTAATCTGCTGTTATTGTTGCAATCTGTCTCTCATTAAGGCCCCAATGACCTCCTCTTTGGCTGCATGCGTATGTGTGTTTTGACCTCTTCTCTTGAGAGTGACATCAGTGGTGTGTATGTGGGTGCACTGACCTCCACAGTGTCCTGTTTGTGTGTGTGTGTGCGTGTGTGTGTGTGTGTGTGTGTGTCAGACTGTGAATGAAGGCTCTTCCAGGATAAATAGATCCACAGCAGGCTCTATTATCTCTCTTAACTCTCAACAGTCTCCTTCTCATTTAAAATCAACTCCCTGCTGGCTGTGTGTGTGTGTGTGTGTATGTGTGTGTGCGCACAGTGCATGTTTGTGTGTCTCTGTGTGTGTGTGAGCACGTGCCTGCTTTCTTTTCGTTGTGTATGTGTGTGTGTGTGTGTGTGTGTGTGTGTGTGTGTGTGTGTGTGTGCATGCATGCAAGTTTATCTTTGAGCACCTACAGAGTGTGTGCGGAGCACAGCGATGATCTTAGACAGGGCCATGTTCCACAGTTCATCAGTGAAAGCTCTAGTCACCAGCCCATGTGTGGCATGGAGGATATGATCCTCCACAACAAAGAACCTGATGACACACACACACACACACACTTCAATACTTTTATCACAGTTCTTTGAAATTGAAACAGAAAGAGCTGATCGATCAAGACTTGATTTCACTGCCTTATGAAACTAAGCTTTTAAAGGTTCAGGGTGTTGAATTTAGTGACATCCAGTGGTGAATTTGCATGTTGCAGCTGAATACCCCTCAACTCACCCTCTCCTTCCAAATATTAATGAGAATTTATGGAAGCCTTCAATTGTTATAAAAACTCAAAAAGGTGTTTAGTCTGTTCAGTCTAGGCTACTGTAAAAACAAATGTGGCAGCCTCTGTAGAGAACCCTGCTCCTAGTGTACATATTAAGTATTTAAATATAAAGGGCTAATTCTAAGGTAAAGAAAAACAACAAATGTTACAATTTAGGTGAAACACACTATTGAAAACATCGTTAGGATTACTTTTATATTCAATTTCTGCCAATAGATCCCTTTCACCTAAATCTTACAAACTGGACCATTAAGGTCAACTGAATCTAATATTAAGGGTAAAATTCTGTACAGAAATAGGAAGAACATCTTACCCAACAATCTGATTGAAGTATCTTCTGTAGCCTTCCACTGTCTCATGCTGGATACACAAAGAAACACACAGAAGAAGCCATGTTTACACAGAGTGGATATATGCATATCATATGACATAGGTTATCATTGTGTAGGATTGCATCAATGAGCCAGGATTGTTTTGCAAGTTATAATCGCTGTGGGTAAAGTTAAGCAAATTTGATTTGGCTATTTGAACTTCATAAATATGCATTATATGCGTGTTGTGATATGTGTTACTTACCATGTTAGCATGTGGCTGCAGCACTAGCCTGGCCTGTTTTTTCCTCTGTTTCCTGTAGTAGTTTTCAAATGTTTCTCGATCACCCTGTGGACAAGGAGAAATACAACACATTTTAATATCCATCCTGAAAGCTCAAGACTGTATTTTTGTTACAAGAAAAAATTCCAAATTCATTTAAGTGGAGAAACAGAATCAGTCGCCCAAACAGCCACACTAAAAAACGTAACTATGTAACCTTTCCATGAAGTATAAATCTACAATAATTCTTATTTTTGAAATAAAGTTTTAAATAATGAGAAGTGCCTGTAGCAGCCTCCACTGCATTAAGTCATAGCTCACAGTTGCAGGATATTAGCAGATTTTCACAGTTTATCAAATTCAACTGTACAGAGAAATGTAGTAATCAGCATACATAGTGTACATAGTATACATGTCATTGAACCTTCACGGAACATGTGGTAATGTCATCACTCAAGTGTGTGTGTGTGTGTGTGTGTGTGTGTGTGTGTGTGTGTGTGCACAACACCTACCAGCACAGTGTATATATGTAAACATCTGTAAACAGGTGAGAAGTCCACAAGGTCCTGAGCTGTAAGAACCTGTCAACACATATGACGATATGTGATTACTGTCAAATATTTACTCTACATTGATGCAACAATGTTGTTCCTACAGGAAGGGGGAGCTAGTGTGCATGCATATGTATTAGATGTGTTTGGTCAATGCTTTTCTCAGAGGAATCCCTCTATCTGGACTGAGAGCATGACAAATTCTGAAAAGTTTCCTACGAAGCCAGGCACACCAACTACTGAGCCACTGGAGCTGCTAACAATGAGAATACAAACAACTCCCAGTGCATCAGAGAAGCCAGCCACCGCACTAAACTTTACCTGGAGATTTCCATGTAAGTTCTACATACAAGGCTGAAGCTAAGTATTTAAAGCTAACAGAAGTAAAAAGCCAGTTTCAAATTTAAAAAGGCTCGACTTAAAGGCTTCCTCTCTGAGACAAAAGATTAAGACTGTGTTCACACAACATAAAAGAGGGTGAAGAGGAAGGTAAACCCGCTGAATTTGTTTCAAAACTTGTCGTCACGCACGGTTAAAGTGGACCATGCACCCCATTCTTTCCAACCCAACCTGGCTACTGGGCCAAAGCTATGCAGCAATGCACAATGAGGTGTAGTTTGACATCACAGGTTTTCTGGTCACCATTTACTTCTGATGCCTTCCTGGTCAAGCTGTTCTCTTTCTTACAGACCAACATGGGAGGTATATAGTAAAATGGCCTGTGGAAGGAGTCATTTTTGCACACAAACTTTCCTGTACATTTATGACCCAAACATAGACAAGCATTTGTTTGAGAATTCTATTGATTTGTTCACATCCTCACCCTGCTCATCCTTAGAATGATATCCAGCTCTAAGAGAGACTCATTCCAAAGAAGAAACAGATCTGACCAGTTATAGACCCATTTCACTGCATATCTTTGATAGAAAGGTAATTAGCCAGATAAACAATCCCCACTTATCTTCCAACCCGATAGCTCATCTCATGCAGAAGCCACATTTATTCTACATGTACTGATCATGAGAAACCCAGTGTAGCATCGATATCCCTCGATGGATGGAAGGCTTTCAAATATATTGATTGACCCTAGATGTTTGAGTCCCTTCTGCCATATGAAGGGCTTCCTATGTTGGGGCACTAATGTCCTCCAGGTTACTTTGCCGCTGAGGCCCCCTTGTGGCTGCATATGGAGGCTAACATTTTTCTACTTGTTGCTGGCAGACATGCTACTGTAGTCAAAAAAAGAAAGTGACGCACCTCAGATGCCACTTCTAAGCAGATTGAATGGGGATAACCGTCCTTCTACATACAAGTCCTACAAATAAGACACTGCATCCAATAAAAGATTTGCAACGTTGAAACCCTCCTCAGGAGGCATGTATTTTTCCAGTTTTTTAACTGGCCAGTTTTGAACGGACATAAAACAGAAAACTGATTTAGACCTGGTAAAAAACATCCATCTTGAGGGATCCAAACACAAGTGCAGGGATTCTGTTATAGTGGTTATAGAAGTTATAGTGGACCCAACCAGAACTGATAGTGATTACTTTGTGATTGTTTGATTGGTTCAAGAATTTATGAGGCATGCATTTCCCATACACATGATGAAAAAAAGTGCCACATTAGGTGTGAACAAAGTTCATCTGCATCAAACCACACAAGACGATCAGGTTTGAGGAGGATTTGAATGTTCTGGCTTCACAATCCAACACAATAGATTAATAACTAAGTAAAGCTGCTTTCAGACAGGCACTGAACTCCAGATAATCTCCTGACATTCTCCGGACTGGCTGTATGTTTCTTCTGCCAGCACTGTAAGAACTCTGGATAATGTCCAAATGAGCCCATGTAAGAATACAGAAGAAGATCCTCCGGAAGATTTACCACAAGTGTGTGGGCTTGTTGATGTAGAACATCCCGGGATGAAACAGCAATGCCATACACGCATAAGACACCTACAAAGATTTCAAGAAAACTTTTGTTGATAAGGGCCGGCGCTAGTGTCACTGTGCTTGTTATGACCAATTAGGAGGTTTGTTAATATATTTATTTTTGGGTTGAGGTGTCATGTTAGGTGTAGAGTGAGGTGGTAGGAAAAGACTGACTCTCCACACAGGGGTTGGTACTAACTCACTTTTTAGTGGACAACTCTACACACCTGAGAGATCGAGGAGCATAACGGCAGCTGACGGCAAATAGCAAACCAACAAGCCTCCGGTCAAGACAGTAACTAACCTGCAGATTATTTTCTTCTACACTAATTTATTATGAACAGGGAGAATCCTCCATTACTTGAATCAACTTTAAACAAACCACAGCGTCTGTGCTGGCCTAGCCTAGCATGGCTAAAGGGTACGCCCGACAGACCGCGTTATGGTTCACGGGGCCCGCTGGACGTCTGGAGGTTCGGCGGAAAAGTGCAAGTAATCCATTGTATCCCATGTCAGATAGTCTTGCTGCACATAGGGAATTGAGGCACATGATTCAAGTAAACTGCATACAGGGCAAGAACTGAATTAAATGTTATCTGGTGAACATAAAGGAGCTAGAGATGAGAATAGGGCCAGCATTTATCAAAGGTGAGCCAGTTCAGTTAGTCTCGTAACGATTTGATCTCAGAATTTATGCATTACTTCCTGCCTCTGCCTGCTGGGCGACCCCTCTCCTGAACAGCACGGAGATTCGTCTGTTGTTGTGAACACGCGTGATTGGAGAATCTCCTGCTGTGTCGTTCATATGTGAGAGGCAAACTCCAGAGAACCGGAACCAATTGTATGACCGCTCAGAGGTGGTGTGGGACACGTGGCCACATTCTTTTTGACTGTGTACACAATTATTCCTTACCTCTTCATCTGCTTCATCCTCATCTCCTGTGTCGTCATCCATCATCAGGCCATTGTGAGTGTGTGTTCGTCCATTAAAGGAGTACACAGGCTTGGTGTAGTGACCCATACTGGCCTGCTTTGTTACTACTCTGTTAAAGGTCCTGTGGTGCTGTGCCTGGTGGGACATCACACACGCACGCATGCGCACAGATCGTTTAAATGATTAATAGCTATTAAAAGCCAATGAGGAAATGTTAAAAACTCTTTGAAAGGCTCATACCTGTCTCATGGCAGTTTCTCCAACCTTGTCTGAGTGTTTTCGGATGCTCTCCAGGAAGTCCTTGAGGTCTGACATTGAGATCTCCTTGATCTCCTCTCTCAGTCTGGGGAGGTTTTCAGCCATGATTTGACAGAACCTGTACTGGCTGACTCTGTTGAACCAATTACATTTTGTCAACGGACAATCAAATTCAACTGACATTTATTTTTGTATTCAAATGAATGCAAGTCAACTGGGAATTTAACCAAATGAGACCATTCAACCAATAAGGCAACATTACAGTCAGCTGGATCTCCAAACTGATTTGAAATGTATTCAATTTGTTTCTGTACTTTCTCTTCAATACTATTTGAAAAAACCTTAAGAGGATGCTCTTATACTGAAGATAATTTTGAATACTCATGAAATGGCATTATTTCTTCCTTCGGGGAAATATAATTCTTGTTGAAACAAGTTAGTGGAACAGGACAATATGCAAAGCAGAATAAGTCTTAAAACTGCACTAATAAATATCACAAACTCTATTTTTCCCTTTTTAGCTTCTATCAGGTCATTGTTATGGTTTATTGGCCCAGAATTTTCTTTTTTGTTTCAGTTTCTCAGTTAATCAATCCAGTTTCAGCCTGTGTAAGAGACTAACTGGTTAATATTGTAATCAAGGCTGTCATGATATCAGATTTACATGGCAAATATAATTGATGAATTCTTTGCATTAAAGTAGCACTATTCTGGTTTTAAGAAACACAAAAAAACTTTTTACTTAACCAAATTCACAATAACAACATAATTAAAATATCTACGGAAAATTTAAAAAAGAATAATAGTAATTATATTAGTCATTTCATGTTTAACCAACAGTTGTGACAACAGTATTGTAAATTGTAGTTATTGTAGTGAATACAAGTTTTGAGAGAGCGAGGTAGACAGAGACAGGGAAATAATTATAACTAATAACTAATACCATCATGTTGATGTGTAAACCAAATAGTTACTCTGCGTCACGATGGAAAGAAAGAAATGTGCAAGACATGCTTGAACATAATCATGTGTGTTTTCAACATATCAATCATTACTTTTTAATAGAGCTGTGAAAAATAACGCGTTAACGCGTTATGATTAAATTACAGGATTAATTCGTTTTTTTTTTTTTTAACGCATTTAACGCATGCGCAGAAGGACCTTCCAATTCCGCCGCCTCTGCACTAGTCGCCGCTCTAATGCAGTCAGACGGCAGCTGCTATTCAAACAAACAAACAACATGGATAATTCTGATGAACCTGAGGACCTTCTGGACGGGAAGATCGTGTTCCAAAAAAAACAAAGATCGAACATTCAGTAAAACCAAGGTGATATGCACACTCTGCGAGAAGACGTTATCGTTTCAGCGTAGCAATACCCGCCTAACCACCGCAACGCGAAGCATGTGTTGCTCGGCGAGGGGCGTTCAAGTGGAATGCGCCAAACCAGACTCACTCGCCGGACACATTGTGCAAAAGAAGCGGTCAGCTTTACTGTCAGAGAATTTGAACAAGTTAGTTTGCCTCACCAACTGGCTAAAGACCGAGTAGCTAAGAGGGCCTTTAGAGGCATTAGATTGTATCATGGTGTGATTAATGGTTGTGTGACAAAAAATATAAAAAATGTCAACCATCCTATGGCTAAGAAGCTCAAATAATTTCTGTTTAATTTAAAAAAAAAAGTTTTATTCAACCACACAATGGCTAAGGAGCCCGAATTCTGTTTAGGATGAAGATTATATTAATGTTCCATATGGAAAAGCAATGATAACTGCTGTAGAACTGCTGAGTTGCAGCACAAAAGAAAAGTTAAATGTCATAAATCTTGTTTTCACAAAAATATTCCGAAAAAATCGGTAATGTGATTAATCATGATTAATCCATAGAAACCTGTGATTAATTTGATTAAAAATTTTAATCATTTCACAGCCCTACTTTTTAAATATTACAAGTATTGTCAATACCAGGGTATCGCGACAGCCCCCAGCTTAAATAATACTGTTGCCCTGTGTTTCCTGGATCTGTGGACAATTACTTGCCAACATGTTTGCCCTCACAACTTTTTTGGTGTTTTCTATTTGTTCTTCAACAAGTGGCCAAAGATGCAATTAATGCAGTCTTTAGATTAGGTAAATGTTATAAAGAGTTTCATTATTTTACCTGGGGATGAAGACCTTCTCCAGCTGCTCCATGGTTTTCAACGCAGCATAGTATCTGCAGAAACAAACTGTAAACCATCAGTAAGGTGGCACAGTCATTTTGTCCTTTAACTATTACAGGACAGATTTTCAAATAAAGGTCAGGTGCCAATATTAAGTTTTTGAAGTTTGTTGAAGTTTAACTGCCATGATCCTTTTCTTATGCTCTTACAATGTAACATCCATAGTCTATTTTTCTTTCCAACCTCCTCTCTGTATACTTGAAAAATTGTGTTACTATTCTTTTAAAGGTCCAGTGTGTACGATTTAGGTGAAAGGGATCTATTGTCAGAAATTGAATATAAAATAATCCTGGTGATGTTGTCACTAATCCAGCGATGTTGTGGTTCATCTAAATTGTACGAATTGTTGTTTTCTTTAGCATAGATCACATCGGGAGCCGGTCCTCTCTACGGAGGCCGACATTTTTTTTAACAGTAGCCCAGACTGGACAAACTAAACACCTTTTGAGTTTTTATGGCAACTGAAGGATACTACAGGTTCTCTTTCATGTTTGTAAGGGGAGGGTGAGGTGAGGGCTATTCAGCTGCAACATGCAACTCCACCATTAGGTGTCACTAAATTCTACACACTGAACCTTTAAAAAGTATTTGCTTTTGTATTTGGATCAGTTAGCAGTGTGCTGTCAGACTATATATAAACCAAGGATTACTAATAAAAGGAATGCAGACTTTATTGACAAAAGTACCTGATGCTGTTCTGAAAGAATTTAAAGTACCAGAGTAACAAGCACGTAAGAATAAAACAGATTTATGTCTAATTTATTTAAATAGTAATCAGTGTTTTAAAAAAAGGTCAACTTTTATTGTCAATAGTAGGTGTCAAACATATTGGATGAAGGGGAATCATAATAAATAAAATTAACAAAATCAATTGAAAAGCAAGAGCAAACATGGTATCACTAGTCTGAGCTAAGAAACTGTGAACGTACCTGTGGATAAGTCTGGAGAATTGGTTCTTTAGTTTACTAGCAGGTAATACCATAACTTTAAATCTCTTTTATAGTTCTATACAAATAAATACATAATAAATAATTAATAATAATGAAACCTGTGTTTCATTCTTTGGTCTGTCACAGTGTGCACACATCACAAGGGTTCAGCTTTGGGTCAGTTTGCTGAGCTCCCATCGTTAGGCTGGTAGGCAGGCTGTGAAGGGATCTAATTGGTCAGTGAGTGTGTGTAAAATTTGTTGCATACACATGAACAGAAGACAGACTCATAAACTGTACAGTGAAAAGGTTTGTCAGAGTGCATGGCACCAGGACAGAGGACACAAAGGCTGCAAGTGGCAGATAATTGAATAGGATGTGACATGGGCATCAGCATATACAGTTTAAAAATGTGCATTTGAGCAATACAAACTCATTCCAATGCATGGTAACAGTGTATAAGCCATGTCATTACTGCTAAAAGTACCCTCCATGCACACAGATCCCACAGGGTGGCCAGCATGGTCTAACTGGCTGTGACAGAGCTGAAGTAAGGGGGCCTTGTTCTAAACAAGGGCACACTGAGGGTCAATTGTCCTGCCAGTGAATGGCCTTTTCCTTTGGTACACACTAATGAACAAGAAAGGGCAATTATTTTCCAGTCTAAAGTGAACTCTCCTCTTTATACAGACAGGCATGTAAATGTGGCCAAACATGAAGTTCATGGGTATAAGAACAAAGTTCAATCAAACCCGCAGAGCAGTAGAAGAGTTGAAATGCTAGAGGAAACTTGCATCATGAATACTGGTTTAATAAGATGTTTGATTAAATTCAATTTTATTCAATTCAATATCATTAAATACAATTTTATTAAATTAAATATCATTAAATTCAATGTTATTTTTAAAGCACCAAATCATAATATACATTATCTCAAGGCACACTACATAGTAAGGTCGAGACCTTCAAAATTGTAGAGAAACCGAACAGTTCCCATAATGAGCAACGATTTTGGCGACTTATGAGCGAAAAAAATGTTGAAAAAACTAGTGTTGCTGACCCCTCAAAACGCTTTACAGTACAGGATGTGCCATTCACCCATTCACACACACAGTCATACAGTTTATCTATGGCAGCACTTTGAAGGGCAATTTGGGGTTCAGTATCTTGCCAAAAGGACCCTGCAGCACATCACTGCAGTATGAACTTTATAGCTGTTTATGATCCGCCACTAAGACCAAAGAAAAATCTCCCTCAAGTGTTTCCCCACTTTTGACGACTTGTCTCTGCTGTATTATTAGCAGTCTTTGCCTCTTCCATTTTTCTAAGCTTTTGTCCAGAGAGCAAACAGCGTTGTCACAAGAGCAACACAAGGCACAGCATTGGCTAGTTTACTAACCCCACCTCAGGAGACATTGCCACAGTGTGTACCATGTATAATAACAGACCTGACTAATCGATCATGAAATTATGTGCCAACTATTCTCATACTAACTTGTTGTTACCTTTTGGTTTCCAGCTGCTCCTTCAGTTTGCTATACATTTCTAGCACTGCAAAAGAAGAGAACATGTGAAAGAGGATAAGTAGAAAGCTTTTTTTGGTTCAAGCTTTTATTCAGTTGGCTCCTAAACAAAAAAAATCTGTAACCAAAGTAAATCCATCAATACATTATCTATACCCTTATCCTGTCAGGGTGGAAGGAGAGCTGGAGCCAATCCCAGCTGAGACGGGGCGAGAGGCAAGGTACACCATGGACAGGTCGCCAGCACAGCGCACAGCCAATATGCAGAGAAAAACCACTATTCACATTGCTCGCGTTGTCACACTATGGTTGTTAAGACTCATAATTTCAGCTGCAGTTGCGGCATGCATGCAGTTCTTTCCCTCACGTGAGAACTTATCCTTCACCTTTCAGCCTGTGTGCCTGTCAATTGGAATGTGGAGAGTGATCTTCATGCACATGCACCCTGTTATTGCCATGGGTGAATCAATTCTGTGGGAAATGCTGATGTTTATTATCTCTATATGAAAGCCCTGTGATGGAGTGGATAGAGTGTACCCCGAATCTCGCCAGCCTCCTGCGAACCTCAGACGACAAGCGTGTGGAATATTTGCTGACTTGGGGAAATAATGCGCAAGACTTGCTCTTTGTTGAACAAGTCAAATTTGAGGCAGCCCATTTACACTAGAATTAAGTGTATTAGTGACCATCATATTGACACACAGGCAGCAGCGGTACCTGGTATACAGAGCTGGAGCTTCTCAACAGTCGTGGCCATGTTCCTCTGCTGGATCCGACAGCAGATCACCTCCTGTGTCTGAGCTGTCACCTAAGGGAAGGAACACACAGTGGAAGGAGACAATGAGAAAGAGGCCACCATTGTTGACTACTGGGTCAAACAAGGTCATGTTTGACGCACGACTCTCTTTTCAATTAACAAGCATGCCTATGTGCCCACAGCACAATAAAAACCTTCTGCATATTCATGCATTCAGGCGTACGCAGACTTACCTCCCTCCCAGCTTCTTGTAGTCTTCGATTAGTGTCTGTCACTTGACCCTTTGAAAACAAAAACAATCATCAGTTTAACACAGCCTCTTTTCCTTTCCCTCTTTTTCCTATATTATTGCCTCCTATACTTTTAAATTTCAGACAACTTACTTATTTTATCAATTATTATCATTATTTTCACCAAAAATCTTATGTTACAGATCAAGCTCCACTGGCTCAGTCTGCAACTTGTAATGGTCCCAAACAAATGCCCTGGGGTGAGCAACATTTCTTATAAACTACGGAGTCCATTTGGTCTGTTTTTTTAAGTTACTCAGTTGTTTCTCATAATGAAACATATTTGTGAGGATTTAAAAAATGCTAAATAGATAAATGTATATATTTGTATATATAAGGTTACGTTTGATTTGATGTGAATTAATCAAAATTCTGATACTGAGCTAAAAGCTTAAAACGAAAATGTAAGTGTGGAAATAGCCTACAGTGGAGTTGATGCAAATCTTCACATGTTGATATGGTTGGTAAGTCACGTATTTGTTGATAGTCTAATCCTATTTTAGAATGTATGAATACCTTTGTTTTGCTTTAACCCATACATGCTGTCACATGTCTATCTGTTCTACCTCACTCTGTCTGCTCCCCCTCTCCATGCCCTCTCTTTTCCCTCTCTACTTCCCTCAGTGCAGCTGCGTAATCAGCTCATTGTCCATGAGGGGTCAAGATCAAAGGCAGGAAAATTCTGATTAACCAGGCGATGGGGACTTGAACCCGTTGCTAATGCACTGGGCCTTTCATGGGGTTTAATGGCTTGTGACAGGCTCTTTCTCACAGATTCAGTGACAAACTTGTTGATTCTGGGTGGGGATTTTTGAACTCTCGGCTCTTGACGCACGGCTGAGAGCCATGACCAAATAGACCAGTCGGCTTTTTGAAGACAATTCTTTCAACAGTGAAGCTTTCAATTGAAATGGTATAACTATATAATCACTATGTCTTACTTCATCCTACAAGGGTCCTGTTATCAGCTGTAACTGAGATATTGTAATCTTCACTACAGTAATCTATCTTACCATCAGTTTCTCTGCATCAGTGCGGACTTTGAGCAGCTCTGTGATGGCGTCCACAAAGCCTTGGTGGTGGAAATTGCACATTTTCTCAATTTCTCGGTCATGGTTCCTTATCCTGGCATCCAGCTTTTCCATGAAGCGCTTGTGGGCATTGGGCTGGTCATCGTAAATAGACCTGCAAGACATAAAAGAGATGAGAAAAAGGGATAGAAGAAAAGGAATAATAGACTATTACAGAGTACAACTTTCAGAATAACTGTCTGAATGATAAGGATTCACATTTTATCTAATCTTATATGTCACTTTGCATGATGGAGGTTCCTAAGCTGCAATATACAGCCTTGATATGGCCAACCGGCAACATCTATGAGCCAATGGCCTACAGTACTGACATCACCATTCATTTCTCCTGGAGTAACAGCTCCATCTAGTGAAGCCAGGAGTGAAATGATAAATTCATAATGCTGTAAAGAGTGTAATTTTGGGATTCTGAACATCTCTGACACTGATATTTGGCATTATGACCTCATATCTACTTTCACTGATACAGGATAACACATGGGCTCTTATTATTAAAAGTGCCTATACATTTTAATACACTGGAACAGTATTGATTTAGTAGTGTTTTTCCTGTGCAATAGCCAACATTACCAACAAGTAACCGTTAAAGGACCAGATTAAATTTTTGTAATTAGAATGGACGAGTGTCTCTGTCACAGTAAAACAATACCAACAAGGGATTATTTTTAGGCAGCATAAGCAACAGAAGGGATTCAGACATCGCACACCTAAACTGTGCAGCTTCCATAGTCTAATTCATCCTGCCATTGTCCAAAAGTTTTTAAAAGACATAGACCAACCCTAACTTGCTGTTTTGCACTGTTGCTTTATTGAGCAAAATAATTAAATACTATTATGATTTCGTTTACTTTGAACTGAAAATACTTATTGTCTGTAAACATTTGAACTGTTATTAATGGAACATGGCTGTTTCTGTCATTTAAAGTGCAACAATTAAATGTGATTTAGACACGCACACAAACATCGCCATCAGCACTTTGGCACTAACTTGACATTTTATAGCCTTCCTTTCACATAGAATCTGTTATAACTATACTATTGCCATTTTCTTAAAATAGACTGTGCATTTCATCATAGTTTCACACAAAGTTTAAAATAAAGGCTTTAATAATTAAATTACTTTTATAAAAGATCAAAGTTGAATTAAAGCTGCAAGCAGTATTGACAAACACTCACACTTGTTGGAGGCCTCAACGGAAACATTGCTCATTCACTTCAAATGGGGCAATGCCTTGAATTGCCAAACTGCTCTGTAATTCTGTTGCTTTGCTTTACTTGTGCTGAATGAAGAAGAAGTTGAGAAAATCTCAACTTTTAAGACAGCATGGGTACTCGCCAACCAAATCAAGTTAATGTAAATATTCATGTGCAGGCAACCGCCATTCAAATCACATGGATTCAAATATACAATGAAATCAGACGTCAGAATGACCTGGAGAGATGAAGCAGAGACAGCTGGTGAACCTGGCATTTTTTTCATCTGCTGCAGTTCCTTTTCTGTGCAATTCCCTTGAACAGGAACTTCACCTACTTTCAATCTGCTTTGTATTGTTACAATACTATTTGAATATGAGCAATGTTTAATTTCCCACTGTGTTGCCTTGGACTGAGATATACAGTGCCTTGCATAAGTATTCACCCCCTTTGGACTTTTCTACATTTTGTCATGGTATAACCACAGATTCAAATTTATTTCATTGTGAGTTTATGTAATGGACCAACACAAAATAGTGCATCATTTGGAAGTGGGGGGAAATATTACATGGATTTCACAATTATTTACAAATAAAAATCTGAAAAGTGTTGAGTGCATATGTATTCACCCCCTTTACTGTGAAACCCCTAACAAAGATCTGGTGCGACCAATTGCATTCACAAGTCACATTTGCAAGTCACATAATTAGTAAATAGGGTCCACCTGTCTGCAATTTAATCTCAGTATAAATACACTCTGTGACGGACTCAGAGTTTGTTGGAGATCATTACTGAACAAACAGCATCATGAAGACCAAGGAGCTCACCAAACAGGTCAGGGATAAAGTTGTGGAGAAATATGAAGCAGGGTTAGGTTATAAAAAAATATCCAGAGCTTTGAACATCTCTCTGAGCACCATAAAATCCATCATAAGAAAATGGAAAGAATATGGCACAACCGCAAACCTACCAAGAGGAGGCCGTCCACCCAAACTGAAGAGTCGGACAAGGAGAAAATTAATCAGAGAAGAAACCAGGAGGCCCATGGTTACTCTGGAGGAGTTGCAGAGATCCACAGCTGAGGTGGGAGAATCTGTCCACACTGTCGTCTACTCCACAAATCTGGCCTTTATGGAAGAGTGGCAAGAAGAAAGCCATTGTTGAAAGGGATCCATAAAAAATCCCGTTTGGAGTTTGCCAGAAGCCATGTGGGAGACACAGCAAACATGTGGAAGAAGGTGCTCTGGTCAGATGAGACCAAAATTGAACTTTTTGGCCTCAATGCAAAACGCTATGTGTGGCGAAAACCAAACACTGCCCATCACCCTGAGCACACCATCCCAACAGTGAAACATGGTGGTGGTAGCATCATGCTGTGGGGATGCTTCTCTTCAGCAGGTACAGGGAAACTGGTCAGAATAGAGGGAAAGATGGATGGAGCCAAATACAGGGAAATCCTTGAAGAAAATCTGATGCAGTCTGCAAAAGACTTGAGACTGGGGCGGAGGTTCATCTTCCAGCAGGACAATGACCCTAAACATACAGCCAGAGCTACAAAGGAATGGTTTGGATTAAAGAATGTTAATGTCTTAAAATGGCCCAGTCAAAGCCCAGACCTCAATCCAATAGAGAATCTATGGCAAGACTTGAAGATTGCGGTTCACAGACGGTCTCCATCCAATCTGACTGAGCTTCATCTTTTTTGCCAAGAAGAATGGACAAACCTTTCCATCTCTAGATGTGCAAAGCTGGTAGAGACATACCCCAAAAGACTTGCAGCTGTAATTGCAGCGAAAGGGGGTTCTACCAAGTATTGACACAGGGGGGTGAATACTTATGCACCCAACAGATGTCAACTTTTTTGTTCTCATTATTGTTTGTGTCACAATAAAATTTATTTTGCACCTCCAAAGTACTATGCATGTTTTGTTGATCAAACGGGAAAAAGTTTATTTAAGTCTATTTGAATTCCAGTTAGTAACAGTACATAATGGGAAAAAGTCCAAGGGGGGTGAATACTTATGCAAGGCACTGTACTTGATCTTTTGTTGCCAAAAGTCTGCCAGATGACAAATGTTACGTTATAGTGGACTTCTGCAAAAAGCTCCCTTGCTGTGTGCTAGAACTACAACATATACTTTCGCATTTTTGTATGATCGAGTGAGGGGCAGTGGCACCAAAACATCCAAACAACATTAGAACAACTATAAGGCATGGACGATATGGAGGAAAACTATATTGTAAGTGTCACAAATGAGCCTGAATAGACTGTGGAGGAACTACAGCATATGGAGGAAGTAGAGGCCACCATTGCCGACAGTGAAGAGGTACATAGCTGCATCGTACTGGGGGACAATTGGTGATGCTACTGTGGAAAATGTACATCTATGCTAACAAAAGAGGAGTCGCTGTGTTGCAGGGTATTTCCAGCTCCAGCATGTGTAACGTGACACAAAATCTTCAGGCCACATAGAAACAAAGGATTAGGAGACGTACTTCAGAGTCCCCGAAAAAAAAAGGAGAAAACAACGTGGAAAAGAAGTCTGAGCACAGAGTAATTTCAGTGAAGGTGCTGCTGACATTGTAAAAATGTATATTCCCAGATCGTACTTGTGCTGTTGGTTTTTAATCAGTGCTGTGAAGTGAACTCTGCTGGCCCCTCTGTTCTGTATAAGATAAGATAAAATGTCCATCTTAAAAGACCATGTGAATGTGTTATGTAAATGCAAAATAGTCAAATAGTCAAATATAATGTGGATTTTGTGCTTACCTGATTACATTAGTACAGACCAACTAACATTAAACCAAGCCGTGCCAGAGTTTGGTACCTGGGGGCCAGTCTAGGTGACAGAGAGCAGAGCATAGTCCACACTCCAGATCAGTGGGTGGCAAAAATGCACTCACAGGCTGAAGAAGACAGGGTACTGGTGAGCCCCAGCATTGCAGTAGTCAAGACAACAAAGCAGGAGGTATTTTGTTAAGCAAATCAGAGGTTTCCTCACCTCATCAAATGTTTACTTTCACTCTGAATCCCTATTAGGGTAAAAAAAAAAAATTCACTTTCATTAATGATAAATATTTTTTTCCCAAATGTTCATTTAATCTACAAAATGTAAAAAAATATATTTAAAATTGCTTTAGTTTGCTTAATCTGGAAACAAAGATATTCAGTTTAGTATATGACACAAAGATAAGCAGCAAATCCTTACAATAGTAAACTTGACTGAATTATGTTTGTCTTCGATAACTAATTAGTAAAGAGATCCTCTCATAACTGAAGTGATGCATTAGACCTGATATAATGCCCAGCACAGCATATGCAAACTGGACAGAGGCCCATCCATGCAGTCCAGTCCTCATTAGTTTCCACGCTGCATTATGAGCTTCCGCTTTCCTGCTATTAATAATTGAGAGCAGGTGCTTGTTGAAACAAATAGATTACTGTGTTCCTGCTTCCTGCCAGGACAAGAAGGAACTTCAGCCAGTTTAAGTAGCCTGTGGGTTACAATGCTTTACCATGACACCTTCCAATATGTTAAAATGCTAGTCATACTACCAACCCCCAGATACATTTTTATCAGACAATACATTTTGATAGCTGTTATAACTTCTTCCTTAACCACCCATGTGTCATGCTGCATTCCAGACTACTTGGAAGTCAAGTTAACATGGCATGTTGTACAGCTCAACTGTTTCACCTGCATTTTGGACTAAAATAGATGTGTGTGAGCTATAAAATGTATTTATCACGTTTGAATAACATAACTCATATTACAAAATGTAACCCAACACAATTATGATAATGACGCCATCAATGTTTGAGCAGACTCTATGCATCTAGATCTAAGAGCAATTACCTCCTTATAGCAATAGCATATACCAGCTAGTCATAGTGAATTTACAATCAAGTTCAGAGGTTGTAAAGATACGAATGTTCGCTGAGGTCCACCAATAATAATCATTAACAAATCTGTGCAGAAAACTATGGAGGACCATACATGACTTAAGTAAAAATAAATAAATGTATAAATAAATACAGAAATAAATAAATAAATAAAATAGGAAATAAATTAATTAATACAGAAATAAATAAATAAATATGTTAATACGAAAATAAATGTCAAAATAAATGTCTTAAATATATTTGCACATTTATTTATTCCCTGATAGATTTCCTTTTCATTTGCAGTGTCCTTATGCTAATGAGAAAGGCGGGCCTAACCGCAGTCTCATGCAGGATTGGTCACAAGAGTGTAATGATCCAGCCCTACTACTTCTGCCTCTCAATGCTGGTGTCCAGTAGCTGTTTGCAGCGTTGAGCCAGTTCACACTTAAAATGAACTAGTTCAAGTTCAGAGGGTTAGTTCAGGTTATTTTTTATTGGGATGATGTAGGTGTCGGTAGTCCTGACTGTGAGCGTCACGTGGTCTACTGAGCACAAGGAGCGAGCCGAGAGGAGAAGGAGGAAACAGAAACTCCAGCTCGGTACAAACCACCTGCAGCTTCTGCTCTGATCATGAAGCCGCTGATCTCTGAGCAGATGTGACCAGAGAAGCTCTGTGTTTCCACTGTTCTACAAAGTCACTGACCGGCTGTTTCACGGTGAAAAGCTCAAGTCTCAGTCACTGCCCGTGTCTCTGAGCGAGTGTGTGGCGGAGCGCAGGGGCTGTGTGTGTGTAGCTCAGTTGACCAATCCTGCTCGAGACTGAGGTTAGGCCCGCCTTTCTCATTAGCATAAGGACACTGAAATCGAAAAATAAATGTTGGAATGAATGTGGAAATAAATAAATAAATGCGGAAATAAATAAATAAATGTGGAAATAAATGCAGAATTAAATGAATCAATGTCTTAAACTTATTTCCACATTTATTAATTTATTTCCACATTTATTCCAACTTTTATTTATTCCGTGATATATTTCATTTTCATTTTCATTTTGACATTTCTTTTGGTATTAACATATTTATTTATTTTTTTCTGTATTAATTAATTTATTTCCTTTTTTATTTATTTATTTATTTCTATATTTATTATATTTTTACTATTACTATATTTTCTATATTTCTATATATATTTATTTTTACTTAAGTCATGTATGGTCCTCCATAGAAAACATTTGGCAGCAGTTTTTCATTTTTATCTGAATGAGCGTTACTCTCATCAGTTGAAATAACATATCATATCAGTAATTTAAACTTGAAATGTTTGAACAAGGACCTTCGGTATTTAGTTCAAGAGTTCAAGTTCATGAGATTAACTAGTTTTCAAGTAAATAAGTCAGAGGCTGTTTAATCAGGATATAAATATCATAAGTATAACTTCTGGACAATAGCAGATATTCAATACTAAACGACTCAGCTCTGAATCAGTGCCAAACATCTTGAAACAGAAAAATTCCAAAATCTAGTGAACTTCAAAACAAAATTAAAAAAAAACTCTGCTTGTATATATATCTTGTAAGAAAATATGTATTATTTGAATAATGTACATTGTGCCCCGCAGCGGGAGTATGGGGTAAGGGGGTCTATCCTCAGGGCCATCCAATCCCTGTACTCCCAAAGCGAGAGCTGTGTTCGCGTCCTCGGCAGCCAGTCAGTTTCGTTCTCAGTGGGAGCTGGTCTCCGCCAGGGCTGCGCCTTGTCACCAATCCTGTTTGTGATATACATGGACAGGATATCGAGGCGTAGTCGTGGTGGGGAGGGTTTGCAGTTCGGTGGTCTGAGGATCTCGTCACTGCTTTTTGCAGATGACGTGGTCCTCATTGGATCATCGGCCTGTGACCTTCAGCACTCACTGGATCGGCTGGCGGCCGAGTGTGAAGCGGCTTGGATGAGGATCACCGCTAAATCTGAGGCCATGACTCTTAGCAGGAAACCGATGGATTGCTTACTCCGGGTAGGAAATGAGTCCTTAGCCCAAGTGAAGGAGTTCAAGTACCTCGGGGTCTTGTTCGCGAGTGAGGGTACTATGGAGCGTGAGATTGGCCGGAGAATCGGAGCAGCGGGGGCGGTATTGCGTTCGCTTTACCGCACCGTTGTAACGAAAAGAGAGCTGAGCCGCAAGGCAAAGCTCTCGATCTACCGGTCGATCTTCGTTCCTATCCTCACCTATGGTCATGAGGGCTGGGTGATGACCGAAAGGACGAGATCGCGGGTACAAGCGGCCGAGATGAGTTTTCTCAGAAGGGTGGCTGGCGTCTCCCTTAGGGATAGGGTGAGAAGCTCAGCCATCCGTGAGGAACTCGGATTAGAGCCGCTGCTCCTTTACTTAGAAAGGAGTCAGCTGAGGTGGTTCGGGCATCTGGTAAGGATGCCCACTGGGCGCCTCCCTTGGGAGGTGTTTCAGGCACGTCCAGTGGGGAGGAGACCTCGGGGAAGACCCAGGACTAGGTGGAGAGATTATATCTCAACACTGGCCTGGGAACGCCTCGGGATCCCCCCGTCAGAGTTGGTCAATGTGGCCCGGGAAAGGGAAGTCTGGGGCCCCCTGCTTGAGCTGCTCCCCCCGCGACCCGACCCCGGATAAGCGGACGAAAATGAGATGAGATGAGACATTGTGCCCCAAAAGTTTCTGAATTTAAGGAATCATAATGTGACAATTGAAGTGAGCACTGAAGCCTCCTTGCACAGCCTGCATATATAAAGTCGAAATTTTAACTTATTATCAGTGATCAATTTACAGGAGCATGTTTACTACACCATAGTCTATTATTTTCATTGAACACAGGTAAATATCCTTAAATATGCCATTAATCTAAGCTGAGGATAGACACCTAAGCTGAGTGTTGGTCCCTTGTACCTTTTCTAGCAGGAGGTGAAGACAACCTTGACTTGTAAGTTGTCTGAAAAGCAGTGTTAGTCCCCATCCAGGAGAGAGGAGCACAAAGGCCAGGTCACAGTGGAGGACACTTCTGTGACCCCACTTGCATTGAGGACACAGAAGAATTAAATCTTTGGTCGTGAAATCTAACCAAAAAGCATACAGCTTTCAGAAACGTTGGTGTTAAGGTGGTTTCTTGGTTCTGTTTTCAAATGTTTCAAAGAATGTTAAGTAGCCAATGACAAGGTAAAAGGCCTGACTGAAATCTAGCCTTATAACATGCTGTTAAAAAGTGACTGTGTTGATAATATCATAGAGGAATTGCGGAAATGAAACAGGCAGCCAGAGGTGCGCACCTTCAGAGCAGATAGCCCCCGATCAGCCCCGGGTGTGCTGAAGGTCCTGTACAGCCTGTGACACAGTATGTGACTCACAGTGTGTGACCGAGTTGCAGACATTCACCTGAAGTCATTAACATTCATTTGTTGAATGAATGTCGTTCCCTATGGCATTGGAAGCTAGCTTGGCACCTGCTTATGATGCAGCATTGCTAGAGAACGTTAGCCTGAGTAGTTCCTCATCCAGTTAGACCGTCATCAAGCTCTTAGACAAACAGACAACACAGCACTAGGGAGGTCATCATGACTCATCTACCATGACACACAGGACTGTCAGTAGCGTTACTTTCTATTTTTTTTTTTGAACGACAACACGGAATAGTTAGCAGTCAACATCTGTGAGATGAAAAGTCCCACAGCCACAGCCACACCCACAAATGATGTTTACATTTTTTGACAGGTCACCAGCCGTCATTGAGAAGTGTGGAAACCCCCCACACTCAGATGTATAAGAGCTGCTTTTAGCTGGTAGAAATGCTGCTCGGTGATAGCCGTTAGCCTGTTAGCTAGCATGCCAGCTAGGCTGACGGCTCATTTCAACCCCATACAGCCTGATAGCAAAGACCGTTAGCCTGCCGGTGGCTAGGTCAGCTAAGCTAGCTAATGGACAAAAGGTCTGATAATAACAGTGATGCCAGCACACACACAGATATTCTAGTGTCGAGGTGCTCTCTGAGGAGCCGTGGATTCCTACCGAAGAGTGGGACCAACACAAGCCGTGTCGGTGCTCTCTATTTCCTGTAGAATCCGCTCGTGCTCCGTTATACACTCCAGGCTTTCATTCTCCGCCATGATTGTTATGTGTGTATTGTGGCTGCAGCTGCAGCGGAGCACAGGCCAGTGCGTCATCTGGTCTGTAGGGGGCGTTCTACAAGTGTCACCTGTATGACAGCAGCTTTGTTTCCACACATCAGACGTTCACCTGAACTATAACTATAATTATTTTCCCCCTTACTCTTGTTGAGGGTTAACGGCAGAGGATGTCACACCTTGTTAAAGCCCTATGAGACAAATTGGGATTTGTGAATATAGGCAATACAAATACAATGTTATTGATTGATTGATTGATGTTATTTAAATAATTTATTTTGTATGTACATGGGGCATGTTAATGTACATATATATTTCTTTGTATGACATGTTTATGTGCCTTTTTTGTCTTTTACTTTTACCTTTGAAACAAAATAAAAAAAGTACTAGTCCACAAAAATATTTGTTATATTATAAATGTATATAATTTATATATATATATATATATAAAATTTATATTATTGAAATGAGACCTACTAACAAACAATGCAGCATATGCATCTTTGTTGAAATAAGTGCTTTGACTGATACTCAGGTTTAGTGTCTTTTAAAGATAATATATTAATTAGGCTACACAAGGAAATCAGTAGGTCAAGTATAGATTTATGAATATTGCCTCTCACACATCCACACCCAGCCCTGCAGATTTTAATATCAGACTGCAAATCGATACCTGCTGCTGCTCATAAAGCTAATTTATTTTTCTGTTTGAAGGGTTTTTGTAAAGTACTTTGCACTATACTATAAATATAAGCATGTACTTCTTAAAGGGATAGTTGACCCAAAAATGAATATTCAGTCATTATCTACTCACCGCTATGCCGGTGGAGGGGTGGGTAAAGTGTTGTGAGTTCACAAAACCCTTTTGGAGTCTCAGGTGTAAACAGGGTTGAAGCCAAATTCAAAACAGTTGAAATAAATGTTAACAAATTTTTCCAACGTATAAAAACAATAAAATGCCTCCATACTGCTCCTGTGGTGTCATCCATGTGTCTGTAAGCCCTGCATTCAAATTCAACTCAAAACGAGTGCATTTACACCATGTGGATCTGCGATCCCTGCACTTACGAGGAGGTGGACATTTAGACTAAAACATAGTGTAAATGATGCTGTTTGGTGATTAGATAATTTGTTAATTTTCATCTTTGGGTGACCTATATCTTCCAATACATTACGTGCAAATATCCATCGACGCTCATGAACTTGTTAAGTTCAATCAACATTTACATGACTCACTTTGTAAATCAGATCAATGACTCCACCATCAATCTTGGCCACCAGTTAAAAAAAATTCCCAAATGAGTTTGAGTTTACCTTAAGGTGGTTCCTAGGGGCAAGTCCACAGATTCTAACTCTGCAAAAATATTTCCAAACACTTTCTCCTCTTCTCTGTTGTCCTCTTCATTCTGACTGGGAGGGTCAGGTAAAGCAGCATGGACCCTGTCAGAGGCCATTTCTCTCTTCACACTCCTGTGTATGATGACTAGATTTCTGCATTTATGAGAGGGGATACCAAGAGCTGTGTGTTTGTGTGCACAGTTGTGTGTATGTGGGGACTTCCAGGGCACCTGCTACGGTCAGCAGAAAAAGAGGGTGCAACAGGAAAAAGAGACCTTGTGATTCACTGGACTTTGAAACCAACCACACTAACTTCTATTGTCCTCTCTGTTAACATTTCTCATATACTGTGAACCCTGACAACATTTATGAAGAGGCCCGACCTGTTGGTTTTATTCAAAAGATAGACATTTTAAACACATTAAGCATTCAGACTTGCAGATAAGATGCTCATTTTTGGTTGTGGGCAACGAATGAATGATGGTGGAAGAATGGTGGGTAACGAGATTCTACTACAATAGAACTTATAATTTTATGTAATACGAGACCCATCGTGACACAGAGCCAATCTGAGAAAACGTGTGGGTGTCAGTGCAATTACAGAAACTCTTACTTCTCTCAGCTAACTTTATCAGAAATATTATTAACAAAATGCCTTTGATTAAGAAAATAAATACTTCAGTGAATAGCTTACGTCCATACATTTCGGGGACTTTTGAGAGACAATTTAAAAGAGAGCGAGGGAATGGTCAATTCTGGACAAAGCAAAAACATTGCAAAAAGGGGGTGAAAAGGTTACTCCCTTGGTGGAGGTGATAACTCTTTCAGCATAAATTTAAGCATGGCAATAATGTTAATAATAATAATGTTAAAACACAGACTATTCATATAGCTCATACTCACAAATCACAACCAATACAATTGTTCACAGTTTGTATTTCATACAATTCTTGGTTGCTGCAGAGTAAAACATCAAGTAAAGCAACAGAGGAGGGACACATCTATCCCCTTGTGCCTTATATGGTAGTAGCATTGTGCATTTCAACACAGTACTGTAACATGTGGTCTCAGACTACCTTCATGCATTATAGTAACAGAACAGTAAAAACATAATAACAAATACTTGACCACCTAATTATACATTGTTTTTGGGGGGTTCTGCATAGTGTATAAACAATTCATTGTTGTAAGGTATTTAACACACTTCTCACATTGTCAGTGTATATATACCAAGGCAGCTTAGAATGTTTTCTGAAATGACATTTTGAGTAAGGCAGCAGACCATGGCCAGCGCACAAAACCACTTTTTTGTGGGCCATTAGGATTGTGGATATAGTAGTTGACAATAAGCTCATTACAAAATAACTGACTATGAGTTTCCGTATTACCCCACAAAAAAACAAGAAGTGAGTATCACCAATCTATGATTGGTGGTCATGGCACTACATGAGTCAAATGTGTTAGTTACCCAGGTCTGCTCCTTTACTATAATAAAGAATGGAGCATTTCATCATGTTAAAAAAAAATTTTTGCCAGTCTGTTGTGCCCTTTTCTGTCATTGACAGGAGCTACAGGTCACAGAGGAAAAGTCTCTGAAAACAAAATTATATACTCAAGCAGGGCTATATGTAGATTATAATAGATTCTCTGCATTATTATTATTATATATTTTTTATCTCATTACTAATTGTGGAGCTTGTCTGATTGTATACCTTACACACAGGTTTTACCTGGTAGTCTTGTAAACACATGCAATGTCATCGGCCGATTTGATTTGGAAAGAAAACAGTTGGCTCAGTTAGAAACTGTCATCAGCAGTGGTGTTGCATCAGAGAGAAAAGGAATTAGAGATAAAACAGGAAGAGAGGAGAGGGGATGTGTGTATCTGTGTGTGTGTGTGTGTGTGTGTGTTAGAAGTGGTATCATACTCTGCTGTTCGCCTCTAGATATCCAGTTGGACATCCTGTCCTTCAACTCATTAGCGCTGCAGGTTTTCCTCTTGTTTTCCACTGAATCCCCCTCTTTGTAATGTTTGATTATTTTTTTGTCCAAGACGGACCTTTTATCATAAAGTGGTAGAGGACTCTCGGAGTTCTCTTTACATTTGGTTAAGATGCTGCACTTGAAGCTGCTTTCAGACATGCACTGATTTTCAGAGATCCTCTGGACATTCTCTGGAGGGACCATGTGTCTGAATGCAAATGTCCGAGCGTGTGCCTCCTGACTTTGTATTTAGTCCGCAGAATGTCTGCAGGAGCTGGTGAGAGAACACAGCAGGAGATCCTACACAGGATTCACCTTGAGCGAGGGGGGTGTTGACACAAATCAACGAGAAAGATTAAGATGTCAAGAGAGCTTTGAGTGATAACGCCTGACACTGATGTTGATGTGCTGTAAACAAAAAGACCTGATCCACTCCACAGTGGCTACATCCACCGAAAATGATATGAAAAAAATGTACTGGTTCAATCACCACTCATCTGCCAGAAGATAGTTCCATTTAATGATGTTTTGGCCAAATCTTCAACCAGTCTTTCCTCTTGCTTGTCCTTTCAATCTGTTAGTTTGTAATCTGTTTTGCAGAACCCAACTTGAAATTCTTGTGCTCAGAATTGTCTGCTTGTTTATTGTCCGTCCGAGCAGATCAGTCAGCCAGCACACCCCCTGAGCTACAGCACATGCTCATTCTGCCATGTCTTACCTCTTGCTTGTCAAAGAGTGGATCATCTTGACCCTTCAATTTGAGAATAACAGCATTGCCAGCACCCATTGTTGAAGCTCATTTAGTAGTACCATCTTGTCAGCGCATCTTTTGTATTAAAAGACTCTTGATTTTTACCTGAATCATGTCTCTTATCTTGAGCTACATGTTAGCTTAAACGTCCCTATTTAAGATTTGGTTAAGGTTAATTTTAATCCATATTAGAAATTTGAAGTGTTAACGTGACAGACCAAAGCAATACGTCCCTTTCACTATGTTAATTGAAAACTGTGACCTCAACAGATAACCCTGTGTATGTTTTCAGCTATCTCTTGAGAAAAAGATTGATATGCAATTCATAATGAGCAATAATCCGTGCAAGTGCCCCATTTGAAAGAGGAGGATATATGGATCACAGCCATAAGGGTCAATGTGAACTTTCACCTATTCTTCTGTCCATGTGCTTTTCCTTTCCATGGTCTGCCAGCTTCCTGCCAGCTTCCTGAGTCTGTCCAGGGTACAGGCTCCCAAAAGACTGCTGACCTCCACAGCATGTTACACTTTAGGACATCTGGGAATGGGACTGGGACAGTTCACTGTGACAACCAGGGAGGTTGTCCAGATGTTCCAGGAAAGGCCTGAGGTCAACTGGATCACATTTTAAATAGTCATGGAAATACAGTATTTAAATAAAAATAGAAAACCCTGGGTGTGTTAAACCTAGCTTAGCTGACGAACTGGAGGCAGAATTTGTTTCAGCCTAGCATGTTATGATACATTTGAAACAAAACCCAAACCACTGTTTCAGCAAAAATTGAACATTACAACATTCATGAAGGAGGACTTATTGAAGGACTATTGGATTATTTGTTTCAAGTGATTTAAGTTTTGAATGTTACTCACCTTTCCATATTACGGTCCACAACTAGCTACAACAATAGAATGTCTTCAGCCTGTATGTGTTACGGTTTGATGGAGGAGATGGACCCAGGATGCAGAGGTTATAAAAAAAAAAAAAGGTGTATTTAATATAAAAGGGGTCTTTAAACAAGACAAAAACAAAACATAACCGGTGACTACTGGAGAGTCAAAAACCCGGGGATGAAAAACACAGGTGCCTACTCTCGTGAGCAGGAGCAGAAGTTGAGCGTCAAGGCGCACAAGGAACACAGAAGATCCGCAGGGGAAAGCTGCACGAGACAGCAGTACAAAACAAACCTATAGACGACTACGTGTAGAAACAAGTAACACAACCACGAGTACAAACAGACAGAGGGCTTGGGGAACACAGAGGCTTAAATAGAGACACAGAGGGAAGGCAGGAGCAATTAACCACAGGTGAAACCCATGAGGACTGGGAAGACAATCACCGAAAGGAAGTGAAGATAGAAACCACACACAAGGGACAGATACTACAAAATAAAACAGGAAACAGAAAATACACTGTTGAGACTGGAATTAACAAACTAAAATGACAGGACGTCACAGTATGACCATATAACTGATTCGACACACTCACAATACGAACTGAACACAATTATATATATTTAAATTTATTCGATTTCTACTTATGTCTCCCTGTAGTAAGTAGACGTGTGGATGCCAAGTATAAATTCAGCAAAAGCCATAAAACTGAAATGCATTTGTGTCATGATTCTGGGCCCTGAAGTCTATGAACTACTGAAATACTCTTGGACTCGAGGTTCTGTTGTTTGGCCTTTTTGGTTTGTGGACGCTATATTGTTTTTCCTTGTGTTCTGGATTATTACCTGCCACTGTAAGTCTGTTTGATTTTTTGTTTATCTTTCACTGACCAAGCTGTTGTGCCTGCATTTGAGTCCTTTCCTGAAACTCTTACCAATAACTGTGGATGGAGCCTTGGTAAGACAACCATAGTGTCTCTCAATGTAAATAGTGGTTTTGCATTTTGATGTAAGTTCTGTCTAAAGGTAACTTATTAGTTTGTGTTTCTCTCTCAAGATGATAGTCATATGTAGTTATCGTAAAACTACTACAACAATTATCCCGGTAAGTAAAAGACCTGTTGATTTCATAAGTTTTATATAGCCTGCTGCTAAATGTTTTGGGAGGATAATGAACTATATTGTGTTTACTTTGACTTGATACCAGCATATCACATTAGTGTGATCTGCAATCTTGTGATCCAAAGGACTGAGATACTCAGTGCATTTAGTTGTTTGCACTTGAGAAGGGAAAAACAACTTTCAACACCTGACACTACTGTCTGTTTTGTTTGTTTAACTATAGGTTCACGGTAGTAAAAAAAACGTATTTGTACTAACCCCTACACCCTAAGCTTTGTTCAGTCCCTAGGAAGAGAACAGCAGCACAAGGGAACACCTGGGAGCTGAACTGACCAAGAAGGAGACAAGTGAGGCAGGGAAGGTTGCAGTCAGGTGAAACACATCAGGGCCGGTCAGACAGCCACAAAAGCAGGAAAACTAAACAATAACAGGATGAAGTGAGACAGACCAGATAAATCAAGGGGGTAAAGTGATCCACTTACTTTTTCCACTTTAAAACTACAATAACAACACATATTGTAATAGTTAAAATCCTGACAGCTAGATTGACAACCACACATTCCAAAACTAATATCGGTCTAGTAACAGAATCATGGGGATTTGTCAATTAAGCACATTTATGATTATTATGATTCATGTGATCTCTTGCACACCCTAGTTTACCTGCACATTGTTTCTCTGTCCAGTTGGCAGGGACAGGGATATTGTTTCTCTCTGCATATTTAAATGCCAGTTCACGGCACTTAACTGGAGCAAGGCCATGGAACTGGTCAGCTAGTTTTTTCAAGTGTTTGGCAAGCTTCTCCTCCATCTCATCTGTGAATATTCTCTTTGCCTCAGCTACTGCACCCCAGGCTACAGATTTTTCTTCCCCGTTCTCTTTTTTCTTTATGAATCTTTAGAGGGTTGTCTTGTCAATATTTCTATCACTTCCAGCTTTTCTTAAGGACTACTTTCCTTGCATGTAGATAAATGGAAGGATCTATCTGTTTGACATTGACATGTATTGTTACAGTCTGCAAAAGCGTGATCTAATTCTAAAAAACCTGCATCAGGACCACCACACCTGGCCCAGTGTTACTGGCTTTCACTAGCTCAGCACCAAACAACCAGAAGCCCCGGGGCAAGATGACAGCACTGAGGTTACATCATGCATGAATCTGACTTCTTATTGCAAATAAATGTGTGGAAAATTTGTGTGGGCTGTGGTTTTGGCAAGAGGTTTAGTTGCTTGCAGGGAATCAGGCTGCTAATTCTGCTTGTATCCATTATATTTGTATCATGTAAAAAAACTTGCAGTGCCTGTTGTAAACCTGAATTTTTGTAATGGGTCCTGTCCTGTGTTAATACTCTGGAGCTACTTCAGAATTACTCCTCTTAAAAGACAACAAAAGGAAAGTTGTGCTTTCAGATGTAAGCACTCAGTATACCTGTCACTGTCTATGTCAGCCGGATAAGGTTAAATGAAATAATAATATTATAAAAATGATTGGTAACAATTTTGACCCAGTCCTGTAGTTTATCCGATGACTTAGAAGATGACATGTCCAAATGGGTTCTGCTGACTGAAGACACACTGTCCCGCCCCCGCTGACTGCTGTGAAGTGCTGGTCACCTGTTTAATTAATTTATATTAATAAAGAATGAATCACGGATCCATTCCCACCAAACTTGGTCCTGCAGTTTCTCAGGCAATTTGCAATAAACATGATCACTGTAAAGGCCATACGAACTGTTTGAGGGATATTTTTTCCACATACAGACAGATGTTTGTGGAAGGTAGATGGATATTATCAAAAATGAATGTCTGCATCATTACTCAGGTTGTGTCTTAACTCATTCGTATGACCCTTGTTTTATTGGGGGTTTGAATGACATAATACTCCTCCAAGCAGTAGGTGGTGTGTGGTGATGCCAAGTTGGAGATGCATTTTAACCTGATGCTCTTACATAAGTGTAATTAACACAAGAAATCTGTTGGTTGTGCCGTGGATGCATTTTATTTAGTAAATAATACCAACGAGACAAGTAGTTTTTCCTCTTAACCCGTTGGAGTGTCCTCATGCTGGTCAGCATGCCAGAAAGCCTCCGTCCACCGGCAGAGTGACTCCATTAGTCATGTTGCTCTTATCGCTGAGCAGGAATAAAATACTATTCACTATGTCCTCCACCTCTGCACACAAACACACAAACACAGAGGAAGCAGGTTTACACATTGGATAACAAATGTATAAAGTGCGTGTGTACACTTCATGATCCTAGCACTGGGAAGGAAACAGTGCAACCTTCCATTTGTTGATTGTGATAGGGCACTGACAAAAACTTACATTCAGTTTATAGACACACTGACAAAATATTAATTTTATGTTTGATTATTCTTTGATTGCACCTGAACGTCCTCACTGTGAAAAACGACCAACAGAATGAATGAGTCAGCACTGTCTTGGTAGAGAACAACACGAACCAAGAACTTTCTACACTCACTCCCTCCTCTTATTCGAGGACACTATGAGCAGGCAAGGGTGAACAGCTGTTCCATTGTTCCACATCCAGGATGGAATCCACATTCCTGAATCTGAATTAACCTTCAGGCTTCTTTTCAGCGACCTGGTATGAACACACACCCTCCAGGTCCCTTCTCTAAGGGGGGGCCACCTAAACGTCGAGTTCAACTTTAGGGGAAACACTTGCTTGATTTGATTTGACTTCATATTAACTAATGTCATACCTGTGTATTAAATCTGCATTTTATTTATCTCAGATTTCACTTTTGAAACGTCAGTTTATTTTCGAAAAATGATGATCTACGCCCTAAAGGTGGGCAGATATCAAGACAGACTAGTGTCCAGTCAAGGGTCTCACCTGCCTGCCACCTAACTTGTGATAGGATAGTCTCAGCTCACATGTCCCTGTACCTCAGAACAGAACAATCGAATAGGAATGTGTACATGTGGCTGAGATAACCGCAGTCATCTGTAGCACCCTGCTGCATTGAAGTCAACAGTATGCGTTTCCAGTCTGCTGGGTCTTACCTGCAAAGCGGCCCAGGGGGATACGCGCCATCATGGTCTTAGCTTTTTCGGGCTGACTCCAGGCTAGACGACCCATCTCAGTCATCACCACTGTGGGGTTCACGCTGTTCACACGGATCTGATCACCACACAACACTGGTACTTTAGTTAAAACTCCTCCATTCACTGAGTGAGAGCTCCATGAAGATCCATTCATTGATATTTAACATGTCTTCAGGATAAAGGTATAAAATGGTTATAAATTAAGTAAATTCAACTCTGCTCTGTTGTTCTCTATTCAATCAAACTGAATTATTGTCATTATTTAAAGATGCAATACTATGTGTATAATGTACAGTAGTATAATGTGACAATAAAAAACGATACAATATAAATGTGATAATTGTAATAAAAGTTGTATCAATGTGTGTTGGATTGCATTATAATACACCTGAGCACCTAGTTCTCTAGACAGTTAATGAATATAAACTCTATGCACATAATATACGGTCAAAGGAACATTAAGGTCTCAATTTCATTCAGGGGCCCTGGTTCTTGCCTCTTCCTTCTGAGGATGGTTTACTTTACAGACAATCAGAAACTAGACCTCCGGAGCTGACTGAGGAATCTGGGTGGGCTTACAGAGAGGAATTTTGCAGTGGTCAATTACGCTCATATGCTGTATATAGGCAGCCATATATACTTTATATCTATATCTTATATCTACACTCACTGGCCACAAGGGTTCACACATTAAATTATCTTTCACCAGGAGAAACCCATTACTTGTGTCTAAATTAAATTGGATCACAAAGACACAGTGAATCCTATTGATCCTGGTGCAGCTCTGTGTCATCCTGCTCACAAAACGACACCTCAGGCTGGAGGAGGTGAAACGCTTCATTGGACGTAACAGGTGTCCCAAACCCGTCAAGCATTCTGTTTTGGGTTTTTGTCCAAAACCCATGCAGTTAAACGCGGAAGCAACTCCAGAGAACTTTCTCCACAGTTTCCCTTTCTCAAATGAACAATGCAGCAGGAGGTTCTCGGCTCATACGTGTTTACAATGCAGCAAATCCTACAGAGTATTCAGGTGTGGGGTGATACAGCAGGCAGAGGCAGGATGTAATGTTTTATTCCACTGCAAAGATATCATCGTTTTGTTCACAGTACATCAACACTAGCGTTGGCCCTCATCACCAAAAGCTCTCTTGACATCTTTGTTAGTGTCTTCTACGTGTATGGCCTGAGATATTTGTTTGCGTTTATTATTTTTCATTTTTGCATCTGTCATGTGTAAGAAGCATCATGAACCCCCCACAGTCGCTTACAGTGAATCCTGAAGAGGATCTCTGTGTTCTCACATCAGCTCCTCAGGACTTGATACTACGGGGCCAGGCTTCAGGTATACCATAAAGTATGTTTACATCTTCCTATTTTGAGTTTTTGTACCATCAAAATTATTTAAAAGTCATAAACTTAATGTATCAAACAACAATGTGCTGCATTAAGATGGATTTCAGTTCCTGGGATTTGTAAGTCAAAAATGGGCTTAAGAGTAATGGTACCTGGTGAGGTCCGAGCTCTAGAGCCATCCCTTTAGTCAGCATGTCCAGGGCTCCCTTGGTGGCACCTGGGACACAGAGATACAAAAATCATAGCAGGGTGTTCAAAAACTGAAATAGTCTTAATTTCCTTAAGTGTACTTGAGGAGAATGTGGTCACATGGCTGTTCCTCTCTTACTCACAGTACACAGCATGGTCTCGGATGGCACACTGTGAGGCCTGGCTGGACACATTGACAATGGAGCCTCTAGATCCTCTGGCCTTCATGCCACGAGCCACTATCTACCAACAGAGACAGAGGCTGTGTTTTATTAAGCACAATTCAGACATTTTAATTTAAACTAATGGTATTATTCCTGTTAGATCTTTTCTATTTGACATGTTCAGGCACTGCAGGCGAGTCAGATGAACCTTTGCTGTACTTGCCCTGACACCAAACCAGAGTTGTACATTTTCTGAATGAAACATGAAATGAAGGGCCATCCAATCCCTGATTTCTGAAATGTAATTTTTTCAGATGTGCAACAGGGATTAGACCCTGAGTTCAAGTGGAGATATGAGGCTGTGTGTCATCTCACAGGACTAGATACCGTTTCCATATTTTCAAATATTATGTAAAAATGGCCTAAATAATTTGGGCCACATATAGTTGTCAAATAAAGAGTTCAAGCCAATAAAGTCTGTCAGCTTCAGAACTAGTTTAAAACTTTGACACTGTAGTCTAACCTTCATCTACAGAATGACCAGTCTATAATGGAGGTAAGGATGCAAATGCAGGGCAGTTATCTTGGTTTCCTTTTTAATAGGCACGGTTTTACCTGGGATACATGCAGCACTGCTTTCACATTCACATTGAATGACCTGGAAAGAAAAGACACCTTAGAACACAGCAAACACATGCCACTTGACATCATTATACATTGCACTGTGACTATTTGCTAGTGTAGCATCATATTTGAGGGAACATAGAAGTATCTCATATTCATCTTACTGGTCAAACTGGTCGGGTGTGACCTCCAGAAACGGCTGCAGGCTGGCAAAGGCGGCATTATTCACCAGCAGATCAATGGGGCCGATGTCCTGCAGGGCTGCCTCCGTGGCCCCCCAGTCTGCCAGGTCCAAGCACACTGGAGTGATGGAAGCAAACTGCGGAGGAAAGAATGAATGTCTAAATTGGGTTTTGGTGGGCAACAACCTCAGATTATACAATGAACAATGTTTCTAGTCAAACAGAAGGTGTTGACTGACTTACTAAAGCAGTACATTACTGTAAAATACTGTCGAAATAAGAATAAAGCACATGCCGTAGTATTTAGTATTTAGTATTTAGTATTGAATGATCAGCTCCAGTATTCTCACAAATTTGTCATCAGTGAGTGTTGTATCCAGAGAAGAGGCTAAAATGTCTATAGCCTTCTCATCTCCCACTAGAGAGGCGGTGGTCTAGTGGCAGAAACTTGGACTATGGGCAGAGAAGGTCTCTGGTTCGTCTCTGGTTCGACTCCACGGAGAGACAACAAAAGACGAACCTGGATTCATCTGTCCAGAAATCCAAGAGTCTCCCTACCCTGTCTAGTGCCCCTGAGCAAGGCACCTTACTCCCCCAACATCTGCTCCTCGAGCGCTGTACATGGCTGCTCACTGCTCTGTGTGTACTGCACCAGATGGGTTAAAAGCAGAGATTAAATTTCCCTACCTGCATGAGTGTGCCTTTGCATGACTGTGCATGTGTTTGGGACAAATAAATGCATCTTATCTTATATTATTTGACTCTCGTGCTTCTCATATCAAGCTTTACCAAAGGCTTCATCTCACAAGATTTATCTTTAAAACTGGATCTTTTTTTAACGTTTGAAATTACTTAAGAATATAATTTTCTTCTGGTATATTTATAGATTAACTTGGTTTTTACAAGCAAAAACTTCACAATGTCACTTTCTTTAAATACTAGGTCTAATTTGAAAAATAAATAATAACAAAATAAGATAAGCAGAGCTGTGTGTTGGAGAGGAAAGTCAACACCTTAGATGATATGAGTGGAGAGATGGAGTGGGGGCGCATTGGGTGGGATGAATCAGAGTGTAAGGGAAAATTCAACTGACCAGGTGTCTCACTGCTGTGGCCTTGGCAAACAGGACACAGCAGATAGACACAGAGGAGGATTTCATATCTTTTTTCTTATTACGTTATTTCTTATTACGTTTTATGAAGCACCTCTTTGTATTAGTTCTGGCATGTCTTCTCTTTTTCATATTGTCTTGTGAAACGCCTCTTTGTATAAGTCCTGGCTTTTTCACACTTGCAGCCAGTTGTTCCATCTTGAGCACCCGTGCTTGTTGTGTAATCTCTGCAGAGCTTACTATTATAAAGACTCAATGGCAACTCCAGTCTGAGAATTTCATTATTTCAAATCTCAAGATGAATTTCCATCGCAAGAGCAAGGTTGGGGATGAGAGGTCAGAGGTCGGGGACTGAGCCCCTCAGTTGGGTGACAGGGTATGTGTGTGTGTGTGTGTGTGTGTGTGTGTGTGTGTGTGTGTTTGGGTTTGCACCTCCTGCATAAGCGTGTCCAGGTCAGCCTGTGTGCGCGTCACCGCCGTGACCTCCGCTCCGCAGCGTGCCAGAGCCAGAGCCGTGGCCCTGCCAATCCCTGAGACACAAAACATCCATAAACACAAAGACTTATTACTGAGTGGATCTGCGGCTGTGACACCAGACCTGACACACACACATTCCACACATGTCTCAGACTATGCCAAACTGCACTCAGTGAACAAAGCATTTTTTTTAATCCATTTTCTCACAGTCTGAACTGGCGAGACTCTCTCAGGGCACATTGGAATTTACATTCATCATCATTACTTCAGCTTCATTACTTAATGTTTGCTAACACATTTATAATAATAATAATAATAATAATAATAATAATAATAATAATTCCTAAACAGAGATTAAATAAATACATCGTGTTTAAAGTTGATCCTTCTGGTACTCTGCAGGTAACCTCATAGTTTTTAGAGGAGCATTAAAATAACTTCTATTGCAAAAGTACGAGGTGAACCAGTTAAAAAACAAGGCCAGACAGCATGCTCACTCAGTCTAAGAAAAATAATCTGGTGGTCCACAGTATTAGCAGCACTCTAGTAGCACCAGCACTGAAGGCTTGTTTCTATCAAGATTTGTTCTATTATCGTTCACTACTTTTAGCAGGACTGTCTCTTTGCTGTGACTTGTCCTAAAACCTGATTGAAACATTTACAATTTACTGCTTAAAAGGGTACTCGGTTGATTAAAAACTTGTTTCTGTGAAATTTTGCATAAAAATAAGAGATTTTAAATCTGTCTAAAATTGCTAGGCCCAAGATTCTCTTTCTTTAAAAGAGGATTTACCAAATCAGTTTTAAAATCAGTGGGGAAGTACATCAAGCTGTAGGCAGTGATTTGCTATGTCCAGGATGTCTTCTATTAAAAAACTGTTTTATAAAGGGAGGTTGGAATTGTGAGGTAGGGTAATACGAGGAGGGCCTCAGTTCTGATACAAATTTCCTGAGAGTTTCATGATTACCAGGCTAAAATGTTCCAACTTGACATCATTGTTGAAACAGGGTATGGATAAAAGTACAGTGTCCTCATTCTGTTGGCAGATACCAGTTCTAATGTTGATTATTTTATCACATTTGTGTCAAAACAAATTGAGTCAGGTAGAAAAACTCTGCGCAAATCATCCTGCAGCGCATATCATCGTGCGGCGCCCTTCATCCTGGGGTGCACATCGGTGCACATCTTCCTGCGGCGCACATCATCCTGCTGCGCATATCATCATCACCACAAATTGAGTCAGGTAGAAAAACTCTGCGCACATCGTCCTGCGGCGCACATCATCCTGCTGCACACATCTCCTGCTGCGCACATCTCCTGCGGCGCACATCATCATAGTGCAGCGTACATCATCATCATGCAGCGCACATCATCATCGTGCAGTGCACATCATCCTGCGGCGCACATCATCACCGCACATCATCCTGCAGCGCACATCGTCCTGCGGCGCACATCATCCTGCGGCGCACATCATCACCGCACATCATCTTGCAGCGCACATCATCCTGCGGTGCACATTATCCTGGGGCGCACCTCGGCGCATATCGTCCTGCGGCGCACATCATCACCGCACATCATCCTGCGGCGCACATCATCACCGCAAATCATCTTTCAGCGCACATCATCCTGCGGTGCACATTATCCTGGGGCGCACCTCGGCGCGCATCATCCTGCATCATCCTGCATCATCCTGCTGCACACATCTCCTGCGGCGCACATCATCATCGTGCAGCGCACATCATCATCGTGCAGCGCACATCATCCTGCGGCGCATATCATCATCACCGCACATCATCGTGCGGCGCACATCATCCTGCGGCGCACATCATCGTGCGGCTTCATCCTGCGGCGCACACCATCACCGCACATCATCCTGCAGCACACATCGTCCTGCGGCGCACATCATCCTGCGGCGCACATCATCACCGCACATCATCGTGCAGCGCACATCATCCTGCGGCGCACATCGTCATGCGGCGCACATCATCCTGCGGCGCACATTATCCTGGGGCGCACCCCGGCGCATATCCTCCTGCGGCGCACATCGTCCTGTGGCGCACATCATCCTGTGGCGCACATCATCCTGCAGCGCACATCATCCTGCGGCGCACATCATCTTGCAGCGCACATCATCCTGCGGCGCATATCATCCTGCGGCACACATCGTCATGCGGCGCACATCATCCTGCGGCGCACATTATCCTGGGGCGCACCCCGGCGCATATCCTCCTGTGGCGCACATCGTCCTGTGGCGCACATCATCCTGTGGCGCACATCATCCTGCAGCGCACATCATCCTGCGGCACACATCATCCTGCGGCGTGTATCATCATCACCTCACATCGTCGAGCGGCGCACATGGTCCTGCGGCGCACATCATCCCGTGGCGGACATCATCATCGTGCGGCGCACATCATCCTGCGGCACATATCATCCTGCGGCGTGTATCATCATCACCGCACATCATTGTGCGGCGCACATCATCCTGCTGCGCACATCTCCTGCGGTGCACATCTCCTGCTGCACACATCTCCTGCGGCGCACAACATCCTGCTGCGCACATCTTTTTGTGCATTTGGGAGAGGCGGTTGACTAGTGGCAGAAAGTTGGACTGTGGGCACAAAATCCGACGGTGGTCTCTGGTTCGAATCCACGGAGTGACAACAAAAACAACATACCTGGACGGACAACACCTAGATCTGTTCCACACTGTCAAAGTGTCTACCCCACCCCACTGTCCAAGTGCCCCTGAGCAAGGCACCCTACTCCCCTAACACCTGCTCCCCAGGGCGCCGTGCATGGCTGCCCACTGCTCTGTGTGTCCTCCTGTGTACACCAGATGGTTCATAGCAGAAAATAAATGTCACCCCTTGTATGTCGTGTATGTGTGTGGGACAATAAATGGATCTTATCTTATTTGTCTCAGAATTTACGAGATAATTATCCCAGAAAAACAGAATAATTTTTTTGTGAAGTGAATGTAATACACTTCTTCAGAAGAAAGCTTATTTTAAGTTCTAAACATATTTAGGGTGTTTTTTTCTCACTTTCTGTACGTCCTATAGCGACCATTACATTATGCAAATTAGGCGATGACGTCATTTAGCGACATCTAGCGACTTTTAGGTGTTTCCGTGAGTTTTTGTTTTAAGTATTTTACCTTTTCCAGCTCCGGTGACCAGAGCTCGTTTACCCGCGAAACTAATCTCCATGGTCGTTCCTGTGCGCAGAGATCCGAGGCAGGCAGACAGACCTGGAACAGACACAGTTAAAGGCTGAACAGACGCGAGCAGTCATGTGACTCCTGCAAGTCTGACTTCAGCGTTGATCGAGCTAAACTTAGCTGATCTCTCCTAAATCCTTAAAAAACATGAGCCTGCATCCGAACGCAGTTTCCTATGGTCTGTTAGCGGTAGTGAGAGACTCACAGGCAGCAGCAGCAGCAGCAGCAGGAGTAGACGTGTCTCAGCTCCGGGCTGCAGGAAGCTCAATAATAACCTCCACACTGTTAATGTTTGTCTTCCAGGTCAGAACTGCACAGTCACTGTGAACACTGTGAACCACTTGTTAACCATATCCAAATAACAAGGTTGTGATATCTCCATACACTGTATATGGGTTCATATCTGGGTTCAAATAAATATATCAGTAAATCCTGTGTGATCTGGTTAATCCACTCACCATCAATTAAATGTTCACTTTACTCTTTATTATGGTGTTTGAACATTAATATAATAATCAATCATATAATGTGGATACAATGGGGATCACAATCCTTGCTACAATGTTATCACTGTAAAAGCTCAACTAAAAATACTATATTTGAGATGAATGTATAAAATAAACTTGAGATTTGGTGGATTTTGAGTAATTATATTATGCTTATCGAAACCTACACATTGAGTTGTTTCCATTAAAATAATCTGTTATCAGTTGCTGTGATAAATGATTATTGTTAATAATATTGTTATATTACTGAGCGCACACACACGCACTTTCTACATTCAGGATGATACCCATTGACATAATGTATTCCCTTTACACACACAGATATGAATGTACTCAAACCCACTTTTTTACATAGTAGTGGAAAGTCCCACAGCAGTAAATCATGGTGAACCTCCACCAGCTTTATTCAATTACACACACATCCCAGTGAGCTCATCATCCATTGTTCTTTATAAGAGACACTTCCCAGTGAGAGGTCTCTATAAAACTCCTATAAATCAGATTTTGGGGCCATTTCGTTCAAATTGTACAAGTTTGCAATAACCACATTACTGCCAAAGCACAGTCTTCCCGTTCTGACCCAATAAACACACATATTGCGGCAGTTCTACAAGCAACCAGTCAAACACTTGAGAATGTAGGAAGATTTTATTCTTAGTACAAAATAATACATCAGCGGTAAACAGTTGAACAACCTCTGTCCTTCAGGCTCACTCACTGACCTGCAGTGACACACAAGCTCTGCATTTTTGATTTTGTCTGTGTGGAAAAAGGAGGATAGCTGTTTAAAACAAAACATTTTACAGGCACAAATACTGCGGCTGGATTGTGTAACATGTGTGGGTGCTGCCAAATGAACCAGTTTATTAAGTCAATGCCACAAACCTGTATTCCAAAGAAGGTCTAGACCTGATATAATGGTCCCAGAGATTTTAATTTTCCCATTTCTAAAACTAAAGCATGGCTGTGGCAGTAAAGGCCTTTCCTCAGGTAGGTCAACAGCAGGGTTTCACTGTAGCGTTAGCTCATCAGAAACCTAATCATCGACCAGGAAACTTCAAGTTAGGACTAAACAGTCAATTATTAGCAACCATCCTCGGGGACCCTTCATAGCAAACGTTGAGATGTTCTTTGGCTCCACCCATTTAAGTCACATGGTTAAGTTGCTTTTCCTTCCTCCTCTTGACCACATCTCAAAGAGTTGACCACAGAGCTACACTTACAACCTACGAAAAAATAAAAGAATATACAAGAGCCAACAAAAACATGAACTAATTTAGACATTTAGCTACAGTCAGTAACTTATAGGAAGCGATACAGTCAACGTAGTGCAAAACCATAGATAGGGACCAGTAGGAAACAGGGAGAGGGTGTTAGGCTGAGAACATGAGGGACAGGACAGTAACAGACTGAAATAAATGTGCACACACAGTAGCGCAAACAGCACAGTCTACATTATTTTAAATTGATTAAACTGCAGTTCATATTTGAAAGAAAGAGAAATAAAAACTTAAATACACACTCAGGCCCATTTAAAGTACCTCAATCATTTTTCACTACAGGAAACCATAGTGATGCTATGTTGACTTTGGGCGGTCACGTCACATCAGCAGTAACCGAACAAGGAGATGAAATTAACTTGAAAACACCAACTGATTTGTTGCCGAGTATGTCATAATAACACTGTAGCCTCCTTCACATACAAGGGCTTCTACCTGATTGTATCATAGGTATTAACAACCTCAGAGCCATCACACTTCAGAGCACAAGACAAGCTGGAAATCGTGCAGTGACTTATTTTATGGTCATCTAGAACCACGTGGCAGCATATGAGTTTTTACTTGACTCTCCTCAGTAACCTGGCCCAGCATGCTGCTCTACTGTTAAAGTTAAACCACAGTGGATCAGCGTATTCTTTCCCACTTCCTGCATTTATCATTGAACCAGTGACAGAAGCAGATTGCAGTCAAATCTTTTTGGTTTGAAATTTCCATCTTTGTGTGTCATTTGGACTGAGCTGTGGCAGAGGCCTTCCTTAGGGTTGTCCCGTGTAAGGTTGCTGTCATGCAAACAACTGCCAGAACAAAAACTCCAACTTGAGTTGTTGAAGCTGGCCCGCAGAATCCTGGTATTAACTTGCTCTATAAAAGTATTGCATCACAGTGACCCATAGCTAAATAGCTGCTGTAGATAACTGAGAGTGCATGTCTATGGTTAGGAAGAGAGGAAGGGTTTAGTCTTTTCCAATCGATGCCTTTGTAACTATGCCACAGAAAATGACTTGGATCCTTCCTCTGTCGTTTCACTTAACCTGTCAAATAGCAGAATTTACTGGGACAGGCTAAGGTTACAGGAATCTCCAGGGTTAGGGTTAGCTACATAAGATGACTGGCCAACTGAAAGCTTGCACTTGGATGGGCATGAAAATCTATTGGTACAAAAAAACTGCTTCATTGAACATAATTCAAACATCCAAGACACATACCATCAGAAGAGAAGTTCAGAGGGTGAGCTTTTTAAAACTTGGACTAAATTCAGCCGCTTTAATTTCCTCTTCTATATTAGGTCAATTTAGAAACCATGTTGCAGAGTTAGTTTCTGACTGCAATGGCAAAGGGAACATTGTCTTATGCTTCATTGATACCTTGTCAACAGGAATAGGAAAATGTACCATTATTAAAACACACATCACATGACTTGGAGGAAACACTTGGTAAGTAATTTAACAACATGTATCAAATGAAAAAAAGTTCTACACAGTGTCATGAACTTATAAACTTGCTTAATTAACATGGGCACTGTTACGTTAAGTCAATTTTCAAAAGCTCATTTACAAATGTAGCTCCAGACACTAATGGCTTCATCCACTCTCATGCTCTGTTAGCCAGAAAAGGTCCTTCTTTGGTTCCACATGTTAGATTCAGCTCTGCCGATTTAAAAGCTTCTCACAATAGCAATGGGCTTTCATGAAGCATGAGATGAGGCTGCTTTGGGTGAAGGCATCCACTTCATGACACGTGAGGAATTCCCAGCTACACGTGGCTTCACCCAAACATGGCAGAGTGAGGCAAAGCTCCAGCAAGTGTCAGTGCTGCACAATTAAAACACTGTGGCGTTCAGTTTTTGTGGCGAGGTTTGATCTTTGGACACCAGTCAGTAATTGGATACAGATGGCAGTGGACTGTCTTAAACCTGCAGGATTAAAAGAGACCAGAGTCAGGGAAAGGGACACATTTCAAGTGTTCAGTGTTTCCCACAGTAGACGCTTTGGTAAAATCAGGCATATAGAGCAATGCACTGTTCTACAAGCAAGCACCAACACTAAGTAGAGATCTTTTGTGTTACTATAATTGTATAAAAATGTTGGATCCTTATCTGTGTCAGTGTAATTATGTTATTAATGTGAAACAGAAAAATGCTCACAGCAAAATGCTAAGGTTTAAGACCAAAGTAAGAGTTTTACTGACATTGAGGCGAAATACATGTCCGATGTAATCCATCTCAAATAAGAACCAATTTAGCATCACATTACCATTCAAATAAGCTTTAAAGACATATGGTATTAATAAGACAGCTTCAGAGTTTGGCCACTTGAATTTCTTTACCTTGTGGGATCTTCAACCAGTGAAAATCCTCCAACAATACTGACCACATTTCTTCTGTTCTCAAAACCTCCGTAGCTGAGAGTTACCTGGAGCAAGAAGCAAAAATAAAACCAAAACATTTTTTAAAGCCAATACAATCCTGGCAAATTCATGTGAAAGTGCCCAAAGTAGGATGGAGATTCATTGAAACCAACTTAAATCTAGCTCATGAGATATAGCATTACCACAGCAGGACATCAGGTTTAAAGGGACCGAAATGATGCAGATTCAGGATCCGAAATCATCGATTATAACTAAATAAATGTGATTGTCAGTTTGTCTGAAGAGCGACAGAAGAGCCGACACACATCACAGAAGAAGCGACACCCCATTTATCCAGAAACATGAATAAGAATTCAGTATGATATTATATAGATCAGTTCTAGGTGTGAGTGACTAGAAAAGAGAACAGGAGGAGAGTCGCTTGTTGGCCGGCGCCGATTAATGCAGCGTTAATATTTCTGCAGATTTCCGATACAGACTTTTTCAGTGAATTATGAGAGAGAGAAAAAAATACAATAATAGTTCAGTGATCTGCTAGAGGTATACATTTGAAGTCATATCACACAGCCCTAGCACATTGCTAAGGTTTCTTTAGTCTCAAGTCCTAATGAACATGAATTATAAACAACAAAACAACAAAACAACAGCCCTACACGCATGCATACTACTCACCTGCTCCAGGAGAGAGTCAGTGGGCAGCTTCTGCAAGTTCTCCAGGTGAGAATGGAAGAGGTGTGTGTGTGTGAGGGAGACCTCCAGCAGCGCCTCAATGATGTAGCCGATGGTGCAGTCGTCTGGGAGTCGGATCTTTTCTGCTGTGCTGATGAAATTCCCTAAACTGAAAGCACAATACATTTTTGCCAACAAGCCTAAACAACAGAGCAAAGTCAATGTCTTCCTATGGGTCGAGTTCTGTTTTGATAAAATAAATTAGCTTTTACAATGTGTTGTCCAACCACATAAGAACATGAAATGACAAACAGAATGATCGCTACAACGCCCCCTGGGTTATATTTCAGGGAAATACAAATCTATTTCTATTCGACATTATTTTCTCATTTGGCTGCCCAGGTTTATGTTGTTCTTACTTTTCATAAGAAATACAAAATGCAGCTAAGTGAGTACCTCAGCTTTGAAAGGTTCAATAACTTTAATAAGTTAAAAGAGCAGAATCCACTACCCACCTGGCCCAGGGGCTCATTTTCAGTGCCAGACCTCTGCTGATACAGAAACCAGCTCCACCTGTGGCGAACCAGAACTTAACAGACACCTGAAATGAGAAATAAACAGTCACATGCACGTTTCTGCAGGAGCACTCTGAAGATTTAGAAAGATAACATTATCAGTCTCCAGAGGGTTAACCGTAAAAAGATAGTGGAGTCAGAAACTCCTAATAGGTTGTAAGTTGACTGACTGATCCGTCACTCTTGACTCTCTCTGAAGCCTCTATAGGGTGATCCAGACTGGGCCGGCCCAGGTAGACATCCTGGCTGTGGTGGTAGGAGGACAGCATCCGCAATAAGCTGGGCAGAATCACATAGTTATCATCATCCACATGGCAGAACCACCTACAAAAAAAAAAAACACGTGGGCACAAACACACAACAGCATACATTAGTTTGTGCCCTACATAGTCACACGTTTTTAGTTCGGGAGCAAAGAGCAAACAAAACAAAGATTTAAAAAAAAAAAAAATAGAATTAAAGCCTCATGCCTATATCCGTGTGTCTCATTTCAGATACCTCTGTTATTACACAAACATTGTTCAGAAGTTCACACAAATGTGTGGCACTGTTAGGTTGTTGTACTTTCACCCTGTGTCCAGTTCACATTAAAGCACCATGAGGTGACAGTCTAGAGTCTGTGCTGCTCTTCATCATGCAAAGCCTCCATCTGCTGGTCTCTCCCTCGATTGTTGTGGTTTATTATGTGGCTGCAGGATGAAGCTCTGACCAACCAAGCGGTCTTCTGCTACACTTCTCGACTCAAGGCAGTTTACTTTAGACCTTTGTAACATTTAAGGTAATCCAAAATCCGTGAAACTGGTGCTGTTCTAAATCTTTTGACCCTTTAAAAGCATGCAGCTGTCCATTGTGTTAGTGGGCTTATAATCAGCTCCAAGAATATCACTACACAACTGTAACTGTTCATTGTGTCCCTGCTGTCTATTGGGATCAGGGACAGAACACGATTCACTCACTTTTTCTGAGACTCAATAAATTTGTCATACTCCACAGACATCTTGCAGCACAAAGCCTGGCGGGTGTGAGCTGCTGAGCAGTTTGTGTTGATGATGTTGGCTCCTGTGAAAAACACGGCAGAGGACAAACAGTTCAGCTGCAGGCGGTTGTGTCCGGATATTACTGTGAAGTGTTTATGCTGGTTGTAGATCATTCATATAATTATCATTGATTTGTTCATACTGCTGTCACAAACTTCCTCTTAGTTTTTCTAAGCTGGTGACCAATGAGCAGGGATCGAGAGCGGCTCTCTGTCAGCCAATTGGCTATGGACTATATAGGCATTCTAAACCAGAGTCATAATTTGTAAATCTAATTGTTAATCTTTTGTTTTTGTAGATACACACAACATGCACAATTACTTTAATATAAATAGCCCATTTGGCAAAATATTAAACCAATTGTAAAAAAAAATTAAGATTATTTTTATTTACACCTAAATGACAAATCAGAATACCATTCTTCACAGTTGCAACAAATGGCTATACATGTTTGTTGTGATTTGACTTTGTAACCTCATGATATGGCCAAACAAAAGGAATGAGGACACTTAAATATCTTTGACCTATGACAACTGTTGGCATCTTACCTGTTCTCATCCGCAGCTCGTTGTCCTCACCATCAGTGAACATGAAGGTCTGAAACAGACAGACAGTGTTAAAAGTACACATATAAATACTCTCCTTTAAGGGCACAATCAAGTGCTCCTTCGTTTTCTCTTGACCATGGGTATTTGTGCAGTGGCAGAGCTTCAAAGGACACACACACAAACACACAACAGAGTCAGGTAGATTTAAAATGAGACATTTCAAATCAAATTTGAGTTGTATAGCCCATATTCACAAATCACAATTCGTCTCATAGGGCTTTAACATGGTGTGACATCTTCTGTCCTTAACCCTCAGCAAGAGTAAGAAAAAACTACTAAAAACCCTTTTAACAGGGTAAAAATACGTAGAAACCTCAGAGAGAGCCACATGTGAGGATCCCTCTCCCAGGACGGACAGAAGTGCAATAGATGTCAAGTGTAGGAAAACATCAAGATTAAAGTTTTTAGCAGCATTGATGAGGGTAAACATTTTGAAGGATAACTTCAATACTATATCAAGTAGTCCAGCTGCAATCATAGTCTATGGACAGCAACCAGCAAGATCATGATCCACCATCCAGATCGGATGCCACTATAGTCCACAGTCATTGTCCACTGCCGCTTATTAGGATCCATCATCATTTCCCACAACATCTAATGTTTAATGTCACCACAATTTCAGAATTAATTAGTGACGCTATTAGAAAGTGACATAAACAATAACATACAAGACTATGATCTGTATGCTTCTATTCCTCTTTCCTTGTCATTTCTCTTTAGGTTTAACGTGTCAATGTTTTTAGAGCCAAAAAGAAAAAAACTTTCTAAATATCAAAATGTCTCCTGAGATACAAGGACCCCCTTGTCCATCCAACGGGACAACAAGTCATATTCACACAAGCACACATTTCACAGAATCAATATTTTTACTATTCATCTCACAAGCTTCAAAAGGAAAGGTAGAATTATTATAATATATTTTTTAAAGATGTAAAATTCACTCACGACTCACTAGGCCTTTAGAGCTTGATAAAACGTATCTCTTACTAAAACAGGACTTTCTGGGTCATGTTTCATGCCTGAACCTGAACAGTGTTTACCAAACCAGACCTTGTCCTAACTACCAAGGGGTGCAAACACAATTAGGGACAACTCATCTCGACGAGGGAAACAGAATTCATCACAATACTGGCCGAAGCACGCTTTCATGCACGCACACTGACACACACAATGCATAGGGAGAGAGAGAGAGAGAGAATCATTGCAGTCTACAATGAAGCAGTCTAAAACACTACATTAGAAATGTTCTCCTATAATGAACAAAAGTTTTACAAAAATACAGTGTAGATCATAAATGAGGAGCTAATTAAACAACACCTCTACCAATGTAGGCCCCTGCATCTTCTTGACACAGAGAGGTTTTTGATCTCATTATCAACTAAGAAAAACAAATTAACAAATCACCCCAAATTATCCGTCCTGCAAGCTCTAATTTGACAAGACTTAATTTGAAAAGACGTACACCATGCCAACCAATCAAATTTCATATTAGCCCATATTTACAAATCCCAATTTGTCTCATAGGGCTCAACAAGAGTGAGGAAAAACTACCACAAAGAAACTTTAACATGGGAAAAACCATCGAAATCTCAGAGAGCCACATGTGAGGAATCCCTGCCTCAGGACGGACAGAAGTACAATAGATGCCATGTGTAAGTGAGACCATCGGCAAAATAACAGTATTTACAACATTGACTAGAAGAAACAGTTTGTAACATAATGTGAAGTCATCACCTTTGATAGGTACAATTATCTACTTCTTTAAAAAGTACAACAACTGATTGTTCCAAAATGAAAATTGGTGTCAGAGCCTCTGACAGTGAAGCCATTCCCCACAGACCTCTGCAGAGACAGCTAGTGATGTACAGTTCGGAGAAGACGGAGACAGACAGGCTCTACTTGCTCAAAGCCCTGCGACCAGGCTTGTAATTTTCCCCCACCATAAAATGAGCCACTCAGTCAAAGGGTCATTTGAGTTAACCTTGGCCTTCTCATAAATAACCATCATCTGTATCTCTATCAGGGATTCAGACTAACTTTTTACATTGGTTGCACTGATGCGCTTGATTTTCTTAATTTTGGTGCACCAGCGCATAATTTAGGTGCACCTAAATTCTCTCGCAAATCAAACGCACAGATAGTAAACTTCAGTAGTCTAAATCCTAATAACTTGTGATGAGCATTGGTTTAATTTTACTGCGAGTTGTTAACACAGGGGAGAGACTTTACTGACCTGAGAGCAGTAAAATAAGGCAGTCACACAGTATGTGAGAGAAAATGGTTGGTTAAAGCTGACAGCTAATACAGAACTGACTCACTGTGTAGCCATTTCGCAACAGACCTGGAATCCAAGCCAGTACGAGATAAGCTGTTGATACAGGGCACACGAACTGAACAGGAAATCCCTCAGGCATGAAAACAGGTTATATGAGCCTCCCTGAATATTAAAGTCCTTTTTTTTGTTAATTTATGTAAAACTTGTACGCACTCAATAATTTTGATAAAATGCCTGACTATGCTCCTGCTGTTGAGTTTGAGTGAAAGATCACAATGTGTGTGCTAGGTTCATTCAAGTCTCCCTGTGAACGCTGGTGCTGGGAAGCTTGGTGGCGTAGTGACTGCTTGTGCTGTGTTGTTAAGTCAATGGTAGGTGAACACAGATATTTCAAGGGAACATAGTACATTTGCAGCATGCACTTGTGTCACATGACTGACTGAAGACTGTGTACCATCTTAACCTTCTGTAAGGTATTGGTGATCGTGCTACACATCATTACCAGGACTTTTACTGATGATGGTTTGCAGTTGCTCAATACAAAAAAACAGTCACAGTTCTGACATCTGATCATTGAACAGACTGTGGGGATTCAATTGCAAGTAATACACTTTGATGGGTTATTGTTAGAATAATCAAACGCACGTGCACACACGCTCCTAAGTCACTTTACATTACATCTACACTAAATTAATGTTATGTAATACATATACTGAAGCTGTGAGGACATATACCAAGGCAGTTTTGGTAAAAACTTTGGTGAACGACTCTGACCCTGGAACAGAGGTAAACCCCCAGCTGGCAGCATTTCAATCAGAACCCATTTTCTTTGGACACAACTAAAACATTACATAAGCCATTACTCCACATGTTGAGCTGAAATGTTTTCAAGCTCCTGCTAAGGAGAAGTTCTGAATCATTGCTGGCCTTGATTTAAATTTGAAAAATCTGAGAGATGTTTTGCCATCTCAGCCTCAAATTCCATCTCTGTTCAAGCAATGCTGAATCATCGTGCAGTCAGCATTGAGTGGGAAGAGACTGAAGTAAAACATGAAAGGTAACTACCACAATGATTGTAAACAGAAGCTGGAGCAGAAAATATTGTGTTTGATAAATGACTTAATGCACTAATAGATCCATTGTGCACACCAGTAATTGAATCAGTGTGTGTAACTGTTACATGTTTAAAGGGATAAAGCCTTTGGGGTAGTCCAGCCTTAGAAAGAGCACAGTGCTGTTAAAGCTACATCAACAAGTAAAAAGGACAGCAGCTCTACTCACATGTTCTTTAGCTTGAGAAACCCAGGTGTGAATTAGCAGCTCCAGTCGGGACTTGTGGTACTTCTTGGTAGTTTTCACAGCAATAAAAATGTCCTTCAACTCTAATGGGTCATGGGATGTAGATCCTAAAGGTCCACCAGCTTTTCATGCAGGAAAAGCCCCTCTGTCAATGCTTTTTGGAGAGTCCACCAGTCTATAATTATCTCCCCCGGTAACTTCCATCTCCATGGTTTCCCCTTGGCCCAATGAGCTTCCATTTAGCCCTGTGGCTGTGTCAGTTGCCCCAGCAAGGACAGACACTGCTGGTACCCTGGTCTGGTGTGATGAGCCTGCATGTGTGGGTCTGATTTGAGGTCGGGGCTGAGGCAGGTCCACCTGAAGAGCTGGGGGCTGGAAGGCCGGGATTAACAGAAGCAAGAGCCCACAGAATGCAAGGGAGAACAGGAAGCAGAACTTGCTGACACCCACTGAAGCTATGTGCATCCTGACTGGCCAATGGAGCAGGTTCATCAGCCTCCAGGGCTGCAGTCACACCCAACACCACCTTGTCCCATCCTCACACCATCACATGGAGTCCTGCACAGAAGAGGAGAAGATTCAGTCTGTTCAATGATCAGATGTCAGAACTGTGACTGATTTTTTTGTATTGAGCAACTGCAAACCATCATCAGTAAAAGTCCTGGTAATGATGTGTAGCACGATCACCAATACCTTACAGAAGGTTGTCAAATTATGTGCCAACTATTCTCATACTAACTTGTTGTTACCTTTTGGTTTCCAGCTGCTCCTTCAGTTTGCTATACATTTCTAGCACTGCAAAAGAAGAGAACATGTGAAAGAGGATAAGTAGAAGGCTTTTTTTGGTTCAAGCTTTTATTCAGTTGGCTCCTAAACAACAAATCTGTAACCAAAGTAAATCCATCAATACATTATCTATACCCTTATCCTGTCAGGGTGGAAGGAGAGCTGGAGCCAATCCCAGCTGAGACGGGGCGAGAGGCAAGGTACACCATGGACAGGTCGCCAGCACAACGCACAGCCAATATGCAGAGAAAAACCACTATTCACATTGCTCGCGTTGTCACACTATGGTTGTTACTGTCCACACAAACAGTAAGACTCATAATTTCAGCTGCAGTTGCGGCATGCATGCAGTTCTTTCCCTCACGTGAGAACTTATCCTTCACCTTTCAGCCTGTGTGCCTGTCAATTGGAATGTGGAGAGTGATCTTCATGCACATGCACCCTGTTATTGCCATGGGTGAATCAATTCTGTGGGAAATGCTGATGTTTGTTATCTCTATATGAAAGCCCTGTGATGGAGTGGATAGAGTGTACCCCGAATCTCGCCAGCCTCCTGCGAACCTCAGACGACAAGCGTGTGGAATATTTGCTGACTTGGGGAAATAATGCGCAAGACTTGCTCTTTGTTGAACAAGTCAAATTTGAGGCAGCCCATTTACACTAGAATTAAGTGTATTAGTGACCATCATATTGACACACAGGCAGCAGCGGTACCTGGTATACAGAGCTGGAGCTTCTCAACAGTCGTGGCCATGTTCCTCTGCTGGATCCGACAGCAGATCACCTCCTGTGTCTGAGCTGTCACCTAAGGGAAGGAACACACAGTGGAAGGAGACAATGAGAAAGAGGCCACCATTGTTGACTACTGGGTCAAACAAGGTCATGTTTGACGCACGACTCTCTTTTCAATTAACAAGCATGCCTATGTGCCCACAGCACAATAAAAACCGTCTGCATATTCATGCATTCAGGCGTACGCAGACTTACCTCCCTCCCAGCTTCTTGTAGTCTTCGATTAGTGTCTGTCACTTGACCCTTTGAAAACAAAAACAATCATCAGTTTAACACAGCCTCTTTTCCTTTCACTCTTTTTCCTATATTATTGCCTCCTATACTTTTAAATTTCAGACAACTTACTTATTTTATCAATTATTATCATTATTTTCACCAAACATCTTATGTTACAGATCAAGCTCCACTGGCTCAGTCTGCAACTTGTAATGGTCCCAAACAAATGCCCTGGGGTGAGCAACATTTCTTATAAACTACGGAGTCCATTTGGTCTGTTTTTTTAAGTTACTCAGTTGTTTCTCATAATGAAACATATTTGTGAGGATTTAAAAAATGCTAAATAGATAAATGTATATATTTGTATATATAAGGTTACGTTTGATTTGATGTGAATTAATCAAAATTCTGATACTGAGCTAAAAGCTTAAAACGAAAATGTAAGTGTGGAAATAGCCTACAGTGGAGTTGATGCAAATCTTCACATGTTGATATGGTTGGTAAGTCACGTATTTGTTGATAGTCTAATCCTATTTTAGAATGTATGAATACCTTTGTTTTGCTTTAACCCATACATGCTGTCACATGTCTATCTGTTCTACCTCACTCTGTCTGCTCCCCCTCTCCATGCCCTCTCTTTTCCCTCTCTACTTCCCTCAGTGCAGCTGCGTAATCAGCTCATTGTCCATGAGGGGTCAAGATCAAAGGCAGGAAAATTCTGATTAACCAGGCGATGGGGACTTGAACCCGTTGCTAATGCACTGGGCCTTTCATGGGGTTTAATGGCTTGTGACAGGCTCTTTCTCACAGATTCAGTGACAAACTTGTTGATTCTGGGTGGGGATTTTTGAACTCTCGGCTCTTGACGCACGGCTGAGAGCCATGACCAAATAGACCAGTCGGCTTTTTGAAGACAATTCTTTCAACAGTGAAGCTTTCAATTGAAATGGTATAACTATATAATCACTATGTCTTACTTCATCCTACAAGGGTCCTGTTATCAGCTGTAACTGAGATATTGTAATCTTCACTACAGTAATCTATCTTACCATCAGTTTCTCTGCATCAGTGCGGACTTTGAGCAGCTCTGTGATGGCGTCCACAAAGCCTTGGTGGTGGAAATTGCACATTTTCTCAATTTCTCGGTCATGGTTCCTTATCCTGGCATCCAGCTTTTCCATGAAGCGCTTGTGGGCATTGGGCTGGTCATCGTAAATAGACCTGCAAGACATAAAAGAGATGAGAAAAAGGGATAGAAGAAAAGGAATAATAGACTATTACAGAGTACAACTTTCAGAATAACTGTCTGAATGATAAGGATTCACATTTTATCTAATCTTATATGTCACTTTGCATGATGGAGGTTCCTAAGCTGCAATATACAGCCTTGATATGGCCAACCGGCAACATCTATGAGCCAATGGCCTACAGTACTGACATCACCATTCATTTCTCCTGGAGTAACAGCTCCATCTAGTGAAGCCAGGAGTGAAATGATAAATTCATAATGCTGTAAAGAGTGTAATTTTGGGATTCTGAACATCTCTGACACTGATATTTGGCATTATGACCTCATATCTACTTTCACTGATACAGGATAACACATGGGCTCTTATTATTAAAGGTGCCTATACATTTTAATACACTGGAACAGTATTGATTTAGTAGTGTTTTTCCTGTGCAATAGCCAACATTACCAACAAGTAACCGTTAAAGGACCAGATTAAATTTTTGTAATTAGAATGGACGAGTGTCTCTGTCACAGTAAAACAATACCAACAAGGGATTATTTTTAGGCAGCATAAGCAACAGAAGGGATTCAGACATCGCACACCTAAACTGTGCAGCTTCCATAGTCTAATTTATCCTGCCATTGTCCAAACGTTTTTAAAAGACATAGACCAACCCTAACTTGCTGTTTTGCACTGTTGCTTTATTGAGCAAAATAATTAAATACTATTATGATTTCGTTTACTTTGAACTGAAAATACTTATTGTCTGTAAACATTTGAACTGTTATTAATGGAACATGGCTGTTTCTGTCATTTAAAGTGTAACAATTAAATGTGATTTAGACACGCACACAAACATCGCCATCAGCACTTTGCCACTAACTTGACATTTTATAGCCTTCCTTTCACATAGAATCTGTTATAACTATACTATTGCCATTTTCTTAAAATAGACTGTGCATTTCATCATAGTTTCACACAAAGTTTAAAATAAAGGCTTTAATAATTAAATTACTTTTATAAAAGATCAAAGTTGAATTAAAGCTGCAAGCAGTATTGACAAACACTCACACTTGTTGGAGGCCTCAACGGAAACATTGCTCATTCACTTCAAATGGGGCAATGCCTTGAATTGCCAAACTGCTCTGTAATTCTGTTGCTTTGCTTTACTTGTGCTGAATGAAGAAGAAGTTGAGAAAATCTCAACTTTTAAGACAGCATGGGTACTCGCCAACCAAATCAAGTTAATGTAAATATTCATGTGCAGGCAACCGCCATTCAAATCACATGGATTCAAATATACAATGAAATCAGACGTCAGAATGACCTGGAGAGATGAAGCAGAGACAGCTGGTGAACCTGGCATTTTTTTCATCTGCTGCAGTTCCTTTTCTGTGCAATTCCCTTGAACAGGAACTTCACCTACTTTCAATCTGCTTTGTATTGTTACAATACTATTTGAATATGAGCAATGTTTAATTTCCCACTGTGTTGCCTTGGACTGAGATATACTTGATCTTTTGTTGCCAAAAGTCTGCCAGATGACAAATGTTACGTTATAGTGGACTTCTGCAAAAAGCTCCCTTGCTGTGTGCTAGAACTACAACATATACTTTCGCATTTTTGTATGATCGAGTGAGGGGCAGTGGAACCAAAACATCCAAACAACTATAAGGCATGGACGATATGGAGGAAAACTATATTGTAAGTGTCACAAATGAGCCTGAATAGACTGTGGAGGAACTACAGCATATGGAGGAAGTAGAGGCCACCATTGCCGACAGTGAAGAGGTACATAGCTGCATCGTACTGGGGGACAATTGGTGATGCTACTGTGGAAAATGTACATCTATGCTAACAAAAGAGGAGTCGCTGTGTTGCAGGGTATTTCCAGCTCCAGCATGTGTAACGTGACACAAAATCTTCAGGCCACATAGAAACAAAGGATTAGGAGACGTACTTCAGAGTCCCCGAAAAAAAAAAGGAGAAAACAACGACGAAAAGAAGTCTGAGCACAGAGTAATTTCAGTGAAGGTGCTGCTGACATTGTAAAAATGTATATTCCCAGATCGTACTTGTGCTGTTGGTTTTTAATCAGTGCTGTGAAGTGAACTCTGCTGGCCCCTCTGTTCCGTATAAGATAAGATAAAATGTCCATCTTAAAAGACCATGTGAATGTGTTATGTAAATGCAAAATAGTCAAATAGTCAAATAGTCAAATAGTCAAATAGTCAAATATAATGTGGATTTTGTGCTGACCTGATTACATTAGTACAGACCAACTAACATTAAACCAAGCCGTGCCAGAGTTTGGTACCTGGGGGCCAGTCTAGGTGACAGAGAGCAGAGCATAGTCCACACTCCAGATCAGTGGGTGGCAAAAATGCACTCACAGGCTGAAGAAGACAGGGTACTGGTGAGCCCCAGCATTGCAGTAGTCAAGACAACAAAGCAGGAGGTATTTTGTTAAGCAAATCAGAGGTTTCCTCACCTCATCAAATGTTTACTTTCACTCTGAATCCCTATTAGGGTAAAAAAAAAAATGTCACTTTCATTAATGATAAATATTTTTTTCCCAAATGTTCATTTAATCTACAAAATGTAAAAAAATATATTTAAAATTGCTTTAGTTTGCTTAATCTGGAAACAAAGATATTCAGTTTAGTATATGACACAAAGATAAGCAGCAAATCCTTACAATAGTAAACTTGACTGAATTATGTTTGTCTTCGATAACTAATTAGTAAAGAGATCCTCTCATAACTGAAGTGATGCATTAGACCTGATATAATGCCCAGCACAGCATATGCAAACTGGACAGAGGCCCATCCATGCAGTCCAGTCCTCATTAGTTTCCACGCTGCATTATGAGCTTCCGCTTTCCTGCTATTAATAATTGAGAGCAGGTGCTTGTTGAAACAAATAGATTACTGTGTTCCTGCTTCCTGCCAGGACAAGAAGGAACTTCAGCCAGTTTAAGTAGCCTGTGGGTTACAATGCTTTACCATGACACCTTCCAATATGTTAAAATGCTAGTCATACTACCAACCCCCAGATACATTTTTATCAGACAATACATTTTGATAGCTGTTATAACTTCTTCCTTAACCACCCATGTGTCATGCTGCATTCCAGACTACTTGGAAGTCAAGTTAACATTTCCAATTTGTGACCTCAAACATCCCAGCTATCCCCAAATAACATGGCATGTTGTACAGCTCAACTGTTTCACCTGCATTTTGGACTAAAATAGATGTGTGTGAGCTATAAAATGTATTTATTATGTTTGAATAACATAACTCATATTACAAAATGTAACCCAACACAATTATGATAATGACGCCATCAATGTTTGAGCAGACTCTATGCATCTAGATCTAAGAGCAATTACCTCCTTATAGCAATAGCATATACCAGCAGAAATAAAAATGAATGTCATAGTGAATTTACAATCAAGTTCAGAGGTTGTAAAGATACGAATGTTCACTGAGGTCCAACAATAATAATCATTAACAAATCTGTGCAGAAAACATTTGGCAGCAGTTTTTCATTTTTATCTGAATGAGTGTTACTCTCATCAGTTGAAATAACATATCATATCAGTAATTTAAACTTGAAATGTTTGAACAAGGACCTTCGGTATTTAGTTCAAGAGTTCAAGTTCATGAGATTAACTAGTTTTCAAGTAAATAAGTCAGAGGCTGTTTAATCAGGATAAAATATCATAAGTATAACTTCTGGACAATAGCAGATATTCAATACTAAACGACTCAGCTCTGAATCAGTGCTGTGATAGAAATTTTACTCATTAGGGCAATGATTGATATTGATGTTTTCGAAAGATAACAAATGTTGCCTGAGAAGTCAGGGTTGCACTCATGACTGTTATGTGACATCCTCACTGACGAGGTCACCAAACAAATCACTTAACAGAACAGAGGATTTGTGTTTGTAAACTACTCAAGGGATCTTGAGAAACAGATGCTACATTCCAAAGGTCTGGGAAAGATTAGGTGACAGGATATGGGTCACCTATTGTTTAACATGAAAGAGGTTGATCGATAACATTTATCTCCTCTCTAGGAGGGGCTTGGAGATGTATAAAGTGTTGCTTTTCCTGTATGTCATTGCTCATTGTATGAAATCCATTCCATGGTCTTGTACATTGATGCCCATCTGCAGATGTAGAATAAACTTCCAGAAAGACATTGTAATGACTTGTGCTTGACTATTGAGAAATTCCCATGACAGTGCCAAACATCTTGAAACAGAAAAATTCCAAAATCTAGTGAACTTCAAAACAAAATTAAAAAAAAACTCTGCTTGTATATATATCTTGTAAGAAAATATGTATTATTTGAATAATGTACATTGTGCCCCAAAAGTTTCTGAATTTAAGGAATCATAATGTGACAATTGAAGTGAGCACTGAAGCCTCCTTGCACAGCCTGCATATATAAAGTCGAAATTTTAACTTATTATCAGTGATCAATTTACAGGAGCATGTTTACTACACCATAGTCTATTATTTTCATTGAACACAGGTAAATATCCTTAAATATGCCATTAATCTAAGCTGAGGATAGACACCTAAGCTGAGTGTTGGTCCCTTGTACTTATTCTAGCAGGAGGTGAAGACAACCTTGACTTGTAAGTTGTCTGAAAAGCAGTGTTAGTCCCCATCCAGGAGAGAGGAGCACAAAGGCCAGGTCACAGTGGAGGACACTTCTGTGACCCCACTTGCATTGAGGACACAGAAGAATTAAATCTTTGGTCGTGAAATCTAACCAAAAAGCATACAGCTTTCAGAAACGTTGGTGTTAAGGTGGTTTCTTGGTTCTGTTTTCAAATGTTTCAAAGAATGTCTAGTAGCCAATGACAAGGTAAAAGGCCTGACTGAAATCTAGACTTATAACATGCTGTTAAAAAGTGACTGTGTTGATAATATCATAGAGGAATTGCGGAAATGAAACAGGCAGCCAGAGGTGCGCACCTTCAGAGCAGATAGCCCCCGATCAGCCCCGGGTGTGCTGAAGGTCCTGTACAGCTTGTGACACAGTATGTGACTCACAGTGTGTGACCGAGTTGCAGACATTCACCTGAAGTCATTAACATTAATTTATTGAATGAATGTCGTTCCCTATGGCATTGGAAGCTAGCTTGGCACCTGCTTATGATGCAGCATTGCTAGAGAACGTTAGCCTGAGTAGTTTCTCATCCAGTTAGACCGTCATCAAGCTCTTAGACAAACAGACAACACAGCACTAGGGAGGTCATCATGACTCATCTACCATGACACACAGGACTGTCAGTAGCGTTACTTTCTATTTTTTTTTTTGAACGACAACACGGAATAGTTAGCAGTCAACATCTGTGAGATGAAAAGTCCCACAGCCACAGCCACACCCACAAATGATGTTTACATTTTTTGACAGGTCACCAGCCGTCATTGAGAAGTGTGGAAACCCCCCACACTCAGATTTATAAGAGCTGCTTTTAACTGGTAGAAATGCTGCTCGGTGATAGCCGTTAGCCTGTTAGCTAGCATGCCAGCTAGGCTGACGGCTCAATGAGACAAATTGGGATTTGTGAATATGGGCAATACAAATACAATTTTATTGATTGATTGATTGATGTTATTTAAATAATTTATTTTGTATGTACATGGGGCATGTTAATGTACATATATATTTCTTTGTATGACATGTTTATGTGCCTTTTTTGTCCTTTACTTTTACCTTTGAAACAAAATAAAAAAATATTTGTTGTATTATAATTACCATATGTATATAATTTATATATATATATATATATATATAATTTATATTATTGAAATGAGACCTACTAACAAACAATGCAGCATATGCATCTTTGTTGAAATAAGTGCTTTGACTGATACTCAGGTTTAGTGTCTTTTAAAGATAATATATTAATTAGGCTACACAAGGAAATCAGTAGGTCAAGTATAGATTTATGAATATTGCCTCTCACACATCCACACCCAGCCCTGCAGATTTTAATATCAGACTGCAAATCGATACCTGCTGCTGCTCATAAAGCTAATTTATTTTTCTGTTTGAAGGGTTTTTGTAAAGTACTTTGCACTATACTATAAATATAAGCATTTACTTCTTAAAGGGATAGTTGACCCAAAAATGAATATTCAGTCATTATCTACTCACCGCTATGCCGGTGGAGGGGTGGGTAAAGTGTTGTGAGTTCACAAAACCCTTTTGGAGTCTCAGGTGTAAACAGGGTTGAAGCCAAATTCAAAACAGTTGAAATAAATGTTAACAAATTTTTCCAACGTATAAAAACAATAAAATGCCTCCATACTGCTCCTGTGGTGTCATCCATGTGTCTGTAAGCCCTGCATTCAAATTCAACTCAAAACGAGTGCATTTACACCATGTGGATCTGCGATCCCTGCACTTACGAGGAGGTGGACATTTAGACTAAAACATAGTGTAAATGATGCTGTTTGGTGATTAGATAATTTGTTAATTTTCATTTTTGGGTGACCTATATCTTCCAATACATTATGTGCAAATATCCATGGACGCTCATGAACTTGTTAAGTTCAATCAACATTTACATGACTCACTTTGTAAATCAGATCAATGACTCCACCATCAATCTTGGCCACCAGTTAAAAAAAATTCCCAAATGAGTTTGAGTTTACCTTAAGGTGGTTCCTAGGGGCAAATCCACAGATTCTAACTCTGCAAAAATATTTCCAAACACTTTCTCCTCTTCTCTGTTGTCCTCTTCATTCTGACTGGGAGGGTCAGGTAAAGCAGCATGGACCCTGTCAGAGGCCATTTCTCTCTTCACACTCCTGTGTATGATGACTAGATTTCTGCATTTATGAGAGGGGATACCAAGAGCTGTGTGTTTCTGTGCACAGTTGTGTGTATGTGGGGACTTCCAGGGCACCTGCTACGGTCAGCAGAAAAAGAGGGTGCAACAGGAAAAAGAGACCTTGTGATTCACTGGACTTTTAAACCAACCACACTAACTTCTATTGTCCTCTCTGTTAACATTTCTCATATACTGTGAACCCTGAGAACATTTATGAAGAGGCCCGACCTGTTGGGTTTATTCAAAAGATAGACATTTTAAACACATTAAGCATTCAGACTTGCAGATAAGATGCTCATTTTTGGTTGTGGGCAACGAATGAATGATGGTGGAAGAATGGTGGGTAACGAGATTCTACTACAATAGAAATTATAATTTTATGTAATACCAGACCCATCGTGACACAGAGCCAATCTGAGAAAACGTGTGGGTGTCAGTGCAATTACAGAAACTCTTACTTCTCTCAGCTAACTTTATCAGAAATATTATTAACAAAATGCCTTTGATTAAGAAAATAAATACTTCAGTGAATAGCTTACGTCCATACATTTCGGGGACTTTTGAGAGACAATTTAAAAGAGAGCGAGGGAATGGTCAATTCTGGACAAAGCAAAAACATTGCAAAAAGGGGGTGAAAAGGTTACTCCCTTGGTGGAGGTGATAACTCTTTCAGCATAAATTTAAGCATGGCAATAATGTTAATAATAATAATGTTAAAACACAGACTATTCATATAGCTCATACTCACAAATCACAACCAATACAATTGTTCACAGTTTGTACTTCATACAATTCTTGGTTGCTGCAGAGTAAAACATCAAGTAAAGCAACAGAGGAGGGACACATCTATCCCCTTGTGCCTTATATGGTAGTAGCATTGTGCATTTCAACACAGTACTGTAACATGTGGTCTCAGACTACCTTCATGCATTATAGTAACACAACAGTAAAAACATAATAACAAATACTTGACCACCTAATTATATATTGTTTTTGGGGGGTTCTGCATAGTGTATTAACAATTCATTGTTGTAAGGTATTTAACACACTTGTCACATTATGTCAGTGTATAAGTACCAAGGCAGCTTAGAATGTTTTCTGAAATGACATTTTTAGTAAGGCAGCAGACCATGGCCAGCGCACAAAACCACTTTTTTGTGGGCCATTAGGATTGTGGATATAGTAGTTGACAATAAGCTCATTACAAAATAACTGACTATGAGTTTCCGTATTACCCCACAAAAAAACAAGAAGTGAGTATCACCAATCTATGATTGGTGGTCATGGCACTACATGAGTCAAATGTGTTAGTTACCCAGGTCTGCTCCTTTACTATAATAAAGAATGGAGCATTTCATCATGTTAAAAAAACAATTTTGCCAGTCTGTTGTGCCCTTTTCTGTCATTGACAGGAGCTACAGGTCACAGAGGAAAAGTCTCTGAAAACAAAATTATATACTCAAGCAGGGCTATATGTAGATTATAATAGATTCTCTGCATTATTATTATTATATATTTTTTATCTCATTACTGATTGTGGAGCTTGTCTGATTGTATACCTTACACACAGGTTTTACCTGGTAGTCTTGTAAACACATGCAATGTCATTGGCCGATTTGATTTGGAAAGAAAACAGTTGGCTCAGTTAGAAACTGTCATCAGCAGTGGTGTTGCATCAGAGAGAAAAGGAATTAGAGATAAAACAGGAAGAGAGGAGAGGGGATGTATGTATCTGTGTGTGTCTGTGTGTGTGTGTGTGTGTGTGTGTGTGTTAGAAGTGGTATCATACTCTGCTGTTCGCCTCTAGATATCCAGTTGGACATCCTGTCCTTCAACTCATTAGCGCTGCAGGTTTTCCTCTTGTTTTCCAGTGAATCCCCCTCTTTGTAATGTTTGATTATTTTTTGTCCAAGACGGACCTTTTATCATAAAGTGGTAGAGGACTCTCGGAGTTCTCTTTACATTTGGTTAAGATGCTGCACTTGAAGCTGCTTTCAGACATGCACTGATTTTCAGAGATCCTCTGGACATTCTCTGGAGGGACCATGTGTCTGAATGCAAATGTCCGAGCGTGTGCCTCCTGACTTTGTATTTAGTCCGCAGAATGTCTGCAGGAGCTGGTGAGAGAACACAGGAGATCCTACACAGGATTCACCTTGAGCGAGGGGGGTGTTGACACAAATCAACGACAAAGATTAAGATGTCAAGAGAGCTTTGAGTGATAACGCCTGACACTGATGTTGATGTGCTGTAAACAAAAAGACCTGATCCACTCCACAGTGGCTACATCCACCGAAAATGATATGAAAAAAATGTACTGGTTCAATCACCACTCATCTGCCAGAAGATCGTTCCATTTAATGATGTTTTGGCCAAATCTTCAACCAGTCTTTCCTCTTGCTTGTCCTTTCAATCTGTTAGTTTGTAATCTGTTTTGCAGAACCCAACTTGAAATTCTTGTGCTCAGAATCGTCTGCTTGTTTATTGTCCGTCCGAGCAGATCAGTCAGCCAGCACACCCCCTGAGCTACAGCACATGCTCATTCTGCCATGTCTTACCTCTTGCTTGTCAAAGAGTGGATCATCTTGACCCTTCAATTTGAGAATAACAGCATTGCCAGCACCCATTGTTGAAGCTCATTTAGTAGTACCATCTTGTCAGCGCATCTTTTGTATTAAAAGACTCTTGATTTTTACCTGAATCATGTCTCTTATCTTGAGCTACATGTTAGCTTAAACGTCCCTATTTAAGATTTGGTTAAGGTTAATTTTAATCCATATTAGAAATTTGAAGTGTTAATGTGACAGACCAAAGCAATACGTCCCTTTCACTATGTTAATTGAAAACTGTGACCTCAACAGATAACCCTGTGTATGTTTTCAGCTATCTCTTGAGAAAAAGATTGATATGCAATTCATAATGAGCAATAATCCGTGCAAGTGCCCCATTTGAAAGAGGAGGATATATGGATCACAGCCATAAGGGTCAATGTGAACTTTCACCTATTCTTCTGTCCATGTGCTTTTCCTTTCCATGGTCTGCCAGCTTCCTGCCAGCTTCCTGAGTCTGTCCAGGGTACAGGCTCCCAAAAGACTGCTGACCTCCACAGCATGTTACACTTTAGGACATCTGGGAATGGGATGGGGACAGTTCACTGTGACAACAGGGGGAGGTTGTCCAGATGTTCCAGGAAAGGCCTGAGGTCAACTGGATCACATTTTAAATCGTCATGGAAATACAGTATTTAAATAAAAATAGAAAACCCTGGGTGTGTTAAACCTAGCTTAGCTGACGAACTGGAGGCAGAATTTGTTTCAGCCTAGCATGTTATGATACATTTGAAACAAAACCCAAACCACTGTTTCAGCAAAAATTTAACATTACAACATTCATGAAGGAGGACTTATTGAAGGACTATTGGATAATTTGTTTCAAGTGATTTAAGTTTTGAATGTTACTCACCTTTCCATATTACGGTCCACAACTAGCTACAACAATAGAATGTCTTCAGCCCGTATGTGTTACGGTTTGATGGAGGAGATGGACCCAGGATGCAGAGGTTATAAAAAAAAAAGGTGTATTTAATATAAAAGGGGTCTTTAAACAAGACAAAAACAAAACATAACCGGTGACTACTGGAGAGTCAAAAACCCGGGGATGAAAAACACAGGTGCCTACTCTCGTGAGCAGGAGCAGAAGTTGAGCGTCAAGGCGCACAAGGAACACAGAAGATCCGCAGGGGAAAGCTGCACGAGACAGCAGTACAAAACAAACCTATAGACGACTACGTGTAGAAACAAGTAACACAACCACGAGTACAAACCGACACAGGGCTTGGGGAACACAGAGGCTTAAATAGAGACACAGAGGGAAGGCAGGAGCAATTAACCACAGGTGAAACCCATGAGGACTGGGAAGACAATCACCGAAAGGAAGTGAAGATAGAAACCACACACAAGGGACAGATACTACAAAATAAAACAGGAAACAGAAAATGCACTGATGAGACTGGAATTAACAAACTAAAATGACAGGAGGTCACAGTATGACCATATAACTGATTCGACACACTCACAATACGAACTGAACACGATTATATATATTTAAATTTATTCGATTTCTACTTATGTCTCCCTGTAGTAAGTAGACGTGTGGATGCCAAGTATAAATTCAGCAAAAGCCATAAAACTGAAATGTATTTGTGTCATGATTCTGGGCCCTGAAGTCTATGAACTACTGAAATACTCTTGGACTCGAGGTTCTGTTGTTTGGCCTTTTTGGTTTGTGGACGCTATATTGTTTTTCCTTGTGTTCTGGATTATTACCTGCCACTGTAAGTCTGTTTGATTTTTTGTTTATCTTTCACTGACCAAGCTGTTGTGCCTGCATTTGAGTCCTTTCCTGAAACTCTTACCAATAACTGTGGATGGAGCCTTGGTTAGACAACCATAGTGTCTCTCAATGTAAATAGTGGTTTTGCATTTTGATGTAAGTTCTGTCTAAAGGTAACTTATTAGTTTGTGTTTCTCTCTCAAGATGATAGTCATATGTAGTTATCGTAAAACTACTACAACAATTATCCCGGTAAGTAAAAGACCTGTTGATTTCATAAGTTTTATACAGCCTGCTGCTAAATGTTTTGGGAGGATAATGAACTATATTGTGTTTACTTTGACTTGATACCAGCATATCACATTAGTGTGATCTGCAATCTTGTGATCCAAAGGACTGAGATACTCAGTGCATTTAGTTGTTTGCACTTGAGAAGGGAAAAACAACTTTCAACACCTGACACTACTGTCTGTTTTGTTTGTTTAACTATAGGTTCACGGTAGTAAAAAAAACGTATTTGTACTAACCCCTACACCCTAAGCTTTGTTCAGTCCCTAGGAAGAGAACAGCAGCACAAGGGAACACCTGGGAGCTGAACTGACCAAGAAGGAGACAAGTGAGGCAGGGAAGGTTGCAGTCAGGTGAAACACATCAGGGCGGGTCAGACAGCCACAAAAGCAGGAAAACTAAACAATAACAGGATGAAGTGAGACAGACCAGATAAATCAAGGGGGTAAAGTGATCCACTTACTTTTTCCACTTTAAAACTACAATAACAACACATATTGTAATAGTTAAAATCCTGACAGCTAGATTGACAACCACACATTCCAAAACTAATATCGGTCTAGTAACAGAATCATGGGGATTTGTCAATTAAGCACATTTATGATTATTATGATTCATGTGATCTCTTGCACACCCTAGTTTACCTGCACATTGTTTCTCTGTCCAGTTGGCAGGGACAGGGATATTGTTTCTCTCTGCATATTTAAATGCCAGTTCACGGCACTTAACTGGAGCAAGGCCATGGAACTGGTCAGCTAGTTTTTTCAAGTGTTTGGCAAGCTTCTCCTCCATCTCATCTGTGAATATTCTCTTTGCCTCAGCTACTGCACCCCAGGCTACAGATTTTTCTTCCCCGTTCTCTTTTTTCTTTATGAATCTTTAGAGGGTTGTCTTGTCAATATTTCTATCCCTTCCAGCTTTTCTTAAGGACTTCTTTCCTTGCATGACCTCAGCGGCGGCACTCTCCATCTCTGTGTTTGGCCCCAGCTTGTCTTCCTGGTGTAGTTTCTTGGCATGATGGCTTTTCTAAAATGTTTATGACATTAAAAATAAAACATATGTAATGTAATATTACACTAAAATATGTTTAAGACTAAAATTAACTTGTTCTTCATGTCTCACTTTACCCCACAGCATTTTTTCTCACTTTACCCCACAGCAAACATTTTAGAAAAAACATCTCTTAGCAATTCAGGCTAATCTTCAGCTAGCATCAATCACATGGTTTTATATGTTGGAAGTTCATCAACATGTATGATATAAGTTTTTCTACCTGATTCAATTTGTTTTGACACAACAGTTGATTAAGTTCAAAGCAAGACAATTTACTTTTACATGCAAAAAAACTATTTTTGTGAAAAAACATACTTATCACAGAACCAGCACAAACTTCTCCTTCATGGCAAGGAGGGAATGGGAGGGGCTTGAAAATATTATGGTCACATGACCACAAATGGTCAAAGCTACTTTATATTTTTTTCATATTATATATGAAAGCTACATAGGGATGTCCTCTGTAGATAAATGGAAGGATCTATCTGTTTGACATTGACATGTGTTGTTACAGTCATCAAAAGCGTGATCTAATTCTAAAAAACCTGCATCAGGACCACCACACCTGGCCCAGTGTTACTGGCTTTCACTAGCTCAGCACCAAACAACCAGAAGCCCCGGGGCAAGATGACAGCACTGAGGTTACATCATGCATGAATCTGACTTCTTATTGCAAATAAATGTGTGGAAAATTTGTGTGGGCTGTGGTTTTGGCAAGAGGTTTAGTTGCTTGCAGGGAATCAGGCTGCTAATTCTGCTTGTATCCATTATATTTGTATCATGTAAAAAAACTTGCAGTGCCTGTTGTAAACCTGAATTTTTGTAATGGGTCCTGTCCTGTGTTAATACTCTGGAGCTACTTCAGAATTACTCCTCCTAAAAGACAACAAAAGGAAAGTTGTGCTTTCAGATGTAAGCACTCAGTATACCTGTCACTGTCTATGTCAGCCGGATAAGGTTAAATGAAATAATAATATTATAAAAATGATTGGTAACAATTTTGACCCAGTCCTGTAGTTTATCCGATGACTTAGAAGATGACATGTCCAAATGGGTTCTGCTGACTGAAGACACACTGTCCCGCCCCCGCTGACTGCTGTGAAGTGCTGGTCACCTGTTTAATTAATTTATATTAATAAAGAATGAATCACGGGTCCATTCCCACCAAACTTGGTCCTGCAGTTTCTCAGGCAATTTGCAATAAACATGATCACTGTAAAGGCCATAAGAACTGTTTGAGGGATATTTTTTCCACATACAGACAGATGTTTGTGGAAGGTAGATGGATATTATCAAAAATGAACGTCTGCATCATTACTCAGGTTGTGTCTTAACTCATTCGTATGACCCTTGTTTTATTGGGGGTTTGAATGACATAATACTCCTCCAAGCAGTAGGTGGTGTGTGGTGATGCCAAGTTGGAGATGCATTTTAACCTGATGCTCTTACATAAGTGTAATTAACACAAGAAATCGGTTGGTTGTGCCGTGGATGCATTTTATTTAGTAAATAATACCAACGAGACAAGTAGTTTTTCCTCTTAACCCGTTGGAGTGTCCTCATGCTGGTCAGCATGCCAGAAAGCCTCCGTCCACCGGCAGAGTGACTCCATTAGTCATGTTGCTCTTATCGCTGAGCAGGAATAAAATACTATTCACTATGTCCTCCACCTCTGCACACAAACACACAAACACAGAAGAAGCAGGTTTACACATTGGATAACAAATGTATAAAGTGCGTGTGTACACTTCATGATCCTAGCACTGGGAAGGAAACAGTGCAACCTTCCATTTGTTGATTGTGATAGGGCACTGACAAAAACTTACATTCAGTTTATAGACACACTGACAAAATATTAATTTTATGTTTGATTATTCTTTGATTGCACCTGAACGTCCTCACACTGAAAAATGACCAACAGAATGAATGAGTCAGCACTGTCTTGGTAGAGAACAACACGAACCAAGAACTTTCTACACTCACTCCCTCCTCTTATTCGAGGACACTATGAGCAGGCAAGGGTGAACAGCTGTTCCATTGTTCCACATCCAGGATGGAATCCACATTCCTGAATCTGAATCAACCTTCAGGCTTCTTTTCAGCGCCCTGGTATGAACACACACCCTCCAGGTCCCTTCTCTAAGGGGGGGCCACCTAAACATCGAGTTCAACTTTAGGGGAAACACTTGCTTGATTTGATTTGACTTCATATTAACTAATGTCATACCTGTGTATTAAATCTGCATTTTATTTATCTCAGATTTCACTTTTGAAACGTCAGTTTATTTTCGAAAAATGATGATCTACGCCCTAAAGGTGGGCAGATATCAAGACAGACTAGTGTCCAGTCAAGGGTCTCACCTGCCTGCCACCTAACTTGTGATAGGATAGTCTCAGCTCACATGTCCCTGTACCTCAGAACAGAACAATCGAATAGGAATGTGTACATGTGGCTGAGATAACCGCAGTCATCTGTAGCACCCTGCTGCATTGAAGTCAACAGTATGCGTTTCCAGTCTGCTGGGTCTTACCTGCAAAGCGGCCCAGGGGGACACGCGCCATCATGGTCTTAGCTTTTTCGGGCTGACTCCAGAGTAGACGACCCATCTGAGTCATCACCACTGTGGGGTTCACGCTGTTCACACGGATCTGATCACCACACAACACTGGTACTTTAGTTAAAACTCCTCCATTCACTGAGTGAGAGCTCCATGAAGATCCATTCATTGATATTTAACATGTCTTCAGGATAAAGGTATAAAATGGTTATAAATTAAGTAAATTCAACTCTGCTCTGTTGTTCTCTATTCAATCAAACTGAATTATTGTCATTATTTAAAGATGCAATACTATGTGTATAATGTACAGTAGTATAATGTGACAATAAAAAACGATACAATATAAATGTGATAATTGTAATAAAAGTTGTATCAATGTGTGTTGGATTGCATTATAATACACCTGAGCACCTAGTTCTCTAGACAGTTAATGAATATAAACTCTATGCACATAATATACGGTCAAAGGAACATTAAGGTCTCAATTTCATTCAGGGGCCCTGGTTCTTGCCTCTTCCTTCTGAGGATGGTTTATCAGAAACTAGACCTCCGGAGCTGACTGAGGAATCTGGGTGGGCTTACAGAGAGGAATTTTGCAGTGGTCAATTACGCTCATATGCTGTATATAGGCAGCCATATATACTTTATATCTATATCTTATATCTACACTCACTGGCCACAAGGGTTCACACATTAAATTATCTTTCACCAGGAGAAACCCATTACTCGTGTCTAAATTAAATTGGATCACAAAGACACAGTGAATCCTACTGATCCTGGTGCAGCTCTGTGTCATCCTGCTCACAAAACGACACCTCAGGCTGGAGGAGGTGAAACGCTTCATTGGACGTAACAGGTGTCCCAAACCCGTCAAGCATTCTGTTTTGGGTTTTTGTCCAAAACCCATGCAGTTAAACGCGGAAGCAACTCCAGAGAACTTTCTCCACAGTTTCCCTTTCTCAAATGAACAATGCAGCAGGAGGTTCTCGGCTCATACGTGTTTACAATGCAGCAAATCCTACAGAGTATTCAGGTGTGGGGTGATACAGCAGGCAGAGGCAGGATGTAATGTTTTATTCCACTGCAAAGATATCATCGTTTTGTTCACAGTACATCAACACTAGCGTTGGCCCTCATCACCAAAAGCTCTCTTGACATCTTTGTTAGTGTCTTCTACGTGTATGGCCTGAGATATTTGTTTGCGTTTATTATTTTTCATTTTTGCATCTGTCATGTGTAAGAAGTATCATGAACCCCCCACAGTCGCTTACAGTGAATCCTGAAGAGGATCTCTGTGTTCTCACATCAGCTCCTCAGGACTTGATACTACGGGCCAGGCTTCAGGTATACCATAAAGTATGTTTACATCTTCCTATTTTGAGTTTTTGTACCATCAAAATTATTTAAAAGTCATAAACTTAATGTATCAAACAACAATGTGCTGCATTAAGATAGATTTCAGTTCCTGGGATTTGTAAGTCAAAAATGGGCTTAAGAGTAATGGTACCTGGTGAGGTCCGAGCTCTAGAGCCATCCCTTTAGTCAGCATGTCCAGGGCTCCCTTGGTGGCACCTGGGACAGAGATACAAAAATCATAGCAGGGTGTTCAAAAACTGAAATAGTCTTAATTTCCTTAAGTGTACTTGAGGAGAATGTGGTCACATGGCTGTTCCTCTCTTACTCACAGTACACAGCAAGGTCTCGGATGGCACACTGTGAGGCCTGGCTGGACACATTGACAATGGAGCCTCCAGATCCTCTGGCCTTCATGCCACGAGCCACTATCTACCAACAGAGACAGAGGCTGTGTTTTATTAAGCACAATTCAGACATTTTAATTTAAACTAATGGTATTATTCCTGTTAGATCTTTTCTATTTGACATGTTCAGGCACTGCAGGCGAGTCAGATGAACCTTTGCTGTACTTGCCCTGACACCAAACCAGAGTTGTACATTTTCTGAATGAAACATGAAATGAAGGGCCATCCAATCCCTGATTTCTGAAATGTAATTTTTTCAGATGTGCAACAGGGATTAGACCCTGAGTTCAAGTGGAGATATGAGGCTGTGTGTCATCTCACAGGACTAGATACCGTTTTGTTGGGCAAGAGTCCCTGCTGAACTGGCCATGTGGTGGGACCCACACAATGAGTCGTAAAAGTAAGGCCTGTGAGCCAAGATGAAACCAGCTCTAAAGTTTCCAGCTAAGATCAAGCATGGAGATAGCATCTCCTCTGGTAGTAACTTCATCCCTGGGGTTTCCCCAGAAACCCCTGCTCTGCTCCTGGCCGTTCCCACTCTGATCTGACCTCTGACACTCAATTGGCTTAAAGCCAGCATCATCTCAGAACCACACCTCAAGGAGGCTGGGCCCTCACAGGTTAATAAGAGGGGCTGCTCATCAATAATCGCGGCCCATTCCCGATTCCCTGAAGATAGAGCTGACCTTTCCAGTTAGTTGATCCAGAGGTAATTTTAGGGAGCAATTACAGACGTTTGTTTTAATTCCATTTTCTTTTATTTCTTTAATTCAGTCGACGTTTTATTTTGATAGGACTTTTTTTTTGTTATTTTAACTTGAAGGAGATCGCCAAAGGAAGTCCACTCGCCGGCCGAGATCACAGACTTTATTTTTCACGATCCCCACAACAGCGCCACAGCTGATCATCCCTGCAGAAGAGACGAGGCCGAATTCCGTTCCAAGAGCAAGAGAAGTTCGCTCTATTCGGCCCAGCGCTGACCTCCGTTGCAACCACGAGACCCAGCGGAGCCCCGCTTAAGAGGCCAGGACTTCACTCACCTAATTCCGAGGATTCGCTGACCGCATGTACCCCGAGGAACACAACACGAGATTCACTGGACTTCCCGAAAATCCGCGCGACACGCGCAAGCAACACCGCGAAGGTCACAGTAAGAGGCTTTATTGTCTGGGCAGAGACTAGTTTAAATACTTAGCGTGTCATGTTTATTTGAGTGTTTGTTTGTAGATCGCTGATCTGTTTTTAGCCGTGTAACGCGTGGCGAACTGGAGACGTCACATCCGGTTCCTTTGTTTACTATGTTCTGAGAAGCGCGCGTAATAAGCCGGCACTTCCCTTTTTAAAGTGTTACCGTCAGAGATATTGTGCGGAGATTTACATCTGTTAAAAGATACATCTCACGTAACTGGACTGCCCGCTTCGCCGGAAGTTTGTCTCTGACGATGTTTTGAGAGCTTTCCTGATCTCTCTCTCTCTCTCTCTCTTTTCTCCTAAACCTGTTTTTACACACGTCCCGACCTACACTTACATATTTCATGTGGCATAGAAAATTCTAGATTTAAGGAGCCTTGATACATCTCGACGCCATTCGGCGCCAGAACCAGGAGATAAGAAATCCCTTTGTCTAAAGATCCCCTTTGTTAAGTTCAGTGACCGGCAGCCATTTTGCTTTTCGCAACGTGTCTTCATTCATAAACCTCCATCTTGAAAGTACGTGAACGTAACATCCTGATCCTGGCCAGACTTCGTCACCACGTGATCTCGTCATTACGCCATAGCCACTCCCTTTTTTCTTTAGACACACACACACACATAGAGACACAGACAGGCAGACACACACACACACCAGTAGATACCCAGTATTACCTGTGTGACCATTGTGATAAGTGCTGCTGCTGCTGTTGCCATCTTTGAAATATTGGTTTTGTTAAATGAAGAATCATTGAAATAACATTAACTTTATTTCCCCTTTTTAATAAATACTTTTATAATTAAAGTATTTGTATTTCTGTGATTATTTGTACATGTGTATGTGAATACAGCTGGATTACTATAGCCTGTGCTCGAACTTAAAACCCTTCATTGTTTATTATATAATCATTAATATTAACTATTGAGATTATTAATTTAACTTTTATCACTTGAGACTGATAACTATAGTTTGACTCGTTGGTCCCTGTAACCAGGGTGGTGCCCCGCTACGATAAGCATTAATTACAGATTGTTTCATTCTTAATAGATAATTTTATTGTTTTCATTAATTATTTAACCATTATTATTTGATAACCGTATCATTTCTAATTAATTATTTTACTATTCTTAATTACTAGCTTTATAATTTTTAATTATTTTTAACAAATAATTTCTACTTTAATAATCATTTCTCATGATTATTAATAATTAGCCAACGTCAAATCTACTACTACTATTTCACAACAGTTTCCATATTTTCAAATATTATGTAAAAATGGCCTAAATAATTTGGGCCACATATAGTTGTCAAATAAAGAGTTCAAGCCAATAAAGTCTGTCAGCTTCAGAACTAGTTTAAAACTTTGACACTGTAGTCTAACCTTCATCTACAGAATGACCAGTCTATAATGGAGGTAAGGATGCAAATGCAGGGCAGTTATCTTGGTTTCCTTTTTAATAGGCACGGTTTTACCTGGGATACATGCAGCACTGCTTTCACATTCACATTGAATGACCTGGAAAGAAAAGACACCTTAGAACACAGCAAACACATGCCACTTGACATCATTATACATTGCACTGTGACTATTTGCTAGTGTAGCATCATATTTGAGGGAACATAGAAGTATCTCATATTCATCTTACTGGTCAAACTGGTCGGGTGTGACCTCCAGAAACGGCTGCAGGCTGGCAAAGGCGGCATTATTCACCAGCAGATCAATGGGGCCGATGTCCTGCAGGGCTGCCTCCGTGGCCCCCCAGTCTGCCAGGTCCAAGCACACTGGAGTGATGGAAGCAAACTGCGGAGGAAAGAATGAATGTCTAAATTGGGTTTTGGTGGGCAACAACCTCAGATTATACAATGAACAATGTTTCTAGTCAAACAGAAGGTGTTGACTGACTTACTAAAGCAGTACAGTACTGTAAAATACTGTCGAAATAAGAATAAAGCACATGCCGTAGTATTTAGTATTTAGTATTGAATGATCAGCTCCAGTATTCTCACAAATTTGTTATCAGTGAGTGTTGTATCCAGAGAAGAGGCTAAAATGTCTATAGCCTTCTCATCTCCCACTAGAGAGGCGGTGGTCTAGTGGCAGAAACTTGGACTATGGGCAGAGAAGGTCTCTGGTTCGTCTCTGGTTCGACTCCACGGAGAGACAACAAAAGACGAACCTGGATTCATCTGTCCAAAAATCCAAGAGTCTCCCTACCCTGTCTAGTGCCCCTGAGCAAGGCACCTTACTCCCCCAACATCTGCTCCTCGAGCGCTGTACATGGCTGCTCACTGCTCTGTGTGTACTGCACCAGATGGGTTAAAAGCAGAGATTAAATTTCCCTACCTGCATGAGTGTGCCTTTGCATGACTGTGCATGTGTTTGGGACGAATAAATGCATCTTATCTTATCTTATTTGACTCTCGTGCTTCTCATATCAAGCTTTACCAAAGGCTTCATCTCACAAGATTTATCTTTCAAACTGGATCTTTTTTTAACGTTTGAAATTACTTAAAGAATATAATTTTCTTCTGGTATATTTATAGATTAACTTGGTTTTTACAAGCAAAAACTTCACAATGTCACTTTCTTTAAATACTAGGTCTAATTTGAAAAATAAATAATAACAAAATAAGATAAGCAGAGCTGTGTGTTGGAGAGGAAAGTCAACACCTTAGATGATATGAGTGGAGAGATGGAGTGGGGGCGCATTGGGTGGGATGAATCAGAGTGTAAGGGAAAATTCAACTGACCAGGTGTCTCACTGCTGTGGCCTTGGCAAACAGGGACGGACACAGCAGATAGACACAGAGGAGGATTTCATATCTTTTTTCTTATTACGTTTTATGAAGCACCTCTTTGTATTAGTTCTGGCATGTCTTCTCTTTTTCATATTGTCTTGTGAAACGCCTCTTTGTATAAGTCCTGGCTTTTTCACACTTGTAGCCAGTTGTTCCATCTTGAGCACCCGTGCTTGTTGTGTAAACTCTGCAGAGCTTACTATTATAAAGACTCAATGGCAACTCCAGTCTGAGAATTTCATTATTTCAAATCTCAAGATGAATTTCCATCGCAAGAGCAAGGTTGGGGATGAGAGGTCAGAGGTCGGGGACTGAGCCCCTCAGTTGGGTGACAGGGTATGTGTGTGTGTGTGTGTGTGTGTGTGTGTGTTTGGGTTTGCACCTCCTGCATTAGCGTGTCCAGGTCAGCCTGTGTGCGCGTCACCGCCGTGACCTCCGCTCCGCAGCGTGCCAGAGCCAGAGCCGTGGCCCTGCCAATCCCTGAGACACAAAACATCCATAAACACAAAGACTTATTACTGAGTGGATCTGCGGCTGTGACACCAGACCTGACACACACACATTCCACACATGTCTCAGACTATGCCAAACTGCACTCAGTGAACAAAGCATTTTTTTTAATCCATTTTCTCACAGTCTGACTGGCGAGACTCTCTCAGGGCACATTGGAATTTACATTCATCATCATTACTTCAGCTTCATTACTTAATGTTTGCTAACACATTTATAATAATAATAATAATAATAATTCCTAAACAGAGATTAAATAAAAACATCGTGTTTAAAGTTGATCCTTCTGGTACTCTGCAGGTAACCTCATAGTTTTTAGAGGAGCATTAAAATAACTTCTATTGCAAAAGTACGAGGTGAACCAGTTAAAAAACAAGGCCAGACAGCATGCTCACTCAGTCTAAGAAAAATAATCTGGTGGTCCACAGTATTAGCAGCACTCTAGTAGCACCAGCACTGAAGGCTTGTTTCTATCAAGATTTGTTCTATTATCGTTCACTACTTTTAGCAGGACTGTCTCTTTGCTGTGACTTGTCCTAAAACCTGATTGAAACATTTACAATTTACTGCTTAAAAGGGTACTCGTTGATTAAAAACTTGTTTCTGTGAAATTTTGCATAAAAATAAGAGATTTTAAATCTGTCTAAAATTGCTAGGCCCAAGATTCTCTTTCTTTAAAAGAGGATTTACCAAATCAGTTTTAAAATCAGTGGGGAAGTACATCAAGCTGTAGGCAGTGATTTGCTATGTCCAGGATGTCTTCTATTAAAAAACTGTTTTATAAAGGGAGGTTGGAATTGTGAGGTAGGGTAATACGAGGAGGGCCTCAGTTCTGATACAAATTTCCTGAGAGTTTCATGATTACCAGGCTAAAATGTTCCAACTTGACATCATTGTTGAAACAGGGTATGGATAAAAGTACAGTGTCCTCATTCTGTTGGCAGATACCAGTTCTAATGTTGATTATTTTATCACATTTGTGTCAAAACAAATTGAGTCAGGTAGAAAAACTCTGCGCACATCATCCTGCAGCGCATATCATCGTGCGGCGCCCTTCATCCTGGGGTGCACATCGGTGCACATCTTCCTGCGGCGCACATCGTCCTGCTGCGCATATCGTCATCACCGCACATCGTCCTGCGGCGCACATCATCCTGCTGCGCACATCTCCTGCGGCGCACATCATCATAGTGCAGCGCACATCATCATCATGCAGCGCACATCATCATCGTGCAGTGCACATCATCCTGCGGCGCATATCATCATCACCGCACATCATCCTGCGGCGCACATCATCACCGCACATCGTCCTGCAGCGCACATCGTCCTGCGGCGCACATCATCCTGCGGCGCACATCATCACCGCACATCATCTTGCAGCGCACATCATCCTGCGGTGCACATCATCACCGCACATCATCTTGCAGCGCACATCATCCTGCGGTGCACATTATCCTAGGGCGCACCTCGGCGCATATCGTCCTGCGGCGCACATCATCACCGCACATCATCCTGCGGCGCACATCATCACTGCAAATCATCTTTCAGCGCACATCATCCTGCGGTGCACATTATCCTGGGGCGCACCTCGGCGCGCATCATCCTGCATCATCCTGCTGCACACATCTCCTGCGGCGCACATCATCATCGTGCAGCGCACATCATCATCGTGCAGTGCACATCATCCTGCGGCGCATATCATCATCACCGCACATCATCGTGCGGCGCACATCATCCTGCGGCGCACATCATCCTGCAGCACACATCGTCCTGCGGCGCACATCATCCTGCGGCGCACATCATCACCGCACATCATCCTGCAGCACACATCGTCCTGCGGCGCACATCATCCTGCGGCGCACATCATCACCGCACATCATCGTGCAGCGCACATCATCCTGCGGCGCATATCATCCTGCGGCACACATCGTCATGCGGCGCACATCATCCTGCAGCGCACATCATCCTGCGGCGCATATCCTCCTGCGGCGCACATCGTCCTGTGGCGCACATCATCCTGTGGCGCACATCATCCTGCAGCGCACATCATCCTGCAGCGCACATCATCCTGCGGGGCACATCATCCTGGGGCGGACATCGGCGCACATCCCTGCGACGCACTTCATCCTGCAGCTCACATCATCCTGCGGCGCACATCATCCTGCGGCGCACATCATCCTGCCGCGCACATCATCCTACGGCGCACATCATCCTGCAGCGCACATCATCCTGGGGCGCACATCGGTGCACATCTTCCTGTGGTGCACATCGTCCTGCTGTGCATATCATCATCACCACATATCATCATCACTGCACATCGTCGAGCGTCGCACATGGTCCTGCGGCGCACATCATCCTGGGGCGCACATCGGCGCACATCGTCCTGCGCGCACATCGTCCCGTGGCGCACATCGTCCTGCGGCGCATATCATCATCACCGCACATCATCCTGCGGCGCACATCTCCTGCTGCACACATCATCCTGCGGCACACATCATCCTGCGGCGCACATCATCCTGCGGCACACATCATCCTGCGGCGTGTATCATCATCACCTCACATCGTCGAGCGGCGCACATGGTCCTGCGGCGCACATCATCCTGCGGCGCACATCATCCTGCGGCACACATCATCCTGCGGCGTGTATCATCATCACCTCACATCATCGTGCAGCGCACATCATCCCGTGGCGCACATCATCATCGTGCGGCGCACATCATCCTGCGGCACACATCATCCTGCGGCGTGTATCATCATCACCGCACATCATTGTGCGGCGCACATCATCCTGCTGCGCACATCTCCTGCGGTGCACAACATCCTGCTGCACACATCTTTTTGTGCATTTGGGAGAGGCGGTTGACTAGTGGCAGAAAGTTGGACTGTGGGCACAAAATCCGACGGTGGTCTCTGGTTCGAATCCACGGAGTGACAACAAAAACAACATACCTGGACGGACAACACCTAGATCTGTTCCACACTGTCAAAGTGTCTACCCCACCCCACTGTCCAAGTGCCCCTGAGCAAGGCACCCTACTCCCCTAACACCTGCTCCCCAGGGCGCCGTGCATGGCTGCCCACTGCTCTGTGTGTCCTCCTGTGTACACCAGATGGTTCATAGCAGAAAATAAATGTCACCCCTTGTATGTCGTGTATGTGTGTGGGACAATAAATGGATCTTATCTTATTTGTCTCAGAATTTACGAGATAATTATCCCAGAAAAACAGAATAATTTTTTTGTGAAGTGAATGTAATACACTTCTTCAGAAGAAAGCTTATTTTAAGTTCTAAACATATTTAGGGTGTTTTTTTCTCACTTTCTGTACGTCCTATAGCGACCATTACATTATGCAAATTAGGCGATGACGTCATTTAGCGACATCTAGCGACTTTTAGGTGTTTCCGTGAGTTTTTGTTTTAAGTATTTTACCTTTTCCAGCTCCGGTGACCAGAGCTCGTTTACCCGCGAAACTAATCTCCATGGTCGTTCCTGTGCGCAGAGATCCGAGGCAGGCAGACAGACCTGGAACAGACACAGTTAAAGGCTGAACAGACGCGAGCAGTCATGTGACTCCTGCAAGTCTGACTTCAGCGTTGATCGAGCTAAACTTAGCTGATCTCTCCTAAATCCTTAAAAAACATGAGCCTGCATCCGAACGCAGTTTCCTATGGTCTGTTAGCGGTAGTGAGAGACTCACAGGCAGCAGCAGCAGCAGCAGCAGGAGTAGACGTGTCTCAGCTCCGGGCTGCCGGAAGCTCAGTAATAACCTCCGCACTGTTAATGTTTGTCTTCCAGGTCAGAACTGCACAGTCACTGTGAACACCACTTGTTAACCATATCCAAATAACAAGGTTGTGATATCTCCATACACTGTATATGGGTTCATATCTGGGTTCAAATAAATATATCAGTAAATCCTGTGTGATCTGGTTAATCCACTCACCATCAATTAAATGTTCACTTTACTCTTTATTATGGTGTTTGAACATTAATATAATAATCAATCATATAATGTGGATACAATGGGGATCACAATCCTTGCTACAATGTTATCACTGTAAAAGCTCAACTAAAAATACTATATTTGAGATGAATGTATAAAATAAACTTGAGATTTGGTGGATTTTGAGTAATTATATTATGCTTATCGAAACCTACACATTGAGTTGTTTCCATTAAAATAATCTGTTATCAGTTGCTGTGATAAATGATTATTGTTAATAATATTGTTATATTACTGAGCGCACACACACGCACTTTCTACATTCAGGATGATACCCATTGACATAATGTATTCCCTTTACACACACAGATATGAATGTACTCAAACCCACTTTTTTACATAGTAGTGGAAAGTCCCACAGCAGTAAATCATGGTGAACCTCCACCAGCTTTATTCAATTACACACACATCCCAGTGAGCTCATCATCCATTGTTCTTTATAAGAGACACTTCCCAGTGAGAGGTCTCTATAAAACTCCTATAAATCAGATTTTGGGGCCATTTCGTTCAAATTGTACAAGTTTGCAATGACCACATTACTGCCAAAGCACAGTCTTCCTGCTCTGACCCAATAAACACACATATTGCGGCAGTTCTACAAGCAACCAGTCAAACACTTGAGAATGTAGGAAGATTTTATTCTTAGTACAAAATAATACATCAGCGGTAAACAGTTGAACAACCTCTGTCCTTCAGGCTCACTCACTGACCTGCAGTGACACACAAGCTCTGCATTTTTGATTTTGTCTGTGTGGAAAAAGGAGGACAGCTGTTTAAAACAAAACATTTTACAGGCACAAATACTGCGGCTGGATTGTGTAACATGTGTGGGTGCTGCCAAATGAACCAGTTTATTAAGTCAATGCCACAAACCTGTATTTCAAAGAAGGTCTAGCTCTGATATAATGGTCCCAGAGATTTTAATTTTCCCATTTCTAAAACTAAAGCATGGCTGTGGCAGTAAAGGCCTTTCCTCAGGTAGGTCAAGCAGGGTTTCACTGTAGCGTTAGCTCATCAGAAACCTAATCATCGACCAGGAAACTTCAAGTTAGGACTAAACAGTCAATTATTAGCAACCATCCTCGGGGACCCTTCATAGCAAACGTTGAGATGTTCTTTGGCTCCACCCATTTAAGTCACATGGTTAAGTTGCTATTCCTTCCTCCTCTTGACCACGTCTCAGAGTTGACCACAGAGCTACACTTACAACCTACGAAAAAATAAAAGAATATACAAGAGCCTACAAAAACATGAACTAATTTAGACATTTAGCTACAGTCAGTAACTTATAGGAAGCGATACAGTCAACGTAGTGCAAAACCATAGATAGGGACCAGTAGGAAACAGGGAGAGGGTGTTAGGCTGAGAACATGAGGGACAGGACAGTAACAGACTGAAATAAATGTGCACACACAGTAGCGCAAACAGCACAGTCTACATTATTTTAAATTGATTAAACTGCAGTTCATATTTGAAAGAAAGAGATAAAAACTTAAATACACACTCAGGCCCATTTAAAGTACCTCAATCATTTTTCACTACAGGAAACCATAGTGATGCTATGTTGACTTTGGGCGGTCACGTCACATCAGCAGTAACCGAACAAGGAGATGAAATTAACTTGAAAAAACCAACTGATTTGTTGCCGAGTATGTCATAATAACACTGTAGCCTCCTTCACATACAAGGGCTTCTACCTGATTGTATCATAGGTATTAACAACCTCAGAGCCATCACACTTCAGAGCACAAGACAAGCTGGAAATCGTGCAGTGACTTATTTTATGGTCATCTAGAACCACGTGGCAGCATATGAGTTTTTACTTGACTCTCCTCAGTAACCTGGCCCAGCATGCTGCTCTACTGTTAAAGTTAAACAAAAGTGGATCAGCGTATTTTTTCCCACTTCCTGCATTTATCATTGAACCAGTGACAGAAGCAGATTGCAGTCAAATCTTTTTGCTTTGAAATTTCCATCTTTGTGTGTCATTTGGACTGAGCTGTGGCAGAGGCCTTCCTTAGGGTTGTCCCGTGTAAGGTTGCTGTCATGCAAACAACTGCCAGAACAAAAACTCCAACTTGAGTTGTTGAAGCTGGCCCGCAGAATCCTGGTATTAACTTGCTCTATAAAAGTATTGCATCACAGTGACCCATAGCTAAATAGCTGCTGTAGATAACTGAGAGTGCATGTCTATGGTTAGGAAGAGAGGAAGGGTTTAGTCTTTTCCAATCGATGCCTTTGTAACTATGCCACAGAAAATGACTTGGATCCTTCCTCTGTCGTTTCACTTAACCTGTCAAATAGCAGAATTTACTGGGACAGGCTAAGGTTACAGGAATCTCCAGGGTTAGGGTTAGCTACATAAGATGACTGGCCAACTGAAAGCTTGCACTTGGATGGGCATGAAAATCTATTGGTACAAAAAAACTGCTTCATTGAACATAATTCAAACATCCAAGACACATACCATCAGAAGAGAAGTTCAGAGGGTGAGCTTTTTAAAACTTGGACTAAATTCAGCCGCTTTAATTTCCTCTTCTATATTAGGTCAATTTAGAAACCATGTTGCAGAGTTAGTTTCTGACTGCAATGGCAAAGGGAACATTGTCTTATGCTTCATTGATACCTTGTCAACAGGAATAGGAAAATGTACCATTATTAAAACACACATCACATGACTTGGAGGAAACACTTGGTAAGTAATTTAACAACATGTATCAAATGAAAAAAAGTTCTACACAGTGTCATGAACTTATAAATTGGCTTAATTAACATGGGCACTGTTACGTTAAGTCAACTTTCAAAAGCTCATTTACAAATGTAGCTCCAGACACTAATGGCTTCATCCACTCTCATGCTCTGTTAGCCAGAAAAGGTCCTTCTTTGGTTCCACATGTTAGATTCAGCTCTGCCGATTTAAAAGCTTCTCACAATAGCAATGGGCTTTCATGAAGCATGAGGTGAGGCTGCTTTGGGTGAAGGCATCCACTTCATGACACGTGAGGAATTCCCAGCTACACGTGGCTTCACCCAAACATGGCAGAGTGAGGCAAAGCTCCAGCAAGTGTCAGTGCTGCACAATTAAAACACTGTGGCGTTCAGTTTTTGTGGCGAGGTTTGATCTTTGGACACCAGTCAGTAATTGGATACAGATGGCAGTGGACTGTCTTAAACCTGCAGGATTAAAAGAGACCAGAGTCAGGGAAAGGGACACATTTCAAGTGTTCAGTGTTTCCCACAGTAGACGCTTTGGTAAAATCAGGCATATAGAGCAATGCACTGTTCTACAAGCAAGCACCAACACTAAGTAGAGATCTTTTGTGTTACTATAATTGTATAAAAATGTTGGATCCTTATCTGTTTCAGTGTAATTATGTTATTAATGTGAAACAGAAAAATGCTCACAGCAAAATGCTAAGGTTTAAGACCAAAGTAAGAGTTTTACTGACATTGAGGCGAAATACATGTCCGATGTAATCCATCTCAAATAAGAACCAATTTAGCATCACATTACCATTCAAATAAGCTTTAAAGACATATGGTATTAATAAGACAGCTTCAGAGTTTGGCCACTTGAATTTCTTTACCTTGTGGGATCTTCAACCAGTGAAAATCCTCCAACAAAACTGACCACATTTCTTCTGTTCTCAAAACCTCCGTAGCTGAGAGTCACCTGGAGCAGGAAGCAAAAATAAAACCAAAACATTTTTTAATGCCAATACAATCCTGGCAAATTCATGTGAAAGTGCCCAAAGTAGGATGGAGATTCATTGAAACCAACTTAAATCTAGCTCATGAGATATAGCATTACCACAGCAGGACATCAGGTTTAAAGGGACCGAAATGATGCAGATTCAGGATCCGACATCATCGATTATAACTAAATAAATGTGATTGTCAGTTTGTCTGAAGAGCGACAGAAGAGCCGACACACATCACAGAAGAAGCGACACCCCATTTATCCAGAAACATGAATAAGAATTCAGTATGATATTATATAGATCAGTTCTAGGTGTGAGTGACTAGAAAAGAGAACAGGAGGAGAGTCGCTTGTTGACCGGCGCCGATTAATGCAGCGTTAATATTTCTGCAGATTTCCAATACAGACTTTTTCAGTGAATTATGAGAGAGAGAAAAATATACAATAATAGTTCAGTGATCTGCTAGAGGTATACATTTGAAGTCATATCGCACAGCCCTAGCACATTGCTAAGGTTTCTTTAGTCTCAAGTCCTAATGAACATGAATTATAAACAACAAAACAACAAAACAACAGCCCTACACGCATGCATACTACTCACCTGCTCCAGGAGAGAGTCAGTGGGCAGCTTCTGCAAGTTCTCCAGGTGAGAATGGAAGAGGTGTGTGTGTGTGAGGGAGACCTCCAGCAGCGCCTCAATGATGTAGCCGATGGTGCAGTCGTCTGGGAGTCGGATCTTTTCTGCTGTGCTGATGAAATTCCCTAAACTGAAAGCACAATACATTTTTGCCAACAAGCCTAAACAACAGAGCAAAGTCAATGTCTTCCTATGGGTCGAGTTCTGTTTTGATAAAATAAATTAGCTTTTACAATGTGTTGTCCAACCACATAAGAACATGAAATGACAGAATGATCGCTACAACGCCCCCTGGGTTATATTTCAGGGAAATACAAATCTATTTCTATTCGACATTATTTTCTCATTTGGCTGCCCAGGTTTATGTTGTTCTTACTTTTCATAAGAAATACAAAATGCAGCTAAGTGAGTACCTCAGCTTTGAAAGGTTCAATAACTTTAATAAGTTAAAAGAGCAGAATCCACTACCCACCTGGCCCAGGGGCTCATTTTCAGTGCCAGACCTCTGCTGATACAGAAACCAGCTCCACCTGTGGCGAACCAGAACTTAACAGACACCTGAAATGAGAAATAAACAGTCAGATGCACGTTTCTGCAGGAGCACTCTGAAGATTTAGAAAGATAACATTATCAGTCTCCAGAGGGTTAACCGTAAAAAGATAGTGGAGTCAGAAACTCCTAATAGGTTGTAAGTTGACTGACTGATCCGTCACTCTTGACTCTCTCTGAAGCCTCTATAGGGTGATCCAGACTGGGCCGGCCCAGGTAGACATCCTGGCTGTGGTGGTAGGAGGACAGCATCCGCAATAAGCTGGGCAGAATCACATAGTTATCATCATCCACATGGCAGAACCACCTACAAAAAAAAAAAACATGTGGGCACAAACACACAACAGCATACATTAGTTTGTTCCCTACATAGTCACACGTTTTTAGTTCGGGAGCAAAGAGCAAACAAAACAAAGATTTAAAAAAAAAAAATAGAATTAAAGCCTCATGCCTATATCCGTGTGTCTCATTTCAGATACCTCTGTTATTACACAAACATTGTTCAGAAGTTCACACAAATGTGTGGCACTGTTAGGTTGTTGTACTTTCACCCTGTGTCCAGTTCACATTAAAGCACCATGAGGTGACAGTCTAGAGTCTGTGCTGCTCTTCATCATGCAAAGCCTCCATCTGCTGGTCTCTCCCTCGATTGTTGTGGTTTATTATGTGGCTGCAGGATGAAGCTTTGACCAACCAAGCAGTCTTCTGCTACACTTCTCGACTCAAGGCAGTTTACTTTAGACCTTTGTAACATTTAAGGTAATCCAAAATCCGTGAAACTGGTGCTGTTCTAAATCTTTTGACCCTTTAAAAGCATGCAGCTGTCCATTGTGTTAGTGGGCTTATAATCAGCTCCAAGAATATCACTACACAACTGTAACTGTTCATTGTGTCCCTGCTGTCTATTGGGATCAGGGACAGAACACGATTCACTCACTTTTTCTGAGACTCAATGAATTTGTCATACTCCACAGACATCTTGCAGCACAAAGCCTGGCGGGTGTGAGCTGCTGAGCAGTTTGTGTTGATGATGTTGGCTCCTGTGAAAAACACGGCAGAGGACAAACAGTTCAGCTGCAGGCGGTTGTGTCCGGATATTACTGTGAAGTGTTTATGCTGGTTGCAGATCATTCATATAATTATCATTAATTATCATTGATTTGTTCATACTGCTGTCACAAACTTCCTCTTAGTTTTTCTAAGCTGGTGACCAATGAGCAGGGATCGAGAGCGGCTCTCTGTCAGCCAATTGGCTATGGACTATATAGGCATTCTAAACCAGAGTCATAATTTGTAAATCTAATTGTTAATCTGTTGTTTTTGTAGATACACACAACATGCACAATTACTTTAATATAAATAGCCCATTTGGCAAAATATTAAACCAATTGTAAAAAAAAATATTAAGATTATTTTTAATCACACCTAAATGACAAATCAGAATACCATTCTTCACAGTTGCAACAAATGGCTGTACATGTTTGTTGTGATTTGACTTTGTAACCTCATGATATGGCCAAACAAAAGGAATGAGGACACTTTGTAAATATCTTTGACCTATGACAACTGTTGGCATCTTACCTGTTCTCATCCGCAGCTCGTTGTCCTCACCATCAGTGAACATGAAGGTCTGAAACAGACAGACAGTGTTAAAAGTACACATATAAATACTCTCCTTTAAGGGCACAATCAAGTGCTCCTTCGTTTTCTCTTGACCATGGGTATTTGTGCAGTGGCAGAGCTTCAAAGGACACACACACAAACACACAACAGAGTCAGGTAGATTTAAAATGAGACATTTCAAATCAAATTTGAGTTGTATAGCCCATATTCACAAATCACAATTCGTCTCATAGGGCTTTAACATGGTGTGACATCTTCTGTCCTTAACCCTCAGCAAGAGTAAGAAAAAACTACTAAAAACCCTTTTAACAGGGTAAAAATACGTAGAAACCTCAGAGAGAGCCACATGTGAGGATCCCTCTCCCAGGACGGACAGAAGTGCAATAGATGTCAAGTGTAGGAAAACATCAAGATTAAAGTTTTTAGCAGCATTGATGAGGGTAAACATTTTGAAGGATAACTTCAATACTATATCAAGTAGTCCAGCTGCAATCATAGTCTATGGACAGCAACCAGCAAGATCATGATCCACCATCCAGATCGGATGCCACTATAGTCCACAGTCATTGTCCACTGCCGCTTATTAGGATCCATCATCATTTCCCACAACATCTAATGTTTAATGTCACCACAATTTCAGAATTAATTAGTGACGCTATTAGAAAGTGACATAAACAATAACATACAAGACTATGATCTGTATGCTTCTATTCCTCTTTCCTTGTCATTTCTCTTTAGGTTTAACGTGTCAATGTTTTTAGAGCCAAAAAGAAAAAAACTTTCTAAATATCAAAATGTCTCCTGAGATACAAGGACCCCCTTGTCCATCCAACGGGACAACAAGTCATATTCACACAAGCACACATTTCATAGAATCAATATTTTTACTATTCATCTCACAAGCTTCAAAAGGAAAGGTAGAATTATTATAATATATTTTTTAAAGATGTAAAATTCACTCACGACTCACTAGGCCTTTAGAGCTTGATAAAACGTATCTCTTACTAAAACAGGACTTTCTGGGTCATGTTTCATGCCTGAACCTGAACAGTGTTTACCAAACCAGACCTTGTCCTAACTACCAAGGGGTGCAACCACAATTAGGGACAACTCATCTCGACGAGGGAAACAGAATTCATCACAATACTGGCCGAAGCACGCTTTCATGCACGCACACTGACACACACAATGCATAGGGAGAGAGAGAGAGAGAGAATCATTGCAGTGTACAATGAAGCAGTCTAAAACACTACATTAGAAATGTTCTCCTATAATGAACAAAAGTTTTACAAAAATACAGTGTAGATCATAAATGAGGAGCTAATTAAACAACACCTCTACCAATGTAGGCCCCTGCATCTTCTTGACACAGAGAGGTTTTTGATCTCATTACCAACTAAGAAAAACAAATTAACAAATCACCCCAAATTATCCGTCCTGCAAGCTCTAATTTGACAAGACTTAATTTGAAAAGACGTACACCATGCCAATCAATCAAATTTCATATTAGCCCATATTTACAAATCCCAATTTGTCTCATAGGGCTCAACAAGAGTGAGGAAAAACTACCACAAAGAAACTTTAACATGGGAAAAACCATCGAAATCTCAGAGAGCCACATGTGAGGAATCCCTGCCTCAGGACGGACAGAAGTACAATAGATGCCATGTGTAAGTGAGACCATCGGCAAAATAACAGTATTTACAACATTGACTAGAAGAAACAGTTTGTAACATAATGTGAAGTCATCACCTTTGATAGGTACAATTATCTACTTCTTTAAAAAGTACAACAACTGATTGTTCCAAAATGAAAATTGGTGTCAGAGCCTCTGACAGTGAAGCCATTCCCCAAGGACCTCTGCAGAGACAGCTAGTGATGTACAGTTCGGAGAAGACGGAGACAGACAGGCTCTACTTGCTCAAAGCCCTGCGACCAGGCTTGTAATTTTCCCCCACCATAAAATGAGCCACTCAGTCAAAGGGTCATTTGAGTTAACCTTGGCCTTCTCATAAATAACCATCATCTGTATCTCTATCAGGGATTCAGACTAACTTTTTACATTGGTTGCACTGATGCGCTTGATTTTCTTAATTTTGGTGCACCAGCGCATAATTTAGGTGCACCTATATTCTCTCGCAAATCAAACGCACAGATAGTAAACTTCAGTAGTCTAAATCCTAATAACTTGTGATGAGCGTTGGTTTAATTTTACTGCGAGTTGTTAACACAGGGGAGAGACTTTACTGACCTGAGAGCAGTAAAATAAGGCAGTCACACAGTATGTGAGAGAAAATGGTTGGTTAAAGCTGACAGCTAATACAGAACTGACTCACTGTGTAGCCATTTCGCAACAGACCTGGAATCCAAGCCAGTACGAGATAAGCTGTTGATACAGGGCACACGAACTGAACAGGAAATCCCTCAGGCATGAAAACAGGTTATATGAGCCTCCCTGAATATTAAAGTCTTTTTTTTTGTTAATTTATGTAAAACTTGTACGCACTCAATTTTGATAAAATGCCTGACTATGCTCCTGCTGTTGAGTTTGAGTGAAAGATCACAATGTGTGTGCTAGGTTCATTCAAGTCTCCCTGTGAACGCTGGTGCTGGGAAGCTTGGTGGCGTAGTGACTGCTTGTGCTGTGTTGTTAAGTCAATAGTAGGTGAACACAGATATTTCAAGGGAACATAGTACATTTGCAGCATGCACTTGTGTCACATGACTGACTGAAGACTGTGTACCATCTTAACCTTCTGTAAGGTATTGGTGATCGTGCTACACATCATTACCAGGACTTTTACTGATGATGGTTTGCAGTTGCTCAATACAAAAAAACAGTCACAGTTCTGACATCTGATCATTGAACAGACTGTGGGGATTCAATTGCAAGTAATACACTTTGATGGGTTATTGTTAGAATAATCAAACGCACGTGCACACACGCTCCTAAGTCACTTTACATTACATCTACACTAAATTAATGTTATGTAATACATATACTGAAGCTGTGAGGACATACAGTGCCTTGCATAAGTATTCACCCCCCTTGGACTTTTTCCCATTATGTACTGTTACTAACTGGAATTCAAATAGACTTAAATAAACTTTTTCCCGTTTGATCAACAAAACATGCATAGTACTTTGGAGGTGCAAAATAAATTTTATTGTGAGAGAAACAATAATGAGAACAAAAAAGTTGACATCTGTTGGGTGCATAAGTATTCACCCCCCTGTGTCAATACTTGGTAGAACCCCCTTTCGCTGCAATTACAGCTGCAAGTCTTTTGGGGTATGTCTCTACCAGCTTTGCACATATAGAGATGGAAAGGTTTGTCCATTCTTCTTGGCAAAAAAGATGAAGCTCAGTCAGATTGGATGGAGACCGTCTGTGAACCGCAATCTTCAAGTCTTGCCATAGATTCTCTATTGGATTGAGGTCTGGGCTTTGACTGGGCCATTTTAAGACATTAACATTCTTTAATCCAAACCATTCCTTTGTAGCTCTGGCTGTATGTTTAGGGTCATTGTCCTGCTGGAAGATGAACTTCCGCCCCAGGCTCAAGTCTTTTGCAGACTGCATCAGATTTTCTTCAAGGATTTCCCTGTATTTGGCTCCATCCATCTTTCCCTCTATTTTGACCAGTTTCCCTGTACCTGCTGAAGAGAAGCATCCCCACAGCATGATGCTACCACCACCATGTTTCACTGTTGGGATGGTGTGCTCAGGGTGATGGGCAGTGTTGGGTTTTCGCCACACACAGCGTTTTGCATTGAGGCCAAAAAGTTCAATTTTGGTCTCATCTGACCAGAGCACCTTCTTCCACATGTTTGCTGTGTCTCCCACATGGCTTCTGGCAAACTCCAAACGGGATTTTTTATGGATCCCTTTCAACAATGGCTTTCTTCTTGCCACTCTTCCATAAAGGCCAGATTTGTGGAGTAGACGACTAATAGTTGTCCTGTGGACAGATTCTCCCACCTCAGCTGTGGATCTCTGCAACTCCTCCAGAGTAACCATGGGCCTCCTGGTTGCTTCTCTGATTAATTTTCTCCTTGTCCGACTCTTCAGTTTGGGTGGACGGCCTCCTCTTGGTAGGTTTGCGGTTCTGCCATATTCTTTCCATTTTCTTATGATGGATTTTATGGTGCTCAGAGAGATGTTCAAAGCTCTGGATATTTTTTTATAACCTAACCCTGCTTCATATTTGTCCACAACTTTATCCCTCACCTGTTTGGTGAGCTCCTTGGTCTTCATGATGCTGTTTGTTCAGTAATGATCTCCAACAAACTCTGAGTCCGTCACAGAACAGGTGTATTTATACTGAGATTAAATTGCAGACAGGTGGACCCTATTTACTAATTATGTGACTTGCAAATGTGACTTGTGAATGCAATTGGTCGCACCAGATCTTTGTTAGGGGTTTCACAGTAAAGGGGGTGAATACATATGCACTCAACACTTTTCAGATTTTTATTTGTAAATAATTGTGAAATCCATGTAATATTTCCCCCCACTTCCAAATGATGCACTATTTTGTGTTGGTCCATTACATAAACTCACGATGAAATAAATTTTAATCTGTGGTTATACCATGACAAAATGTAGAAAAGTCCAAAGGGGGTGAATACTTATGCAAGGCACTGTATACCAAGGCAGTTTTGGTAAAAACTTTGGTGAACGACTCTGACCCTGGAACAGAGGTAAACCCCCAGCTGGCAGCATTTCAATCAGAACCCATTTTCTTTGGACACAACTAAAACATTACATAAGCCATTACTCCACATGTTGAGCTGAAATGTTTTCAAGCTCCTACTAAGGAGAAGTTCTGAATCATTGCTGGCCTTGATTTAAATTTGAAAAATCTGAGAGATGTTTGGAAACGATGTAACAGTCTCCATCTGCGACTCTTTGCCATCTCAGCCTCAAATTCCATCTCTGTTCAAGCAACGCTGAATCATCGTGCAGTCAGCATTGAGTGGGAAGAGACTGAAGTAAAACATGAAAGGTAACTACCACAATGATTGTAAACAGAAGCTGGAGCAGAAAATATTGTGTTTGATAAATGACTTAATGCACTAATAGATCCATTGTGCACACCAGTAATTGAATCAGTGTGTGTAACTGTTACATGTTTAAAGGGATAAAGCCTTTGGGGTAGTCCAGCCTTAGAAAGAGCACAGTGCTGTTAAAGCTACATCCACAAGTAAAAAGGACAGCAGCTCTACTCACATGTTCTTTAGCTTGAGAAACCCAGGTGTGAATTAGCAGCTCCAGTCGGGACTTGTGGTACTTCTTGGTAGTTTTCACAGCAATAAAAATGTCCTTCAACTCTAATGGGTCATGGGATGTAGATCCTAAAGGTCCACCAGCTTTCCATGCAGGAAAAGCCCCTCTGTCAATGCTTTTTGGAGAGTCCACCAGTCTATAATTATCTCCCCCGGTAACTTCCATCTCCATGGTTTCCCCTTGGCCCAATGAGCTTCCATTTAGCCCTGTGGCTGTGTCAGTTGCCCCAGCAAGGACAGACACTGCTGGTACCCTGGTCTGGTGTGATGAGCCTGCATGTGTGGGTCTGATTTGAGGTCGGGGCTGAGGCAGGTCCACCTGAAGAGCTGGGGGCTGGAAGGCCGGGATTAACAGAAGCAAGAGCCCACAGAATGCAAGGGAGAACAGGAAGCAGAACTTGCTGACACCCACTGAAGCTATGTGCATCCTGACTGGCCAATGGAGCAGGTTCATCAGCCTCCAGGGCTGCAGTCACACCCAACACCACCTTGTCCCATCGTCACACCATCACATGGAGTCCTGCACAGAAGAGGAGAAGATTCAGCAGCATATACATATGCAAAAGTAAATAATGTTCTCCTTGTGTAGTGGGAAGAGCTCTGTCAGTAGGTCGTTTTCGAAAGTGCCCACAGAGAAAGAACGACAATAGTTTAAATCAAACGGTAATCAACTAGAAATACTCATAAGTCTTTGGCTTGTCTAGGACAATCTCATCTTGATTCAACAATTTTTTTAAAGATTTCTTGCAAGTGTTTTTGTGATTAAACATAGTTTGAGGATCATTGAGGGATTTCTCCTGGTGAAACATTGTGTAGAGTGTGACCCTGTGTCATCATTCAGTCCCAATTCAAGACACCATGTCGTGTAGTGCGAACTGTGCAGTGATCCGATGATCTTGAAAGTAGTGTGTTTGCGAACTCGGCATTGTCCCACACTTAGCATTGCATCGTTAACTACTTTAATCTGCAACACTTTGTGCAGCTTGGCCACTTGTAAAGCTAGCAAGCTAGCGCGTAGGCTACATCTCCAATCCTGGGTTATGTTGGAAGGATCCACCCAGTGGATGCATTGTTGCTTGTGTAAAGAAGGACGCATTTCTAGGCCCAGTTTGAAGGAGACTTCAAATTGGACATGCTACGTAGTTGCAATTGGCCTTCATGTGCAGCCTCTGGGGGGTGGAGCTTGTCATTGGTGCATTGTTTGTGCCTGCGTGTTGCTAAATGAAAAGAGTTAGTTGGACATGCTTTTCATGGAAAATAATAAAAGTGTTTCCAACTATTTATGAAGAACACATCACATGCTCTCACATTTTAAGCTTTATCGCGTCTAATTTAGCAGCAAACAAATGAGATGCTTACTTTTAGTCAGTGTTAAAATCATCCAATGAAAAGAGAAAACTTCAGCTAAGTGCAGTTAACTTTCGTGGCTTGATACACTGATACAACCATTAGATAAGAAAATAGTAAAATCTCCACACAAATACTACACTATACTACAGTGCACTCCAGTAACATAACATTCATTTACAGCTGAGATCGAAGCACTTTATTTTAAATTAATGTGTGCAGGAAAAGCAGTTCTACAGGTGGTGTTTTATCAAAAGTCCACATGCTGGTTGAAATGTGCACACAGAACGATATGAAAAGTTCTTATCAGTTTCTCAGATTCACTTCCATGTTCCACGACGCACGGCAAAGTAAATGGAGACGATTCCCGAGTGGACTTTGTGCGGAGGCAGCTTCAGGGAGAACAACATCCAGGCTCCTCTGCGGCGCTTGGAGCACCGAGCCCCGGGGGACACGTGAAGTGGCACGACACCGTTAAACTAATCGGGAAGTTAGAAGGAAGCAAAACAGAGACTTGTGAAATAAAACAACGCTTACTTGAACACCTCTGTGTGGACGGAGGGAAACGATGAATGCCACTGCTCGACTCGCTGAATTGCTTTTTTCCCCGACGTGAATTTAACTTCCAAGCAGCCTTGTTAGCTTCTCTTCTTCATTCTGCGTTTAACAACTTATTCACAAGTCGTGTCCACACTCGGGGTTTCTTACACTGCAGCTTTCTTCTCAACTACAGATCCAAAACACTCAGCCACCTCGAGATGGCCTGAGTAACCGCAGCCATGTTCCGGTCGGGTCCTTCAAAATAAAAGCTTCCTTAGTAAAATAAAGCAACTGCTTGGAGACCCAGGCCATGAAGGGGCCTTTAAGGGCTGACACACTTTACACCACAGCTGTGTCTCATAATGTGTCCACTAACTTAAACCCCCTCTTTCTTAAAGGGATAGTTCACCCAAAAACTTGAATTCACTCATTATCTACTCACCAATCATCCTGGTTGGATGGTGGGTGAAGTGGTAATGAGTACCCCTGAGTTTCAGAGGTAAACAGTGTTGCAGTAAAATCCAATACAATTGAAGTAACTGGTGATCAAGTGTCGTCTGATATCCTCTTTGTGAGCTGTGTTCACGTGTGGATCACAGCGGACATTAAGGCTAAAAACCTGGTGTAAATAATGCTGTTACCATTCAAATGTTTTGGTTAAATACCTCTTTTAGGGTGAACTATCACTCTATACATCTCTATATGAAAAAGAAAGATAAGGAAAAGAAAGAAAGAAAGAAAAAAAAGATGACGAAAAACAACAAGCCTAGTAGAACAGAAAGAATTGAAACTGTCTGTATTCATATTGTCCCTGACATTCCTAGAATAGCCTTTTAATATATATATATATATATATACACAAACTGAAATACTCATCTGTGTGCTGGAGCAAATGCAATGCATTATGCATTTGATGTTGCCATGAAAATGACACACTATGTGAAGCTTTTGAGCTCGATAAAACTTTACTCTTTTTATTCATTAGTATCAGTCATGTGTGTCTTGTGTCGGCACAGACACAACTTTTAGCGTGCCATTGGTCCCCATTTTCTTCCAGATCAATAAAGAAATAAGACATAGCACCAAAATGTGACTCTTGACTTGACTATTAACTTCGGTGACTGTCTACATATTTTTACCCTGTTAAAAGGGTTTTTAGTAGTTTTTCCTTACTCTTGCTGAGGGTTAAGGACAGAGGATGTCACACCCTGTTAAAGCCCTATGAGATGAATTGTAATTTGTGAATATGGGCTATACAAATAAAATTTGATTGATTGATTGAAGTAACATGTGTTTTCTGTTTTCGGTTAGGCATGCACAAAGAGCCGCATACAGGTATGAAAAGCACATTGTTTTTTAAGCCTGCCTCAGCGAGCTGTTTGAGATGTGTCCAGAGAGAGTGTCGAGTCCAGTTGCGATATTTTTCAGCAGCTACACCAGAAGGGGAAGGTTGCACTTGGTGGAGATATGCAAGCATACTCACCAGGTAAGCCAAATATCGGTCCAAACAGATGTGAACAGTGTGACAGTGCTGTATTTCCCTGTTACAGTGTCTCATTAATCTGGGTACAGCTAATACAAGCCCATAGGCCCGTGATGGGAATTTCTTGTTAAATTCTTGCAACCTTCTCAGTTTTTTTTTCTTTAGGTCATTCAGCAAAGTATGGAGGCTACACTCTCATGCACCTGGAGAGCAACACTCTTCTAGATTTTCTGCCTATTCAGGTGTGTTACAGTTTATGGTTGTTTTATTGCTTGCATCACATAGAAAAATTATTCTGACTATTACTAAGATTTGTATCATATTGTCTATGCACCACCAGAGCAATGAAGTTGGTGGTAGCTACCGTATGGAGAAGGGGGGGCTGAAGCGATGCCTGGATCTTCTGGAGTCGAGTGGTTTGGCAGTGGAGTACATTATCACTGACCATCATCCACAGATCCAGAAGTTTCTGGGAAGGCGGTATCACACAGTTCTATGATATGTGGCAGTTTGAGAAAGGTAAATATTCATCCCTTTATGTTTCATAACATACAGTGTTACACATTGACTCATGCATATCAAACACAGAGAGGGTCCTTCACAGATCACTTCAGCGCAATGAGAGTTCAACTCTTAACGTATATTTCAACCTTTCATTTCAATGCCCTGTGTATTAGAGGAATGACAGAATGCTTTGGGTTTTGGCTGTAATGCTAATCTGTGGTGATGTAGATGTTACACAGACACGCGTTTACCTGTTCTTCCGGTGCTGAACAGATCCCAGACACCTGAACCTGCCATTGACCATGATGGCCATTCTGTTGCAGAGAGCCTCACATTCCTCCATGCTGACATAAGGACACAGGAGTAAACACATAAGCATTTACACTGTGAGTCGACCTTCAGCAGTTAAACAGAAATTAGTTTAATTTCATTCGCACAATAACTGATTTTATTTTCAATCATCTGATGTCTTTGTTTTCAGAGCTCCAATGATTGAATACGGATTTGTGGGTGCCTTGTGTTATATTATCATCCTCATTTTTATGGGTACATTATATTTACATCTCCTCCTACCTTGGGAGGTGGGAACTACAGCTCTTCCCTCTTTGGTGACGCTCTGGATGGAGTTCCACAATAATCGTTTGGCCTTTGGGTCCATACCAGTGGTGGGCTCATCCTGACATGAATTACAAAAATAAAAGCATGAGGGATACAGGTGATGTCTCTGAATACTCTGTCCCTAACGGTGGCTGTTTGTATAACAAAAGGCAATGTGCGGATCCTTTATATGTCCAAGTTCATTTATGTTTTTATGTCTTATGTGTTGTACCCCTTGCTATCATTTATAATTTAGTATTTGTTTCAAAAAATAAGTTTTTGCGGAGAAATAAATGTGTCTCTAATTTGTCCATGAGTTTTACTCATTCTGTGGTATTATGAAAGCATTACTGTATCTGTTAAGATTCATATTCATCCAGGTCGTGGTATCTTCAGAAAAGTCCATGTAGCCAACTGTACTTGCTTGAAGACGTTTTTCACGTCTCATCCAAATGGCATATTCAGACAAGTCCTAACTGAGTCCAGTTGACTACATAAACCTGTACAACTTCTGAAGATACCATGGCAGTTTTTATGTTCTGCAGTTGGATCTCATGACAGAAATCAACGATTAATAAACATAATCCTCTTTTGTTCTAAGCCTCAAAGGTGCGTAATGATCTGTGGATATTGTGGATGTCCTGCCAGGTGCGGGGGCTCCTGATGTAAATATAAAGTATTTAAAGGTAAATGTACAATTTAGATGAAACACACAAGTGAAAACATCACATGGATTATTTTATAATCAAATTCTTCCAATAGATCCCTTTAACATTAATCTTACACAGTGAACCTTTAACTCGAACATGAACAATTTAATTATAACTAAAACTTGGGACATCCTCAGTCGTTCTAGATCAAATACACTGACAGGACAAAAAAACACCAGATGAAACTCAAAGTCTCTGTTTATTATTGGCCACACACACATTACAGTCCATGCCACAGATCACTGCCCATCATCAGCTGTAGATCATGTCTGTCGTCTTTCGTAAACTTTTCAAGAGTGATGTTATTTTGACTTGTAGGCTTTTCCTCAAACATAGACCTTTTAAAATAAATTAATCAGCTGAGTATTTCAACTGGTTTACAATACTTCTTACAGAATGAGCACAAGGAAGCCACAGATCACAGCACGAGGGGCACAATCTCCGCTCTGTTCTCTTCTCAATGTAACACAACTTTATGGTCTGATAGTAACAACACATCCACTTTGTACCATACGATTTTTTTCAAATTTTGGGTACACTGCTCAAATATTGGGAGAATCACATTGCTTTGCAGTTATACCAAACATATCACCAGATTTTCACCAGATCAATGACCTTTCAACTCCACATTATGTTACTCCATGGTGAAAGCTATAATACCTGTAAGGAGATGGCACACTGCACACACAGCACATTAGATGGTTATTTCAGCTATTTCTTATTCAGATCTTCTTTTTTGTAGTTCTTGTAGTTTTTGTAATAAAATGTGTCCAAAAATAAGAAAGTGAAAAGTTTAGATTTTTCAGTATATGACCTTTATTTCAATGGCATTTCATTGCTCCAATTTCAAAGTATAAATGGTTATTTTCTTAGATTTGCTTAAAAGTGAAATAATGTGTGTACATTACAGTGTTATAGGTGGAGGAAATGTTATGACAGCGGGGGGAACCACGTTGAGTTTTCAGTACAGTGATGATACTGAGTCATGTCAACAGGAACTACTTTGTGGATAGAGCGCAGCCTCATTCCAGACCACATTACAGCTATGATGCACAGGTTATACAAATTACCACTAGAGCGTGACAGAGGGCTGCACATGGGTTCATACATTCAAACAACACAGAAAGGAGAGTAGGACTGTTCATGCTAGAGGGGCTGAGGTCTGATCACTCGTCAAATCGCCCCTCCAAGATGCTGTCGAATGAGAAGGGGAAAAACTTGTAGCCCTGGCCGCAGTAGAACTTGTTCTGGAACTCCACCCTGAGAGGAAGAGACAAACAGAAGGGCAGTGGTGGTCAGAAGTGCGATTTTAAATTATGGCAAAATATACCAACAATGAAAACCATTCTTAATTATTGAATATTGCTTTTAGCCAGGAGAAGTAAAGAATATTATTCTCAAGCCCAAACACACTGAATGCATGTGAGGTTCAGAGGGAGAGCTTAATTTGTTTTGTCTTGTTAGTGGCTCTTCTACCACACCCACCATAGTTTCTCACACAAGGTTGGCGATTAAACACAGGCCAGTAAAAAAACATGGCTAAATAAGCTCTTAGTGCCTGTCAGATAATGTGCATGCCAGAGTGTGTATCCTCTTTGCTTTGTCACAATGATGGTATGCCTACAAATACTTCACAATAAGAATCCTGCTTAGAAATGAAGGGTTTCTGTCCACTGAGAAGCTAAATGGCTTTTAATTGTAAACGGTTCACAGAGTTTTATGAATGTAATAAAAGTGCAAAATAGAACAAGTGGGAGCACATCAAAAGAGTTTAAAGTTTAAAGTTACAGCACATTTGAAAGGAGACCTATATTGCTCACTTCCAGCTCCCATATATTTTTATTTTGAGACTACACTGGTGAAGCTTTGTATTCCTCACAGTTCAAAAAAGTCCTTTATCCAAAACCGCCTGTTAGGCAGCCACTCAGCTGAGCCTCTCACTTAACCAGGGAATATTAGCTCAGGCCTCCTTTAAGATGAATCCTTCAGAGCAAAATTTCCTCTGATTGGCTAAACATCATGGAGCCTGTTGAGGGTTAGACCGACTTCGCTGCCACTTCAAAAGTTGAGCTTGAGCGGAGCTTTTCTCAACTTCTACTCTACTTAGCAACAGCAAGGCCAAGCAACTGCACCACAACAAATTTCAGCAACACATGACACCACTCAATTGAAAGGAGCAGCACAAGCTCTTTGCCCAAGTGCGCGCGTAGGTTGCGCAGTAGCATCGCTTGTTTAGGTAGCAAAGCTGCATAGCTGCATAGCTGCAGTTACTGCTACCTTTAACAGGCTTACATCACACACACCTTTCACACAAAGCGAGCATGTCGGGTTTGAATTTCTCTCTTTTGTACGTCTCACTCTCATTCCATGTATCACTGTCTCACCCCTCTCTGTGATGACACACTCCAAGTGCAGTCAGTTGGTGCAGGTGCAAACACCTTTGCCTTTGGACATGAATGAAGCACCATCTAAATTACTTTTTTGGAGGCGCTGATTGTAATGAAAAACAAAATGTCAGAGGGATGAAAGGCAACACTGGACTTTAGCTGCTCATGTTTACCTTTGTGTGAACAATACTAGCGGGCTAAAATTGGCAAAATAATTAGCGGTTAACACAAAGTTAAACTGAGGAGGTTGGAATGTAGTTGAACGGGTATTCGTATTTAAACAAGTAAACAGGACAAAGTGACATTTTGAAAATAACCAAGACAAAATTCCTGGGGCTGTAATGACTTTAGTGCAGGGCACATTCCATAAAGTGAAATCCTCCCACACGTCACATCCATTTCTCCTCACACACATACAGTCTATTTGAAAAGGCTGTATTATGTGAAAAATAGATGATAAGGATAACGTTTTTAATTAACACACTGCGGTTGTATGCCTCGGTCAATAGTGCAGATTCTGTGTATATATTTCTACACTTTTTTCCAGATTCACATAAAGGTCATTGTAACCTTTACCTTTGTCAACTGAAACCTAAACACTTAATCTGAGTCCATGTGATATCTGATCAAAAGTTGTAGAAGTTCCCTCAAGCAGTTTTGAGAGACACATTCAAGAGGCCAGTCCTAATATGTCACATTCAAAGTAACATGAGGCCACTGTGATTCTGACCTTTGACATTTAGGCACCAAGGGAAAGTTTGTTCCAAATTCTAAGACATTCCCTCAAGCTGCGTACATAGGGGAAAGCGGGGTAATGTGGGACATCGGGATATGTGAAACACCCCCTGTATCTAGGCAACGGAACACATTTGTGGTCATGTGACTATTATGTTTTCAAGCCCCTCCCATTCCCCCCTTGCCATGAAGAAGAAGTTGGTGCTAGTGCTGTGGAAAGTATGTTTTTTCACAAAAATGTGTTTTTTGCATGTAAAAGTAAACTTTCTTGCTTTGAACTTAATCAACTGTTGTGTCAAAACAAATTGAATCAGGTAGAAAAACTTATATCATACATGTTGGTGAACTTCCAACATATAAAACCATGTGATTGATGCTAGCTGAAGATTAGCCTGAATTGTTAAAAGATGTTGTTTTTCTAAAATTGTGGCTGTGGGGTAAAGTGGGACAGTGTCTCACTTTACCCCACCATGAAGCACAAGTTAAGTTTAGTCTTAAACATGTTTTAGTGTTATATTACATTATATATGTTTTACTTTGAATGTCATAAACATTGTAGAAAAGCCATCATGCCAAGAAACTATACACCAGGAAGACAACCTGGGGCCAAACACCCCTCGAAGAGATGGAGAGTGCAGCCGCTGAGGTCATGCAAGGAAAGAAGTCCTTAAGAAAAGCTGGAAGGGATAGAAATATTGATAAGACAACCCTCAAAAGATTCATAAAGAAAAAAGAGAAAGGGAAAGTTAAATCAGTAGCCTGGGGTGCAGTAGCTGAGGTAAAGAGAATATTCACAGATGAGATGGAGGAGGAGCTTGCCAAACACTTGAAACAACTAGCTGACCAGTTCCATGGCCTTGCTCCAGTTAAGTGCCGTGAACTGGCATTTGAATACGCAGAGAAAAACGATATCCCTGTACCTGTGCAGGTAAGCTAGGGTGTGCAAGAGATCACATGAATCATAATAATCATAAATGTGCTTAATTGACCAATCCCCATGATTCTGTTACTAGTCCGATATTAGTTGTGAATGTGTGGTTGTCAGGATTTTAACTATTACAACATGTGTTGTTATGGTAGTTTTAAAGTGGAAAAAGTAAGTGGACCACTTTACCCCGAAGCTGGGGTAAAGTGGGACACAAGACCACTTTTTTTAAAACAATCATATTTTCACTGCCCTTTGTCCTGAAGACATTCTGATCATTTCCATTGCTAGAAAACATCCTGAATTAATGGGAAATGTGTAAATTTTACTGATTTATCATTTTAGCTCGCCTAGAGGGGAGCAAATGTAAAAAAATGTCCCATATTACCCCGCTCTCCCCTACATACTAACAGACGGACGGACTGATGGACGGACGGACGGACGGACGGACAACCCGAAACAAAATGTATGCGGCCTCTAGCTGTCACCTGCCTGAAGGCATAAAAAGTGCATTTTATTTTCTGTCTGATAATTCTACCTTAAGTTTTAGTGTCAACATAAAAACCTGCTGGTACAGGATGTATCACAGAGTACTGGTTCATCACAGAAAACATATTGTTTCGGCCTCTGAGCCTGGGCTTATTATGCACATATCTTTCAGTCTGTTCTACTAATGTGCCGTCAATAAATGGTTTATAAGGATTTATGAATTGTAACTGATGCATGGATGGGAAACATGGAGGCAGCTTGAACTAGCCTATGACACAGTTCATGGTTATAAAAAGCGACTTAGAAATACAAAAATTATAATTCTTTAATTCTTTACAACTCTGTGATTAAAGAAATAAGATAACATGAACGACAGAAATAAAAAAAACTAAATTGTAGCCTAACACATTCAGAGTGGTCCTTTCTATTACATGTCATCACTGACAAAGACAAATGGCAAATGTTTTGAGATAAAAGAAATTAAAAGTTTCTGCTCTGGTAAAACCTCAGGTAACCTTGAATGTGGGCCCACATTTCTGCCTGGGACAAGCTCCACAGTGCTTAGCAGAAAGAGGTGGGAGGAATCAAAGCCTTTTTGAATTCCTGAGCTGTCTTCACCTTCACTTCTTGTTTAGCATGTCACAGACATTTGCACATGAAATGATGACAGAGGTTTGTGGAAATGAACTGTGAGAGTCAGTGGATGGGACGCATGGGGAATACCATGTGACCAAATATGGCAGCTGAGAGTCAGGGCAGTCTGTCAGTGACCCCCACCCCCTCCCCCCCAGACATCTGCCAATGAAGCTGGTCTCTGATGTGCTGCCTCCTCATTACATCAAGAGAACTCATGTTAATGTCATACTGATAATTAACTTCTCAACTACCCGAGTGAGTGTGACAGAGTGAATCAAGTTCTGTTCATTTCTGCTACAGATACAAGAACGGGTTTGAAAAAAAAACACAAGACCCTGAAAAAGACTAAATGCATATCAAAACCATACGCAGGATAATCTTTTTTATTATTAAATTCATTGTAGTTGTTTATTTTTAAAATAACCTATATACTCTGCTTAATGTTAGTATAGTTGAATAGTCAGTCTTTAAAAAAAGTAACTTTTGACCTGTAATGGCTGGAAAATAAATGAGAATTTTTATTAACTTTTTACCATAGTCTGTTTTACTAACTAAATACACAATTACTTTTTTTTTTATGACAGTATCGAGCATTTTAAAAGTAAGTTAAACATGCGTCTGTTAAAAACATTGCAGGACAATTTTGTGATAAAATGACAGCACCGCTTATTTTGTGTCAATACATATTGGGTGTCATGTTTTCAGAACAGTCCTTGAAATTCTCAAATTCTGACAACGCCTGACATCTTCATTTAAGAGGATTTGGGTTCCTGCTGGCTCCTGGCCTCAGCAGAGAGGGGAGTGCTCAGGAATGTCTCCTGGCCATGGCAAATATTTGGCCTGCGAGAGCTGTGTGAGAGGACAACACTTAAAAAGAGGAAAGAAATGAGAGAACCTCTCATCTACCTCTGCACACAGCTGTGGAGATGGAAAAAAACACTTGTTCCTAGCACCAACACTAAGCTGGACCCACTCTGATGTGCTTTTGTGTTGATAACTCATCAGCATGAAGAGTGGACTGCAGAGCAGAGGCTCCGGCTTAACTGCTGTTTACTTGTAACATCTCCATTCACTCCCCTTTGTGAAAAATACTCCACTACTCTTTTTAACCTTGGCGGAGACCTGCTGAGCTGACACGCTGCTGCTTTATTAAAAAAGTGCCTCAAGATCACAGTTACACACACCAGAGCCTGAGAGCATTTTGTGATGCTGAAGCACATACGGATGGATAGTTAATGTATTACATAAAAAAAGTTGTGTAAAAAAAGCCTCAGCAGCTTTCTAAATCTGCTGATCACATGTTAGTCATTTGCTGGGACTTTTTTAGAGGTGTATTCATTCTCAAGTGAGTATTTGGAACAAAAGGACAGAGTGTGCGTGTGTTCATGGTGAATAGACAACGTTTGTTTAGCCAGGGATGCAAGCACTGTTCTTCTGGTTTGTGTTCAATTTAGATTTCTTCATGAGACCACTTCTGAGCGTCAGTAAGTTTATAAGAGGGTCACTAGTGGCCTTTCATCCAAACCCATTTCTAAACACTGACAGACATTTGAAATTGAGCCACAAGTTAAATATGACCACCCCTCTGGATTTTCCTGCTGGTCTTGTCACTTAGCTCGTTACTTATCAGGCAAAATTAGCATCAGTATCTTATCTGTGAGGTAATACTGTCTGATAAAACCAGCCTTTAAAATGTTTCAGATTATGGCAGAATTTAACATGCACTCAACCCTTGGGGAAAATAGGATTTTCGTTTAATAAAATATGTAAACTAAAATATGCGCTTCATGTGTAACCCTTCATTCAAAACATGACTTTCTTCAGGTGATCCAGCAAAGATAGATTCTTGATAGAAAGAGATTTCAAAGATATTTGCACAATCCCACAGATGTTTGGTATCATATCATTATAAAAGGTATTTTACAATGAGATATCTTGTTGCCTCCACTTGTCTGATCTCTTTAAAATCACTGCAGCTGCTTCCAAGCAGACAAAGTTATATTTGGCCTGGAGTCAAGCTTTTGACTTTCCATCTTACTCTGTGTTAATGAAGACGTTATGGTCCATGTGTGAGGCAGATACTGCAGGTGGGACTATGCAAAGGAACACAGAGGTGGTTGGCCAAAACTAGGCTGACCGCTATAACATCTGATCATTTTGGCTTTTTCTTGTTTTTTTAATTTCACAATATTAGACAGATACAAGCATTCTGGTGCTACAGATGCTGATCTCCATCATGTAGTAACAGTTTAGCCTACAAAGTAAAATCGGGAGAATGTTAAATTTTTGCTGAATTATTCATAATTTTATCAGAAAAGTTGTGAAAAGTTCAGTAAAATATTCAAGCTTAAATATAAAAATAGATGAGGAAAACTAATGAGGAAATAACTAATGACCACATTTAAAGATCTGACTCACAGACAAAATATTTGTAACATTCTATCTACACACAGCACTAACTGTGAAAATATAAATAAAAATACTCTTTCACTTTTGAAAAAACACGCTCTCTCTCCTTCCCAGTATGTTGCCGCTTTACTTTCTTTACGCCATTTATACACATCTATCTGACCGTGAAGCCCACGGTGTATATGAAACACTCCCTGTGTGCTCATGAATCCCTGGATTTATATCAGTATGTGCTCTATGCTGAAAGGGATGTTTTCCTCATGAAATACTGAACATTTATCATCACTTTCACTATACAGTACCTCCTCCTCATAGTTCTCTGTACAACACAATCTGTGTGCACATTTCAAAATATTATTACTGAGAATCCCATCTGTTAAAATGTATTAATATGATTCATGATTATAGCTGTTATCTTCTAATAAAATCCTGCTACCTGTTAATACATATATTTGTATTAATGCATAGTTTTATCTCACTCCCTGTGTCAGGGTAATCCATGATTTCTTTACACTGGATCTCCTGTGATCTATACAGTGTAGCTTCCCTATGTGTCATAGCAGTATACACTGGCGCAGGCCGGCTCAGCAGGGGGGAGGTGGTGCTAGGAGGCGATGGAGCTGGGTGTGTGTGAGGTTATCTTGAGACCTGTTGCTCCCACAGATTGGTAAACCACTCTGGGTCAGGAATGTTTCATGTTGCATTCCTCATGTACATGCAAAACTGAAGAGCTACAGCTCTGGCAGTGATACCTGGTTCGAGAGGTAAAAGACAGCTCACTGTGTGTATGTTTTCAATCAATGTGGAATTCAATGTGCAGGCATATGAGAGTCTACTGGGAATTATGCTCTTAAAACGTGATGAGTGTATGCATGACTGCTTTTGCTCGCCTTGCGCATTCACACATATAATACCAATTTGGTAGCATGCATGTCGGCTGTGTGAGTGTGGGTGCTGTATGTGTGTGTGTGTGTCTGTGCATGTGTGACTAACCAGTGCAGACGCAGGGCGTGCAGGAAGGCTGACAGTCCCTCCATGACAAGCAGAATGGCGACAGTGAGAGTGGCAAAGGCCGAGAAGATGATTGACAGACCAAAGAACCCGCCCCCGCTCCGGGAAGACAGACCCAGGTGCATGACCATGGTCCAGAGCACCTCCGACAGCTCTGCACACACACAAAGATAACAACATGACATGAATGGACTGGACTTAAATAGGATTGTTATATAGTCCAATGTCACTGAGCTGATTTACTGCTATATATATAATGCAGACAAATAGGGTTTTTAACTACAACCTCTTAAGACAACATGTACTTACGTGCATGAGCCAGGCTGAGGGCCCAGAGGCGCAGGTAGGAAGCCGTGTTGGAGATGCAGCCCAGACAGTATTCTATGGTATGGATAGCCTGGATGACTGCAACATCTCCAAAATCAAACTGAGGAAAACCAAGATGATTAGCACAAACACCATGGGTACAGTCACAGTAGGTCTGACTGTAAGTGTTTTTATGTAGAATATTAAGAGGTTAGAAACAAATAAATGGTATTTAATAAACCACAAATATAGTTATGAGGAGATTTAGGTGTTTAACCTCCACAGTCTATCTTTCTACTAATTCTACAAATGTCAGTCTGTCTGTCTGTCTGTACCTTTGTCTGTGTGTACGTCTGTCTGTATGTACGTCGTTTTGTCTGTATACGTACGTCTGTCTGTAAGTGGAATGCAAATCTCACAAACAGTTGATCTAACCACTTTCACACTTGGTATGTGTATTGTAAATTGCCAGAGAAAGTGATATCATTTCAGAACTCAGCCACTCTGCTCTGCACGTCCTCATGTCACAGATCCCTTTACAATCTCCACCCACAGACACACCTTCCTTCCTTCAATCAACTCATTAGTCTCCCCAGTATATCTACCTGCCTGTTTCCTTTGTCCTCTGCCAGATCGTTTAGTGTGTTTGTGCCTAATCCTTCCAGCGTTTTCCCCCCCGACTCATCTCCTGCCTGATCCCCATCGTGACCTGCCTGCTTTTCCCCTGGACTGCTCTTCTGCCTGCTCCTAGTCGGATTTACTTGTATCGGACTGACTGCCTGGCTCCTGACCCCTGCTACATTTTAATAAAACAAGAACTTTGCTCATCCCCACTCTGCTTCAGTGTCGTCGCTTTTGGGTTCACGCCTGCCATTCTGCCAGCCCTGACAGTAGAACTGTTTCAGGAGGGCTAACTCATGACAAGGAATAAGTAGCTCCAATAACACAGGCAACAGCCCATTAAAAACAGGCAGGTTAACAAGAGACTCACATGTGGGTATAGGAGAGGCGACAAATAGTAATATTTATAGCACTGCACAAACATTACAATGTTATAAATGATTTATTAATTCAGTGCTTATAAAGGCTGAAAAGAGAGACCTACAGTGATTTTTTCAACATGTAGTGGCATGCTGGCTCTAATGGGACATACTTAGAAAAGGAATGAATTGAGTATCTTGTTAAGATTCACTATTCTCAGAGGAGAAAACAATGCACAGCTGTTAATGGACATATTTAATAAAACATATTTAATCAGAAACACATCACCCACTACCCTTACATGCACATAAGAACAATCTGAGAAATCAGGTAAACCTACACATGCACTGTAGTAACCTGATTACTGCATATGCATGTGTTCATGCTGTGAACCAAGCACATGTCTATCCATCCATAAATACATACATGCACACATACAGTGTTGTGAAAAAGTATTTGCCTCCTTCCCTTCCTTAATTTGTTGGCATATTTGTCACACTTAAATGATTCAGATCATCAAACAAATTTTAATATTAGAACAAAATAACCCAAGTAAATACTATGCAGTCTTTAAACCTACCTGGTCCCTTTGAAAAAGTAAATGCCCCCTTAACCTAATAAATGGTTGTGCCACCCTTGGCAGCAACAACTGCAATCAAGCACTTGCGATAACTGGCAATGAGTCTTTCACATCGCTGTGGAGGAATTTTGTCCCACTGTTCTTTGCAGAATAGTTTTAATTCAGCCACCTTAGATGGTTTTCGAGCATGAACAGCTTGTTTAAGGTCATGACACAGCATCTCAATCGGATTTAAGTCCGGACTTTGACTAGGCCACTCCAAAACCTTTTTTTTTTTTTTTTTTAGCCATTCAGAGATGGACATGCTGGTGTGTTTCGGATCATTGTCCTGCTGCATAACCCAAGTGCGCTTGAGCTTGAGGTCACAAACTGATGGCCAGACATTGTCCTTCAGGATTTTCTGGTAGAGAGCAGAATTCATGGTTCCATCAATTATGGCAAGTCGTCCAGGTCCTGAACCATCACACTACAACCACCATGACTGGTGGTTGACTGTTGACTGTTGACTGTTTGACTGTTGTTATGATGTTGTTTTTATGAAATGCTGTGTTAGGCTAGCCACTCCTGGGAAGATTCACCACTGTTCCAAGTCTTCTCCATATGTGGATAATGGCTCTCACCGTGGTTCACTGAAGTCCCAAAGCTTTAGAAATGGCCCCATAACCCTTTCCAGACTGATGCATGTCAATTACTTTGTTTCTCATCTGTTTTAGAATTTCTTTAGATCGCGGCATGATGTGTTGTTTTTTGAGATCTTTTAGCCTACTTCACTTTGTCAGACAGGTTCTATTTAAGGGATTTCTTTATTCAACAGGTCTGGCAGTATTCAGGCCTGGGTGTGGCTAGTGAAATTGAATTCAGCTTTCCAAAATTTTTTGCTAATCACAATTCATTCATAATTTATCATGGGGGGCAATTACTTTTTCACATAGGGCCAGGTAGGTTTGGATAGCTTTTTTCCCTTAATAAATTAAATCATCATTTAAAAACTGCAATTTATATTTACTCGGGTTATCTTTGTCTAATATAAAATTTGGTTTAATGATCTGAAACATTTAAGTGTGACTAATATGCAAAAACATAAGAAACCAGGAAGGGGCAAATACTTTTTCACAGCACTATACATGGCTCCGTTTGTTAAGGTTCTCACATTCCATCTGGTGTTTCTGCTTATTCAGTCTGTTCATTGTCTATGTTTAAAGATGTTTCAGTATAAAGGAAACAGCATGTTTTTTTAAAATATTGAACGCAATAGTAAACATCCCCAAATAAAACTAAAAAGTACAATCTGCGTATGTATGTTTGTATAATCTTTAAAACTAAGGCTCAACCTTCTACTTGACATTGAGAAATTGTTATCAACCAGCTGTACCATCAGAATGTGGCCAATAATAACAATGAGCAGTGGAAATTACTTAAAATGGAAATCGTGATATCAACTCAAAGGTCTAAAGACCGTGTAAACCAAACACAGTAATTTGTCTCCTAACATGCTATCAGTAAGTGATTACAGAAAACGTGTGGAAGGAATGGGATCTATCTAGTCCGGAATTGTGAAGTTTGATCGTTTTACATGAATTCCTTGTTTCCTGATTTTTAAGAGAGTCTGGGCAGTTGATCGAACAACATCATCATATATTTTATTGGTTAACATGATGAAATGGGGTCCTCATTAGCAAAGCCTGCCCCCCAAACTATTTAAGAGCTAGAGCCCCGCAGCATCAATGGTTCTCTCTCGCCACAGTTCTGAGGCTTGAAGCACCTGCACTGAAGCACACATGCAGGTGATGAGTTCAAGTACGACGAAATGAAGCTTTGAACAGACGACAGTGCAATTAAACACAACACTGATGATTACTTTTAAAGATATCAGTGTAATTAAAATAAATATGATCAAAAAACAGTTCAACAGCCCGCATTGCTTTAGTAAATTGACAAACTGTGTACACTGGGAGACTGTAGCTTGGTTGTACTCTCTGTTTGAGTTTTTCAAAAGCAACTCTAGGCAGCGGCCTGCCCAGGGGCCACGGAAGCCACGCCCGGTTAAGGAGCAGCCGAATACTGCTGATTCTTTTAAGCAATCAAATTTGTCTGGGTGGTTGATAACACAATGCTCTGTGTTGTTACAAACTCAGAAAATATATTTTGAATTGCTTTAAACGGCCTTTAGGAGTGCCTTCTTTGACCTTTGACCGTTGGCTGATCCTCCAAGCAGAAAACAAAGAGCAAATATGTCAGGCTTGTTGGAGTTTTTTCCTTCTTTCCCCTGAACAGGATCACAGTGCAGGGACTTGTTTGTGTATTGTAAAGCCAACAGAGTTCCTCCGTTCTCTCCATCCTGGAGCAAGACAAGCCTTTCCTGTACGAAGTGGGCTGAGAGTGGAGGAAACATGGGAGTCTATTGCTCTACGTTGCCCCTGTTGGGTTTGGCTTGGCCCTGGTCTGGTTTCCTCTTTCCATGCTTCTCTTTTGTCCTTGGACTCATGAAACGGAGTTCAAGGAAGCAGTGCTCATTGTTTCCATTCAAAGGCGATCTGAGTCAAGTGGCTAATGAAAACAACGCATACATGCTGTAATGGCAAAATAGAGGGAAGCACTGTTTAGGAATGTTGTCATTAAATATTTCAACTGTGTAGAGTCACGTGATTTCGTAGCATATAGTTATAATGTAGAACAACGCCCTGTTACCTGCCGGCCCCATGTTGCCCCCCACATTTAACAGTCCTAAGCGTTTGTTTTTTTTATTGCAATTACAGGGAGTGTCGCACGCGGTGCAGAAAGAGGCAATATTGGTGCTGTCACTGAAATAACACAAGCAAAAGCCTAGGGTCAAAGAAATAAAGCTTGCAAGCGCCTTATCCTCTGAAACACTCCACTATGGCTGCATGGCCCAGTGGATAGAAACAACCTTTTTTTACAGGGCTTTTCTGTCTCCTTAGTGGTCTTTTCTAACTTCCTGTCATTCAGGGTGCACATGAGAGCGTATTGCGTACGTGTTTCCTGAACTGGACTCCCTCGCCAGTCATTGTTCATAATCCCCCTGCAGTCATCAGCTCTGTCCCATCACACAGTAAAACCTCTAGTCTTGCAGCTCATTAACTCCTCATTAACTTGAGGATACACAAGCTGCTCCTGGCAGACCCTGCATGATCCTGTTAGTGGCGGGTCCCAGTGACAGAGATTGCTTCTCTACAGCTATACATGCAAAATTCTGCATTGCAACTTTGACTTTGCAATCGTTTAGGCCGACACACACAACATTACAAAAACAGTTTGTGTTTCTGACAGATGAGCTATTTCTGGACCACCGCCCCCCATCCCCACAGTTTGGTGACTTGATGTGCAGTCGCCTACGTCAGTTCCACATCTGGCTACTGGATTACTGCGGGAACAGAGATATCGCCTTTGTTGACCCGTTTTTTATAACGACCTCGGCTTTTCTTTTTTTTTTTTTAAACAGATGGCTTCCATCCTTCCCAGGAACGCTCACACCTTTTATCAACAAACACTGAACTGTACTGCATTCCTCTAAGGCTTCTTGCTGATAGTCAGACCAGCCTCCTTCTTCAGCCTTCACTTCATTTTTCTGTTTCAAATGACGACAGCTTAACCAGTAGTGTGGATTTGTTGATACCAAGTCCTATTGCTGTAGGTGGTCTAGTGGCAGAAACTTGGACTATGGGCAGAGAAGGTCTCTGGTTCGTCTCTGGTTCGACTCCACGGAGAGACAACAAAAGATGAACCTGGATTGATCTGTCCAAAAATCCAAGAGTCTTCCTACCCTGTCTAGTGCCCCTGAGCAAGGCACCTTACTCCCCCAACATCTGCTCCCCGAGCGCTGTACATGGCTGCTCACTGCTCTGTCTGTACTGCACCAGATGGGTCAAAAGCAGAGATTAAATTTCCCTACGTGCATGAGTGTGCCTTTGCATGACTGTGCATGTGTTTGGGACGAATAAATGCATCTTAACTGAACAAATTATTAACTACTGACCAGGATTTATTGTCACTAAATTATGATCAAGTTTACTCCCTCCCTAAGCATCTTTCTGCAGCTTCAGAGTCAGAGAACGAACGATCCTGTGACTATTTTAAATCATTTTATTTCTTCTGGTCACCTGTTTGAAAATAAAATAATATTTAAGTCGACTGATTCTCACTTCAACAGTTCTCTGGAGATATTTGAAGCCTTGGCTTTGTCTAAAAAAGGCTACTGGAGCAGACCTTTTGAGTGCAAGACTGGCGGCACTTTCCGATTTATAACTTATAGTAATATAAATAACACATACCTTTAATTTAAAATAAGAGAATATTCCTTCAGTGTAGAAAGCAGCATATGTGGTGCATCTATAAAGCAGTGACACCAGCTACCAAAACCGTTAACCTTTAACCTCTCATGCTTAACTAATCAATAGCCACTTTCTATCTGAGCATTACATTTTACACCCCCATCTGTCTGGTTTCAGATCTACACATCTACACTGTGGCTGATAGAGGAGGAATAACTCAGCAGCCAAGATATGGATACAAATATCCACAGTCCTGCCTCAGTATTAAAGGCAACAGGAACTAAATACACCAACACAAACCCACTGACACCAGTGCAGGTGCAGTCTGCTGAGCTCTCATTACTTTACTGATGAAGCAAAGGTAATTTCTAATTAATTAACAACACAACACTATTGATCTATCTGAAGTTAGGGAAAGCTGTACAGTTAGTAAATACATGGGCATATTGGATTGCCTTCCTTTAGCGTAATGTGACTATTGGTGTACAATCATAACCGAGGGATCCCTCCTGTGATTAAAGTAAGGCTAGTTAAACTAGCTCAAGATTGGTGATAAGCCTGACAGTGCAACCCCCAACAACCCCGCCCCTTAAGTCAGGGTGAGAACATTTGGTTAATTGGTTAAAATTGTATTATGTAAAGAGCATACTCTCGAACTAACCAAACAGGCACAGACAAAGATTCCTCCATTTATTATTAGGATGGCTAGTATATTAACTCAGTGATGTCTCTAACACGTCAAACACAACAAACTACGGTTGGAATGTGTCGGTGTCCATGTAGTCTGCCATGTCTCTCTGCCAAATCTCATTATTACTAATAAGACCCGGATTGGAAAAATATTCCTGATACTTTAATCTCACACCCGTTCATACTGTGACTTGCTTCTGAACTGACTTGAAGGACCCATCGTATGCCCATTTGACCACAGTTGATATGGTTCCTTGGGGTCTTAATGAAATATCTGTAACATATTTTGGTCAAAATGCCACAAGGATCATTTAAAACAGCACCCTTTTTACCCTGTTTAAAACAGCCCTCCTCAGATTGACCTGTTTTGAGTGCCCCGCCCCCCTCCTCCCTCCTTCTCAGATACAAGCGCCCAGATGTTTAGCTATCCATTACCTCTGTAGAAATATGGCTACTGGAGACTAAGATACAATCTTGCAACGATATCGTTTTGAACCAGAGTCAGGTGAGCCGAAGCCTGGCTGCGAGAACCCCAGTGTGGAAGGATGCTGCGCCAGCTCCAGCTCCCACTGCAGGGCTGCGCTGGGGAGCTGGGGCTCTCAGCCAGGCATCAGCCCCGGGAGAGGGTGGAGCGCGAGCCCGAAGCGCGAGCCCGGCTAGCGTTTGCTCCCGTTAAATCGCGAGTTAACCCTAGCCGGGGAGCCGGGCCGTCTCTCCCCAGAGCCGGTGAGATGAAGTTAGCCAGGCTCCCTACATGGGCATGGTTGGAACATGACATATTTTTCGGTCGTAACCCCATTCGACGCCATCTAGCGTATCGTTTCTGACAGAGGAACCACAACAAATCGCGGGAGTGGTTTTTTTCTAGAGTTTTTGGGACGGTAGACATGCCAGATACCCAAATTAACGTGTAGAAGCACTACAAAAGTGAAATTTTCATATGTCCTCTTTAAGTGAATTCGTCGACAGCTCTCTAGAGGTTACCCCATCAGTTAGTTTCTCACTGATGTCTTTGCTTGTAAAAAATATGATTTTTGCAATGTTATTAATTGTTTTCACAATTTTTTCACAAGTTCAATTCTCGTGTCTTGTTTCCATAAATTACAGTCAGGAAAAATCACAATCAGATCAAGACAGCATCCAGGCATGCTGAAAAAATACCAAAATCAGGTTCTTACCGGCTCCTCCTCTGATTGCTTGAAAATAAATGAGAGTCAAAGATTAGTGGCAAAATTCAGGCACTTCATCAGTCCAGATGTTTCCATCCTCCTTCTGGATCATTGTTATGAAGTTTCTTTCCACTAGACTCTGAAGTTCTAACATTGTACGAGATTGTTCGAGATTAAGGGTCAGATTTGGACCACGTGGTTGGGTAAATAATAATAATAATAATAAAAGAACTTTCATTATGGACAGGCTCAGATTTCTTTCCCACAAGATGCCACAGTGCATTATAAGGATTTCCGTGGAAGTATGGATAAGTCTGAGTGCCAGAACTCATACACCCAACACCTTGAACAAGGTGCTACTCTTAAACCAATGATTATAAGTTAAAAGGTCAGTGTTTGTGCATGATAATACACAATAATACAAACACAAGTGATACAAGTGTGGGTTCTTTAAGATGAACCAATATTAATCGAATGTATGTGGATGTTAACAATTTCTGTGGCCCAGCCTGATAATGTTACAGTTATTATTGCTCTGAACATTATGTAATATCAAATTCCATCACCCAGTTGATAAGTCATGGCTCCACGGAATATTATACAGTTGGAACAATGATAACAAATTATAGACTTCACAGTTATGCAATATGTTTACCATAAAGAGATTTATTATGCTGGTCAACTGTGAGAATATAAACCTCTAAGTAACAGAAGGAAAAACTGGGAGGTGTTTTCAGAATTCAGATATTCCACTTTGTTTGTGTTACTGAAATGGAAAATCCATCTCTTATCAGCTCTGGTCCATTCCAGCCTTGCCTTTCCCTCTAAGGCCCACATCTCTGCCCTCTCCCCTTCCAACCCAGGAAAGACTGTTCTCTCATATGAAGATACAACAGACAGCTGGTGAATGGGCGGGGACAGACAATTTATTTTTACTTTTTACTTTTAACCCTTTAACCAAGACTACAAGTTAGACCAAAAAGAAGTAAGTGTACAACAACAAAACACACAATTTAGTCTGAAAGATATATCTACTCTTTTACTGCAACAGGCAGTCTGATACAGTAAATCCAAGTAGTAAAGGCATATAGTTGGTATAATAATCCAACAAAAAAATGAAATCATACATAATAAATGCCTGGAAAAGGGTTTAATCTAAATTTGTTAATATTTAATGGACTCACCTCTTCTCCCTCCTCTGAGTGCTGGGAGAGGTGGTCGTGATCCATGATGCCAGCCTCATCCTCCGTAGGCCCGTTACCCACCCGGACACCTCCGAACTTCTGTGTGCCCTGTTGGGTGAGCCCGGTGCATGATGAGGACACGCCTGTTTGCTCTAAAGACTGCTCTAGATTCTCTGCAGGGGTTTCTTCCCTCTTCTGCGACTAGATACAAAAGCCACAGTGTCTAGCTTAAAGCAAGCCTTAGATAGAATTTTATCATCATAATTTGCTTGCATTTTTCTAGTCAAACAGGACACCCGGTACTGTGAGCGAAGGCTTTCATTCCAAAATGAAATATATCCAACAGCTATACGATAATAGGAATGATGTATGAATGGTTCAAGTACGACTGTTTCATACAAATTTACTGTTCAGTTCATAAACGGTATAATCAATAAAACAGTAACCTCTCCTGCCCTAAATATAGTTCTTCAGATGTGGATTAAGCTGCTTGATCGTGTATCATTCCAGCAAATAATGTTGACTAATGTTACAAGTTTTGGAAAAGAATAACTTTTGATGCATTAAATTGATCTACAATCTAGTGCAAAAGCTTACATTTGATAAAGTTAATAATTCCATTCAACAGAGAAATGTTCCTATGGATTTGACCACAACTCTTGTGAACAGGTACGTGTCTTCTTTCGGATGGGACTGCAGCACTTTGAAGTGTTACACAACAAGGTGCAGCCCCAGAGTGCTATATTTCACATTCCATGGTTAAACAGGTTTTTGTTGGATACATAGCATTTGGACAGAAACTTGCCAAGAATAAAGACTAAAATGGCAGATCACACACTGTAAGGGTGTTCAGTTTCAAATTTCCTTTCAAAACATATTTTCTTCCAAGGCAGGCTTTAAGCAGTTCTCATGGCAACACAACCAACCACATAACACGATACAATATGCATTGAAATGAATGGCAGAATAGGGAAAAAGGGTTATATCAAAGGTTATAACTTTTACTCATCAAAGGTGGCATTAAGGTCATAGGGGGGGTCAGATCCACATACCAGTTGCATTTTCCTCAGGTGCTGACGCCGAAGCACCATTGTTTTCACAATCAGCATACAGGGTACACATGCAAGGGCAATCAGCACCAACAAAATCTGGATCCCCATCTACAGATTTAAACAGAGAGAGGTTAACAAGGTGTTGATGTGTAGCAGTTAGCAGAAGAATCCTAAACCAGGCCTGAGTCCCTCCTCCCTCTCACTGGTAGTACACACACACCAAGGAACTGTTATACTCTGCTTCCTTACAGTCAAGGTTCTTGTCACAGTTATATGTAATGTGCTGATAACGAATGTAGCAGATGTCGCAGTTCCTGGCGATTTCCATCTACAACTTCATCTCACAAACGAGGAGGAAATTAATACTAGCCACATATATTGTTAGCAGGACTGAGCGGATGTGAACCTCTGGGATAAACCTCCTTATGGATGACCTTCACAATCTGCTCTCCCAATGGCTGCTTTAAACAAAGAAAACAATATTTCCTTGATATAGGAGAAACCTTAAGGTCCATTGTTCCAATAGCCAATTACAGTACAGAAAAAAGTCTCTCCATCCTAACCAATCAAATCAAGAACAGGCAGCTGATTTCCCAAATAGGCACAGTAGGGAGTTTTTTAATCACAAGCCTGACAGGCAGAAGTGAGCATATCATTTGTCAGCAAAGACAGCGTCACAACAACCTAAACAGTACCTAAAAAGTATCGTTGTGGATGAAAATAGCATTCAGGAAATAGTCACTAACAGCCCTTTAACGTAACATGGATGAGACACAGGGCTAAGTGAGACGTAGTCCTGCTTGGAGATAGGGTCGTTAACCAGTTTGCATTTTTGGAGCATTTCTTTTAGTTCCCTCTAAGAGCTAAGACGACCATTTTCTGGTCAAACCGAATTTAATAGTTCTTGCAATAAAGTATAATTCTCAAAATTGTCTGAGTATATCTGGCCTTTACAATACATAAGGATTCAAGGATGAGTGGTTGGTTTGGAAAAAATATATATAATGTTTAACCTCTGCAGAGAGTAAACCACATTAGATACAAAGAGGTTAGGCTACTCGTAACTGTGATTGAATCTGCATCCTCCACAGCATGATGAAAAAATGTCTATAATTTAGCCATCATCACCCATACTGTCATCTGGTGAGCTTGATATGTAGATTGGTAAAAACATTGCTATGCAAGTTCCTTGATAGAGTTTCCCTTTGGCACTATAGTGTTAACTTACATCTTATGTCCTGTAGTAGAGCTAAAACAATGAAAACTACTGTCCCAATGTTTTGTGGTGGAACTGTAGATCTCGCTAGCAGAATAAAGGTTATTAGAGTAATTTGAAATACTGTTCTTTCACTGTCCTGAGAAAAAACATGTGAGTGCCAATTACTTCTACAGAAAGAAGCATCAATTCACAAACTCCCTGCCAGATCAACTCTGCTGTTCTTTGATCGCGCCTTGTCATTTTGTGGACTTGTTTCATGAGCTACTCTGCACCGCTCGACAAGTGTTCAACCATGTTAGTGTGAGAGGGAGAGGCAGGAAGCTGGGAGAAGCAGAGGGGTGGATGAGGAATGGAGCACCTGTCCCCTGTACAGGGGCTTGTTGGTAGGGTCATTGTAGTTAAAGAGACACATGTTGATGAAGTGGATGAGCAGGCTGGGAGCATCCTTGGAAGTAAAGGCGTCATATGCCGTCCACTTGTAGAAGACCAACAGGGCAAGGTATCCAAACAGGCTGAACATGAAGACGATCTCTGGGATGAAGCCTAGAAAGATGTTCAGTGGCTTCTTGAAGTACCTGTAAGAGCAGTGAAGACATTAAACACATCACACAGACAAAACACATCTGTTACAAACTCCATTTGGGTTTTTCTCCTACTCCTTTTTCTCGAGCGTTTTCTCCATTTCATGCGTGTGTATGTAGATAGATAGATGGATGGCAAAGCGTTTTATTCAGGCAAAAAACAGGCTTATCTGCGAGCACCTCGCTTTTCCACATTGTTAAATTCTACGTCGTGTTGAGTTTATCTGGTTGACAGCTAAAAAACAACCCTGTCACAGAGACAAACACAGGGGTCTCCTGCTTATTTTCATTTTTTTGCATCTGTCACATGTTAGAAGTGTCATCACCCTCTCCAGAGGCTCTCACTCGGACATTTGACAAACACACACACACACACACACACACACACACACACACACACACACACACACACACACACACACACACACACACACAAGTAGTAGAATGACACTGAGTCAACATTCAGTGTTATCCCTGAGTGTAGCACTTACAGGTGGTTGAAGAGACTGAGAGACACTCCAAACAGCATGTGGATGACACCCAGGATCACAGACATCTTCATTTTGAAAGAGTTGAGGAATGTCAGCTTGTTGGTGGCAAGATTCCAGATCTGCAGAGACCAAACAACAGGGTCACAACTGAGACCCAACGACGGCAATCTGTTCCGTTTTACTCCTCATTTCTATAAGCGTGCACTAGTATATCAACTGCATTATTTGTTCCATTATGTTTTCTACTGTTGCCACTCTGGTTTGGCTCTTTAATCTTTACATATCTTCAGTTCAGAACTCAAGAGGCCTTTTGGATGAGAGGTGAAACATCATCATGAAACACAAGCAAGTCAAGTTGCCTATGAACAGCTCCTACAGATACCATGACGTATGACTAAGAACCTTCACAGATAAGTTCACAACAAGAAAAACACTGAATATTTCTAGCCTTATCCTTTAAGCTTACAAACCAGTTTACAGCAGTGAAAATAACAGCCAGGTATTAATTTTGGTTGTTTTAGTGGGTTTTACCGGGTCGATTCCAAGCGGATAGGGCCCGTTGAACACACCAGGAACAACAGGGTCTAACTGTAGAACAGAATTTCCATCCAGGGTCGCAAATCTAGGACAGATCAAGATTATTCTCATGATATGCATTTTAGAAAACAGAACAGTTTACTACCTGAAACATCTACATACAATCATATGATTGTCAGACACATGTTATACTGTATGATGACAGAACAGGATGATACCTGAATTATATTAGTATTTTAGTATACATTGAATAGCTAGGTTGTATCTATAATGGTTTCAAACAATTAACATATTTCCAAGTAAGTTAAGATACTTCAACAAAATGTCATGCCATATATAAGGTGCGGTGTTCAACCTCATTTGTTCTTTGCTGGTAAAGAAACCGTTAATATATCATTAAATTAACTTGAGGTTTGTAATCAAGAATAAAGAACTTCTCAGACAGTATCAGTCCAAGCTGAGTTGGTAGACTTACGTCCAGTTAGCTCCTTTGGGGCTAAACATGGGCCTGACGCTCCATCCAGAGCCAAACATATTCAGTGACTTGGAGAAGCAGTCGTTGTAAATGAGGCCGGTGTAGATGGAGAAGAGCCCCATCAGGAGGATGATGTAGCGACCAGCAAACACCATGTTGAAAATCTACAGAGACACACAGCAACTTCATATGTTTAATGTTTCTAATATGTGCACTATGAGATTGAACTATGAATCTTTTTATCATTGGATTGATTGTTAACGTCTTTACTGCACCTCATTGTCACACTTCTGGGCGACGAGGCGACTCTCTCGGATGACCAGGTAGAGGGCAGCACAGGTCATCAGCGCACCGTGACCCATGTCACCAAACATCACCGCAAACAGGAAAGGGAAGGTAATGATGGTGTACGGAGCTGTAACAGGCAACAGACAGGATGAAGCCATTAGACTAAAAGATCTACAATAATCACTGATGAATGCTGAAGTTGACAAGCTGCTGGGAACTTAAGTGTTTTGCAGTTAAGGTCAAGCCTACTCCTTTTTTTGGGAATACAACTGACCAGCATTTTACACCCAAGGTAGTAAAGACAAGGACTGTTAACATATTAAATGCACATGTATAAAACTTGTATAACTCAATAATATATAATCATAATATTTGGAAAATTATATAATAGATGATGCACTGATAGAAAATGATGTGTCGAAAAAAATGGTACTGCATTATACATGAGGATGTGAGGAAGGTGAGAAAAGTATAAAAGTATAAAAATATTTTTCTAATGGTAAATTAAGCTATTGTACTATTTACAATGTATATTTTCATAACGCCATTGTCAATACAGCAACAGAGTCATGTTATGTTCACCACTCTACTGCTCTCGCACAAATGTATTTTTGATGCACTGATTATTTCTTGTCAGTTCTAGTTTTGTGCTATTTAATCACAGTGAAGCTCTGGTTTCATACAGATAGAGGTTTTTTGTACTTTGAGTTTCTGAAAGGCTTTTCAACAGTTGACCTGTTGACGGGGACAAGGGAAATTCAAATATGCACTATTGTGATGACTAATTAATTCAAACACAGACAAAGAAACTCCTGTTTGACCTGGATTGATCTCCCGGTAGTTCCCGATGCCATAGGCATCAACGATGTTCTGGAAGCCTGATGTGAACTTGTTGGTCTTGTTGAATGTAGGTGGAGTCTGCTTGGTCTGCATCCGGTTGAGGATGGATGGCACTGTGGAGCCACTCCTCTCCTGCCAAAAGAAGCCTCACATATCAATCACATATTCAATTCCAGACCTGAACATTTCCAGAGAAACCCAACAGTTCACAGAATGACCAAGCACTTTGGCAACTGTGGAGAGAAAAAACTCCCTCATTAACTGGAAGGAACCTCTAGCAGAACCAGACTCAATGTGGGCGGCCATCTGCCTCGACTGGCTGGTACTGTCCATGCTGTAGGTGTCCTAATCAGCTAGCTTCTAGAGATCTTCACAGTCTCAGACTTTACATTGTCTAATGTTGGAATTCAACCAAAAAACTGTATCCAGTCACTCGACTCAATCTGTGACCTGTGTTACCATTTGTGATGGGATCTTACTTACCTCCTCTGTGTGCAAATAATCATGCACATAATGTCTGTTTGCAAAGACCAATTATGTTTTAGTTTTTTTAAACCAGATTAAGTTAAGAGCCAGAGAGATGCTGGGATAAAGTTCCACCAATATAAAAGTACTCGACATAAGGGATGCACACAAACAAATACTCAACCAAAGTAACTCACCGTCCCTCTGCGCAGAGCAAACTGGATGGAGTCAAGGTCTGAGACGGGACACCACACCTCAGCGATCAGACACTTCTGGGTGACGTCGATGTTACAGAGGTTGAGCGTGTGGTAGATTGCCTTCATCTTCCTCACCTTGATGAACCACACCCGCATGGTCTTGGAGGCGGCCTGCAGCACTCGCTGACGGTGGTCCTCTGTTTGGTTCAGCACCTACAGGAACAGATTTGTTTTGTTACATTTCATTACATATCATTTATCTGACGCTTTTATCCAAAACGACTAACAATAACTACACTAACAATGTGGGTGTAACCCAGAACAGCAAGAATCATGTATTTCAGACTGTGGACACTGTTCAGTCAACACTGGATGTTTGGATGTTGTTAGGCCTGACAGTTCTAACAGCTGACCTGAGGTAAGGTGCAATGACAGCTATTATATTTTTTGGTATCGAGAGAAAATGTTGATTCACAATGAGAAAAAAGTCTATGACAATTCAATTTAATTCAATTTTATTTGTATAGCGTCAAATCATAATATACATTATCTCGAGGCACTTTACAAAGAAGGTCAAGACCTTAAAAGTGTTTTTATAGAGAATGACCAACACTTTGGCCACAGTGGACAGAAATAACTCCCTCATTAACTGTAAGAACCTCTAGAACCAGCCTCAGTGTGGGCAGCCATCTGCCTCGACCGGTTGGGGTGAGCAGAGAAAAATGGGGGGGGGGAGAGGAGGGATGGGTGGCACTGATCTTTGACCTCTTCACTATTGACCGCATCTGGCTGCACCCTTGGGATCTCTTCTCTGGATCAGAGTGTGAGCTGTATTTTTAAAAAGTATGGAATTTGGAATGTCAACTGTCCTTAGACTCATGGTCATGTTTGTACACATAACTCAATCTTCGTTGTCCTCCTGTGTAAGATGCTCTGTTGTAGTCTCTCTCAGGCTGGAGAAAGATCTGTCAAGCGGAACCAAGGCTTTTTTTCCAGGCTTAATAAGGGAAAAACTTAAGGAACCACTTTGAGACAGGACAAAGGTTTTTCACAGATAAACAGATAAACTGAGCAGGCTCCTGAACACAGACATCCTTCTGTGCAGAGTTAAATTAATTTATTTTGATTCGGTGGACAGCATTGTTACAAAGTCTACAAAGGCGCTTTGAAAGAAATATTAAATTAATAAAGTGAACTGCACTGCTGCTAATGTGACTCAAACAATAAACCGGCATTACTCCAAGGTTAACAAGCCTCACCCTACTTCGTTTTCATTTTCAAAACCCTTTTGAATTTATGTATGTGATTCCCGCCCCTCTTCTGATGTCACACTCTGCCTCACTTTGATACAATAATGCTGATGCGGAGGAAATGCTCCATTGCAGTGACAAACATACCATCTGGAGGTCGTCAATTCGGCTATTGACTCCAGCCAGCATCTCCTTCCTCTCCTGTGGGGTCTCTGGACAAGGGTAGAGGGAGGCGCGGAACCTGGAAATATACACCAGCCAACAGAGTCAAGCATGTGTCAACTTTATTCTCCCCACACAAGCTATATGTTAGTAATGTGTCATGTCTACTCCTGCACTGTGATACGACAGTCCAGCAAGCACACGCAGACAGTGCTGAATGTCGCCAAAGTGAACAGGGTGCTTGTGCTGGTTTGGACTTGGTTCAACTTGCGAAACTTTAAGAACCATTTAGCTTTTCCATGGACTAGAGCCGCCTTATAGAGACACTTTATTATGTCACCATCACTGTCTACGTCTATGATGTTGCAACACTTGTACCGACTGCAAGCCATGGTTGGGCAATTGGACGATTATACCATCTATCAGTGAATCGCTGGGTCCATCACCCGTTTTTTTGCCGCTTATATTTAAATATATACATATATGGCAGTTTTACCTTAATCTTGTTGAGGGTTAAGGGCAGATAATGTCACACATTGTTAAATCCTGTAACACAAACTGTGATTTGTGACTGGCCTTGGGACTGCCTTGGTGGAAAAGGAGTAACTATATCATTTTCGGACCACAATTTCATTTCACATGCTAACTTTTAATTTAGGGACTAGTATACATTCAACAACATCATAACATCAAGCAGCTCTTTTGCTTTTTGCCAACACACACTTTGCGGCTGACTGTTGTAAACACTACTGTGTCTAAGTGAAGCAAATACAGCATCACATAAACTGGCAAAAGGATTCAGCAAAATGATCCGGGGCAGAAAAAGAAAATTACATAAGCTGTAAATGTGGAGCCAGCTGATGTGCCCGACAACCTACAACATTAAATTAACTTCTACACACACTAGATACCGGTATCATCATCATTAACATCTGACACCAGAGGGAAGCAGTAACAGCCATCCCATCGGAGAGAGGTTAGTGCAATATATGTGTTCAATAATTCAGTATGGCCCTCGGCTGTTATAACAATTGATCTTATAGTATAAGACCTCTGTCTGTTGACCTCTACCCCTCCTGTGGCAGAATCTAGGAGGTTTGTCTGTGATCTAGGGCTTTACTTTCATCCTAAAATAGTATGAAGTAAAGGCAGGAAGACAGAATGTGACACCCACCCCTCACAGATTTTCTTCACCCTGTTCTTCAGCTGATCACCTTGGAAAAAGATGATGAACACCGATTTGTGGACTTGGTCTCCCTGTTGGAAAGAAAATGTATGAACAAATGTTGTGGTATATGTGTTTGATTCCAATATGCAAGTATTCAAGGTAGACATTTTCCTACATAAGTGTTTGCTACCTTGTACTTTTGTACAAGGACCATGCAATATTTCTACTCTCTTTACTCCTCTATGTCTTTTTTGTTTTGTATGCTGACCGTGGCTGGGTCCTCCAGGGGGTCCTCGATCTCTGCCTTCCTTAAAAAGACATTTCCACGACACACCCTCCACAGCATCCTCTCAAAGGTGGGAATCCTCTCCCTGCTGATCACTCCAGCCACAAACCTGTAAAAAGTGCATGCAAAACTGAGTACACTATTATATATATAATACTTTTGTAATTTGTTTTATTATTTAGTCCTTGCTAGCTAAATGGCCTAAATGGATACTTGATGATACTTGAAAGACAGATTATAACACCAAACTCAGCCACAATTGTGGCTCACTTACAGAGCCCAACGCTATTGACTCACATTTATATCATGTGTGCAAAAGATTTCTATGAAATTTCCTTTTCACTTAGCCTCCAGGGCTGTCCCCATAAATCAGCTGAATACCTGATTGACAGGTTTTGTTCCAGAAAAAATATCTGAGATGATAAGTAATTGTACTTATCATCTCAGATAAGTACAATGACTTATCAGTCTGCATTTCTGACAAAGTATTAAAATACTTTGGATATGTAGAGTTTGATGTGATTATTTGGTTGCTCTAATCATTCTAATCTGATAGTCTGCTGAGGGACAATAATTCAATTAAGTAAACTGGACAAGTCTTTAATTCAATCAACAAAAACCATCCCGTGATTTAAGCCAGGGACATGTTTATAGATGACTGCAGTCAAAATACAGTTAACTTTTATGTGTTGCCATTCAGGTGAGTTAATATTTGGCCAAAAAATAAATAGTGTTTGTTAAAGAATACGATGCAGTCCTCATGCTTTACCCCAGTCTGAGAGGGGCCCCGCGACCCCCCTCATTGGCCTCCATCAGAGATGATGACTCCTCCAGCAGGTTGGGATCCTCCATCTGTCAAAGACAGATCAGAAAGGCCACATTTACTAAAGCATATACTGTACATTTATATAGTATATGTATTCTGACATAATGGTTGTGGCACTATTCTTTAATATTCAACTAATAATAAAACTGATGTACAACTTTCAATGAACCAGGCTCACTGATGGTGTGGACATATAAATGCGTATAAAAGAACATCAACTGAATCATTTTATGAACTCCTGGTCATATGGTGCAGTGTGTGTGTGTGTGTGTGTGTGTGTGTGTGTGTGTGTGTGTGTGTGTGTGTGTGTGTGTGTGTGGGTGTGGGTGTGTGTGTGTGTGTTTGTGAGAGAGAGAGAGACAGAGAGAGAGAGAGAGAGAGAGAGAGAGACAAACCTCATCAAAGAACTGCTGTGTTCGACGAAGGATGTGTTTGAGCTCTGTCAGCTCCAGGAAGTTCTTCTTCAGGGCTTCCTGGTTGGTGTTGATCTCCTTCAGTTCATTCTCCAGCTTCTCAAAGGTGGCCTGCCAATAACAAAAAACAGACGCTCACTGTTAGAGATTTACAAAGAGCATTATGATACATTTTGTATGTATGTGCTTTAGGCTTCTGAATTTGTGAAACAACTAAGGCCTGGACTGAACATGGTGATTGTTTACCTCCAGATCGATCATGTCCCTGGGAAAAGGAACCTCTGGGTTTTCTCCAGTGTCCACAGTTGCGATGAGGGCCTTCTTTATCTCCTTCTCCACAAACCCTGTTCACCAGAAACAATTCACGTTTCAGCAAAATACCAAATTTTTCCAGAGAGGCTGATGAAATAATAAATAAGAGTAACTGACTTGATTGTAAAAACTCACTTGAGACAAACATAAACAAAATATATGAATCAAATTTATGTGGTCTTCATCTGACAGGAGGAGGAACAGGGGATCATACAGTTGAAGATGGGGCTGCACTATATCTTTGCTTGGGCCTTATGGTTAATAGGTCTCATTACTTACTCAGTTTCCTGTCCATCTCCTCACATCTCCTCACTTCATTCACGAACTTGCGCTGGAACACGTTTACATCTGGGTTCAGCTGCCGGTGGAAAGAGACAAGAAAAAAATTGTTTGGCACAATAACTGTAAAGATAGTTGGTAAACCACAAAAAGTGACCCAGGAAATGAACTCTAAACCCGTTTAAATACATGAATTAACGCATGTGTGATGTCAAATGTCAGCCACATGTCCTGTCTGACCTCACACTTCATTCCCCGACTTCAACGTAGATTATTTCTTTCTACAGACAAGATCATAACTTGAGAACATTTGTACTTACATCTCTAAACTGGACCATGCCCAGTTCTCCCAGCTCACTGACACAGCAGTAAGCGGCCTCTGACTGCAGAAAGAGCTGGGCCAGGGTCATCTCCTCGCTCCTGAACAGTTCCCCCATGATGACCACAACACTCCACCTCAGCTAGAATGAAAAAATGCTGCACACAGGGCGGGGACATACATAAACAGGAACTATTCGAAGTTTTTAATGTCAATAATTAGTACTGTAATGTTGTGTACTTTATTGTTGATTGCAGAACTGTACAACACAATATACTTTACTGTTTAAAAATTGCTATACTATAATATACTCTTCTGAACTATACTACACTATGACATTCTTCTATAATACACCACAAAATTAAATTTTACCATACGGTACTACTATGATTATTTTCTCTACTCCTCTATACTATAATAATATAAGCTTTTATACTACACTGATACACTATATTATGTTATAATATTCTATATGATGCTTTCGATAATATAGTTAGCGATACTATTTCATATACAATATTACTGCTACTCTATAATTGATCTACTATACTTTACTATTCAATACTGTAATCTTCTACACAATACGATATTACTGTTCTATTCTATTATACCATATCATAATGTACTCAAATATTGTACTATACTACAGTATACTACACTATATTGTTTAGGTAAGGGCAAAACAATAAAGTTGAAGTATGATAATTGTATTCCACACTATTATGTTCCACTACACTGTACAATATAGTGTTGACTTTAGTCGGTGAATTATCAATCTACCAATGATTTTCTTTAGTAACAGATTCATATTTTGTGCATAAAATGTCAGCGTCTAAGACCCACACAGGCCTCAAACCCCCTTGTTTGCTCTTTTTGTTTCTCACCCAATGTGCTTGAAATTAAATTGTTGCAATTTGTCTGAAAAGTATTGATTAAATCCAGGAGCTCGATTTTCCTTCAAATATAAATTCCTGACCTAAAAGGTTCTCTTTTATCAGATGTCTATTCAAATGTCCTGTGAAAAACTGAAGTGACACAAGTGATCAAATTACATTTGAAACAATTGCTTCTCAATCAAATCAAAATATCTCTAATAAACTTGATGACCCTACCAACAAGTGAATACCGCCATGATTGTTCTATCCCTGCAGAACAGAAATATTGTACAGTACAGTTACATGGTAACAAAGGTTGATGTAAGGTTAATATCCATTCAATGCACATGATGATTGCTATGTGATGAAATTGTAAATGGACTGTAGCGCTTTTCTAGACTTATCGACAATTGAAAGCACTTTACACTGCAAGTCATTCACCAAGTCACACACATTCAAGCAGCATTATTTCCTGCAGCACTTTTTCTGTCACACACCGTTCACACTGCCAGCAAAGCCATCAGTGACACTTTGGTGATACTGTGTCTTGCCAAAGGGATGCAAATTTAGAGGGATCAAACCACCACCCTTCTGGTTAATGACCAGAAGGTCATTAACAAATTCACTCTTCCTCCTAAACCATGATTATGACTATGATGATTATGTTTACTTGTGACAAAAATACACTCATCGATTGAATAGAGTGACATCATCTGTCATGTCATTGTGCAACCTCCGGCTGCTTAATCATACATTGAATCTTGAATATGTTGGCTCCATGGCGATGCAAGCCTTTAAAATAATAGCTCATACATCCCCATGACATGAAAAAACAACAACAATATGAAAACAACGCATTCAAAGCCCCAGATCAGCACAGGCCTAAAGAGCAGATAATTCCCAGTGTGGCAGCATCCCTCCTCATCCTCCTCCTCTTCTCCCTTTCCCCCCTCCTCCTCCTCCTCCTCCCCCTTCTTCCCCTCTTCCTCCTCCTCTTCTTCTCTCTCTTCCTGCTGCGTTTCCTTCTTATCTTCCTCATTCTCTTCCTCCTGCTCTTCCTCCACTTCTTCCCCCTCTTCCTGCTGCTCTTCCTCCTGCTCTTCCTCCTCTCCATCCTCCCCCTCCTCCTCCTGCTGATGCTGCATCTCTGCCCTTCACGGCTCAAGGACGCCATGATGCTGCTGGAGTCTGGCCTGCAGCTCTGTCAGCATCGCTTGCCTCCTCTCACGTTACCCAGTTTCATGAAGGACTCCCCATCATATAATACAGATATTAAATTATGATCAAATCATTACATTGTATTACTATACTCACAGCAATAGATCTAATGTCCCGATGTTTTTCTCCGTTATACACCAACAACGAGCCGCTGATCCGGTGATGGTGCGAACAGGCTGTCACGATCTGAGCTATTTATCAGAACGGAAACGACTCGTTTCATTCGAATAACACATATATGATTTGTATCCTTTGAGATTTGTCAGATTATCATCATCATCATCATCGCCGTCGTACTCGCAGAAAACACGTTAGGATTTCATGGTTCATTCATTCATTCCCACACCCACACACTAACAGCACATGTGGGTCTCCACATGAAGTCAGACGTCGGTTCAATAAGAAAACATGTGTTTAAATGTAAAACGTGTGTTGACTCACCTGTACTGTGTGCGGCCTTTTAGATGCTATGGTCCTCACTGTATCAAGCTGCACAGAGTCCACTGGCAACGTAACGGAAATCAAATCATTTCAAAATAAAAGCACAGCCTCTTCACACCACGGACGTCTTGTTCATTTCAAAAAGCATTTTCCGAAAATTATAATGATACTAATATGTTTAAAAGCTTCTTTCGAGGATTCCGTCATTTTCACCACCTTGATGTGTGTGTGTGTGTGTGTGTGTGTGTGTGTGTGTGTGTGTGTGTGTGTGTGTGTGTGTGTGTGTGTGTGTTAGTGTGTGTGTGTCTGTGTGTCTGTGTGTTTATGCATGTGTGTCTTTGATATTCTGCCAATATTCAGTTTGGAGATTCATTCCTTTACAGTCCCCACTATTTCAAGCTCTGATAAGATAACTACCATGAGAAATGTGTTTTTATTTAAATGCTTACAACTAATTTCTTGTCATTACCACCTTAAGTCAAGTGCTACCAAAACCCATTTTCTAAATGTCCTTACATAAGGTCTACCAGATGTGGTGGAACAGTCCACAACCGGCCAAGTGTTGAGTCAGTTCTAACAAGTTCCTGCTGAAATTTTCCTCTTACAAACAGACGCAGTAGAGTTTCAACCACTGTCGGTTCCACATGGTTCAGGGTTTAAACCAGGACACTGGCCAGCTGCCAGAGAGCAATTTTGGAAACATGGAACTCCCATAATGTACATAAATTACAGACGGCTTTTAAAAGATAGCTTTCTGCCTCGTTCCACGGTGCCATGTGGTTTTCATAGCTTGTATGCATCAGGCTGTTTTTTCCAAATGTTTTTTTACATCAGAAGACCATAGAGCAAAAGGCACCACTGAGATCCACTTGGAATAAAATGTGAGTGTAATGACTGAAAGGTCAACTTTGGAAAATGGTTTCCAAGGGAAATGACCCAAGACTACTACACTTAATCTTACACAATGAACCTTTAATTCTAATCATATGGAATGGAACTTGAGTTGTTATTTTTGATGAACATTTGTATTTATATGTATATGAATATATAAAGTAAAAATGTATGTTAGCTTTAACAACAAAGAAAATCTGTATCATATTGTTGTCAATCTTCCTCGTCTTCTTGCCTGGTGTCATCCATTTTAAATCAGGCCCTGCCTTCCATGTGATACAATTTGCTTTGCATGGATGGTAGAAATTAGTGGAAACAGGAACAGATCCTGCCTGACATTCCTCCTTCTGCTGTGCCTGAGCTTGTATACAAGCAGATCAGCACAGCTCTGTTCTAACTATTTAAACCACTCTGAGTGAGGCTAGACCAAGGGGGTGTGTCATTGAATCATCACAGGGCTGGGCCTTTTATTGTAGGTGGAGTTGCACTGATGTGCATGTGTGTCTATATGGGGAGGAGATGAGGGAGGGGTTTGTAGAGAGGTGGGGAGTCCAGTGGAAAAAAGGGGGGGGGGGGGGGGGGGGCGGGAGAGGAAAAACCCTGCCAGCTCTAGCTTGACTGGAGGGTTTTCTCTCCCTGGTGCTGCATTCGCACTCTAATGCTCATGTGGTAACATCCAGGACTGCTTGGCTTCCCCTGTACTTTGGCCTGATTCCAGTGATCTCAAGTAGAAAGGCGAGAGAGAGACAGAAAGAAGCAGAGACAAAGTGTATGTATGTAGGAGAGAGATAAGTGAGTTTAAAAGCAGGAGGGAGAAGCAGAGATCTGGAAAAGGGACGAAAAGAAGAAGCGATTGAGGGAGAAATCAGCTGTAAAAAGTGATCTAGAAGAACCAGTGGTGAAGAAATATTGATTAGCTGACTGACAATAAATCCACCAAGATGGCAACCATGGAAGCACTGGAATCCTCAAGTGCCCTGCTGGAGCCTCAAATGCTAACTGAGATCTCAGACGACGAGATCAATCTCGCACCCTCAGACTATGAAGATGATGCCCTTGTTGCAGTCAAGAAAGAACTGTCCACCATGGGCACGGAGGGGGATGCTGCTGAAGACAAGGATGAGGCTGCGAAGGTGGACACACAGGTGAACGGGGTCATGGTGCTGACTTTGCTTGACAAGATCATTGGGGCAGTGGACCAGATCCAGCAGACCCAGAGCGGGCTAGAGGCCAGACAACAAGAAATGGAACGTTCGGTGACCAGCATCCAGGGCGAGCTGACCAAACTGTCCAAAAGCCACAGTACCACGTCCAACAGTGTAAATAAGATGATGGAGAAGGTGCGCAAGGTGAGCGTCAATGTCAAGACGGTGCGGGCCACCCTGGAGAAGCAAGGAGGCCAGATCAAGAAGCTGGAGAACAACGAGGCTGAGCTGCTCAAGAGACGCAACTTTAAAGTCATGATCTACCAGGTAGGACTGTGTGTGTATGTGTGTGTGTGTGTATTATTTTGTGGTCGTAGTTTGTGTGTTTGAGGTCAAAGTTGTTTACGTAAAATAAATGACACCTTATTGGTTTAGGGATGGGTGTGGCCCATGGGTGAACCAAGCACATGTAAAGGTTCTGGAATGAAATCATTTTATTACCTCATCACATTTTCCAAAAAAGGCATGAGTGATGGTTTAATACAAGTAAAAGAGGGTGTTGCAAAAGATAATTCTCAATTAGCTGAAATACATTTGAAGGAGTGGTCTGAGGTTAACTTCTGAGCATGTGCTGAAGTGACATTTCTGTGCTAGAAGTGCTATTTCTCATCACTGAACCTGCAGTACTAAGAACACTCCTCTCAGACAGTATTATTTTCCAGGAAAGGAGATATTTAGAATTTAGAATTATTATTTATTCTTATCCAACCAATCATATCAGATATTTAATACATTTGTAGTCTATTCTCTGGCAAGTCTATCCTAATGTTAATCCTACGGTAAATAAACAGCAGTAAGTTATATATCAAGAGGGATTGTAATAATATTAACATATTGCCATAATCATTCATTATTAATTCATAATTATTTATCATAATTCAATAGAATAAAAAGAATGTTGAGACATATACCCGCCTATGGAGACAGTGAACAGCTTGTAGTTTTTTACCAACTCCTTTCACAAAAAATAAAATAAATGTTGAAAAACATCAAATACTCCATGATGTTAGCCTACAGCAGCATTATATATGTTCTTAGAACACACAGAAGCAGTGATCATGGGTGTATGCCAGTGTTTGTCCCCCTCTACCCGCTCCCAGATCTACTGTATGCTGGATCAATAAGCATTATCCACAACAGATGGCTTCCAGATATTTTCCTTTCATGGCAGGCCATGTATAGGACTAGAAGAACATGACCTAGCCAAGTCTGCTAGCTGCCCACCTCACACAGAACTAATTTGGAAAGTCATTTAACTTATTCCCCTTTTTATGCAAAGATGGAAAATACCACAAGTGAGTGCAAGGCCCTGTTAACTGCAGAGGAATGTTTCATTGGAGGTAACTGAGCACATTTTTATTCGTTTGTTTACTGAGGGGAGTTGAGGGGAGCCCTGTTTCTTTTTTTAGCCTTTGCAGTGGGATGTATAATAGCTCTCAGGTTTTTGCACTGTGGTGCAAGAACATTCAGAGTTTCCACCCTTGAATCAGACATCATGGTTTTCACTGCCCCCCCTCTCTCTGTTCTTCTCTGTCTCTACTCAGCGACTGGGCAAAAGTATAATAAGAGCTCCATCTTAGGCAACCCAGACTGTATGACTGTAAATGGTTGTGCATTTCTAACACACGAACACAGTATATATGGGTTGCTCATCTTGGCATACCTGCAAAAGAATTTACTCGTAATGATTCGCAGATGGGCAGGGTAGAGCTCTCGGCAAAAATAAGCATATCTCCATCAGTTCATCTGACAAATCCGATGACTGAACCATTCCTCAATCTGAAAGAATCATAAATCAACATTTCAATTAGAGAAAAATAAAGTCTTGAAGCTGAGGGCTGCAAATTTCAATACAATGTACCAGAATTACCACACTGAAAAACAAATGGGTAGGGATTTTGTTGGCATCAGCCAACTGCTTTGGCCCGTTGGCAAGAGAGACTCCCACTGAAATGCCTATCTCTATCTCTGGCCCCGTCACTAACTCAAAACACTGGCTTTGTTTACGGTTGCCAACAATGACATAACGTCAGATTCATCTTCATCAAAAAAAGCCAACCACAATGGGTTCTGGTTTCAATTTTCTGTGCTACTTTGTTGCCCTCCAAGGGCAGATCCTATCAATATCAACAGTAAACACCCCCAGTGAGTTGTAATACTGTAGAACATTTGCTTAATTAGGACAGTGTGTCAACACATGAATACTTGGCCTTTCCTGGGGACTTATTCCTCAATGCGCATGTCACATGTCTACCTCCAATAGTTTCAACACTGGGGAGTTGATAGAAGTATCTTCAGTAGATAGTTGTGTGTATATGCACTTAAAAAACATCATGGCAGGTCTAACTAAACAAAACAGGCTGCAGTTTTCAGATTGATTTAAATCTGTATACTGTTAATTAGCTCTTGGTAGGCCAAACCACAATATTAGCCATATATATTAGTGTATTGATTATGTGTGTACATTTCAGTTGAAAAATCGAATATATATATATATATATATATATATGTTTCAGTTCATTTAGAAATAGTGTCATCATAGTTTGTCCACTAGAGAGCACTGGCAAGTACATTTGTTACATACATACTTCTCTGTATGTTCCTTGGTCATATTTAAAGGATTGTTATAAGAAATAAATGTTACGTTAGAGTTTATGTTAAAAACAAATATCAAAAGGTCCTCATCAGAATTAAAAGTATTTGGTATCACTGTTTGTGCTTTATCAAAAAAACATTCCCATTGTGGCTTTATCAACTCATGGTATATTTGCATGGCTGATAATTTATTAAGGAAAATACCCCAGTGGATCAAACTGTGTAGTTCAAATCAATGTTATTCCAGTGTGCTACAGCAGTAGTTCTCATACGATGGCTGTTGTTTGGGGTTTTAATTAATCTGTTTATTTGGTTTTAAGAATAACACTCATAAAAAGCTAATAAATGTCCCCTCCCATAGCTTAGATCTCCTCATAAGCAGTATGATATTGAATCGGCATATCAACATTCCCTTATAGGGTTTTCAATGTAATAATCTTATCCACCCCGGGGTTGTGACCTGATATGAGACTGTTTATAGGTTTGTGATACATGTAACCTAGCAACCAGATCATGTCTTCTGATCATTTCCAGATTTTTTTTTAACAGACTGCTCCACACTTGTCAGTCTGTGTGAGGTGGGAGTTTAGATTTACTCAGCCATGAATTGTTCTGCCTGTGCCCCTAGGAAAAGCCCTACCCTGGTGCTCAGTGAAACATAGAAACCCAGTTACTGAGTGGTGTTTACCCTCACATAGGGGCTCCTCAGCACGAGGGCTTTGTAGTGGAGCAGGGTGTTTAATCTCTGCCTTAGTGGCCCAGCAGTCTGTGCTCCACTCCCTCTTGGGCCCCCTTCATAAATGTGCTCCTAACAAGACTTGCGCTGATGAGATTCACGACTTTGCTCATCTGGGTAACTTATGAAAGACAAAAGATGAACTCCTTAGATATGATGAACATGAAAACATATGTAAAACATATTAACGAAACCTTAACTAACACTTAGTGTCCTGATTCCACATATTTCTTCCCAGATTGCATATTTAATTCTGCCACAATTCATCACCGTCAGTCAAACACTAATATCAGCCAAACCAAACCCAGCTGTTGTTGACGCCAACGATGCAAACAATACCCCATTAAGCCACTGGTATGTTGGATCTGCCCAGGCTACTGCACGATGTGTACGTGGGAAGAATCAGCACTGTCAGCACATCAGTTGGAAAAGACAATCTCCTTGTTAGCATGAACAGCTGTGCTCTTCTGGTTGAGTATGTTCATGTGGGGGGGGGGGGGGGGGGGGGGGTGTATGAGAGAGAGGAGGGGCAGCATTTAGGGGCAGCATTTAGGTCAGTGTTTGTTGATTAAAGCAGCCCTAATTCCTACACTTTGTAATATTAACAATTGATCAAAGGAAAATAAACAGGGCTTAAAGGGGACCACAAAGAAATGTTACTGCTGAATGGCAACTGTTTGCTAATGATAGTGTGTCATTGTTGTGTTTCCTGCTTGGCCCTTTGCACCCACATGACCAGAATTCCCTTATTGCAGCTTAAATCAACCCAGCGAGCAAATCATTGAGAGGTAACAGAGGGAAAAGATCAATACAAACTGAGAGAAGAGGAGATGTCCATCCACTTTGTACAGGGAGTGGATGGGTGTGTTGTGGTGAGGAGCATATTTAGACAGCTGATTCATAGCACAGGCATCCCCAGCTCTCCATGTTAACCTCCTCTTTCCTCCGGCTCCTCATGTGGAACCAGTCACAGCCGTGTTTCTCCCTCTTCCTGACTCCTCCACCCAGGAGGAATTCATTCCGCACCCTGCCCCGCCCCACACACCGCCCTAACTCCCTTACCACTCCATAATTTTCCTCTCTCTCATCTCAATTCACTATTTCTTTGTCCCACGTTTTGAGTGCCTGCAGTTAATTATTTATAATCTAAATGTGATACCCTAAGAAATTAAGCAAAACAAAGCAAGGTAACATCATCATGTACATTTTTAGGGAGTGTTTCTGTGATTTGAAAATGAATGTGATTCGAGCAAGTAATGAGTTTTGAAGAATTTCAAAACTACTAATTTCTACAAGAATTAGTAGTGTTACATTTGTTGTGCAAATACTCAAAGGTAATTTAAAGCAAAGTCATATATAGTATATATAAACAAAGTACGGTGCATGTAGCCATGATAACATCTCTAGCCTTTTTACCATAGCACGAATCAGCTATGCCTCATTCTTATGACTCAGGCTTCAAGCCAAATGTATCAATGGAAATCTGACCATCAAAGGAATCACTATCTATGACAGAGAAAAAAAAATCTCAGAAATATCTCTCAGAACAGAACTTACAATTTTTATGCTGTAGACTACTTTTGCACCCCCACCGCCCCAAATACCTATTGCCTCCACATTTTCCCACATTTCAATCAACACCACAATTTCAAAACTTCACTCAATCATTTTCAAATGAGCTAATCTGGATGTTCGCCCCTCAAAAGATTAAAACCAGATTTGCAACACTTTTGAAAAGAACCTTATGATAACTCCTGTTATGTGGGCGCTACATAAATAAAATTGACTTGAATTGTCTTGTACAAATGCAACTCATTTCACCGACAGCCTGGGAGCAATCCGGCTCCCAATAATGTTTAGTGAGTAAATTCATCAAGCGTGAACCTTTTCTTCTCACACAGGTCGATCCAGGCCCATATATGGACATGTGAGCCAGAAATGTTCCCGGCTCGGTTTACAGGGCACATTGTGTCTAACATCGTTTCAGCCGGGAGCAGTGCTCTTTGGTGGAGTGTTTACTCTGTGGCACAGTATATACAGTACTGGTGATGTGCATGTCAGGCAATATGGTGAGGACATTGATGAGAGCTTGTTGACAGTATGGGGAGGAAGGAAAAGAGAGAAGGAGAGCCGACAAAGGAAACAGAGTGAGATAACTGAGGGCTAATGGAGACTGAGAAAGAGCCATCTAAAAATAGCAACTATCGCATACTTGTTTGATTGTGAGAAGGAAAGGCCCTTTTGGAGATCATGTTCCTGTTTGGATTTGAAGATCCGAGGCAGGGCGCAGGCACCAGCTGCTGGCCCTCAGGCCACAACATCTGCTTGTTTGATACATGCTTATATATCATCAACAATACATTGATAGATTGATACATATTGATATCCTTGCAGGGAACTTCAATTACCTTTTTGTTTCTGTCAGATGTTCCTGTGCTCTTATTCAACTGCAGTACTGTTTGAATTGTTACTAGGACCCATTTGTATTGTACAACTCATGTTTATTTTGCCCTGGGTTCACATGGTTACACATGCACCAGTTTGTTCCACTTAGTTGATACTATCTGATGTTAAAGACAAATTTTCACACAAAAATGTTTGTCGAAAGTGCCATAGTATGAACATGATCCATCACCTGCTCCCATGCCAATCATTACCAAATATTTTCAAGGAAGCGTGGGTAACTCTGTGTGGAGTAGTCTCTTCTAATCTGATGGCAGGCAGTTGCTTTCCAATACAAACCTTAATGTTCCGGTCTTTTGTTATCACACTTTTTGCTCGAGAAGGAATGTGAATTTTTGATTTTGATTTTAACACACCAAACGCTAATAGTACTACCAGTACACCTTCTTCTTTTCATCAACACATATACTTGGATTGTATAATCCTTGGAAAATCTGCTCCAGGCCATCCAGGTCTAGTCAATGTATCCTGGAAATATTCCAAAAACTGCCATATAGATAAAGCTTGAGTCAGTGGAGTGAAACCAATAATTTCAATGTCTTGTAAAGTATTGTAAATTACTATTATGTTGCTTCAACTACATTAACATTGGGGTATGAATAATTTATTTGTTGCTTAAACTGGTTAAAAACTCAAAACTAGCCTTGTCTCAAAAATAGCATCATAATTTTGGAGCTGCTGTGAAATGTATAACAAATCTACTCTAATGCCGATCACTTGACATCAATTCAGAAAAAATCTTTCAGATCAAATCTCTTTTTATTTATAAGGTGAAGCTTTTCCACATGAGTCAGATGTGGATGACTCAAAGTCAAAAGCTGTGGTTAGTGAAAAACATTAGTTTGTTTGCTCATATGATCCACACTGTCATATGATTCCAGCCTTGAATCCTCTCTTGGCTGCTTAAATTATTGGCCCTGAACAGAGGAAGGCTTGTAATAAGTTACCCTATCATCTCGGTCTATGATGACTTGAATATTAAGATCACTTTTTCAAGTTTCTTTTTCTGCGGAATGAATGGAAAGATGTCATGATGAAACTTGCTTAGACAGACTACAAAGGACAGAGGACTGGTATCATGCCATATTGGCATACTGCAGCCCTGATTTCTGAGAAAAATACACAGATAAGATCTCTACTAAAGCTGAAAACGAGGATCTTGAGATAAGAGAACCACGTCATTATGAAATTCTCATTATAAAATTCTTGTTTTTAGCTTTTTGCACAGAGACAGAAACACTGCAGTTTATAGACAATACTCTCAACGCAGTAAACTTTTTATAGGCATTTCATTTGTAGTAATTTAATCTTTTTAGATGTAAGTTACATATTATACAATGCTTGCTTTGTACTGTTAGCAAGAGCTTATAGATAATTACACTATTAAATGTAATAAATAATAATCTCTCCATATATTTACGTGTCCAACTACATAGTTGGCTCAGGTTAGAAAATAGGAAACCACAAACAGACAAATAGTAGGCTGCATGCAAGGGTAGCTGACTATTCGATGGCCTGCATGATCATGGTCTTCCTTGCTAGTTAAGAGACCATTCATCGTAAGTGCATACTAAAATGAAAAGTGGTAATGGTAGTACAGAACTGCGTCCAATCAGGGGCCTACCGTTAGTGTGGAGATTTGAGGGTTAAAGCAGAGGACTCTACACAAACAGTAGAGGAAGAAGCAAATTCTTTTGCAGATCCATAAACACCAAACTCCTCCATTGTTATTGGAAAGAGTAACAGGCGGTGGCCATGGGAACCACCACTGTCTTCCCCGACTGTCCAGGTCCCTCTTAGTCGAGCAGGGGGAGTTGTTCACGCAGTTAGAGGGGCCAGAGAGGAGGGGGACAAGGCTGCCAAGCTTCAGCTGCTCATCCCATCACAACAATAACTAGACCCCATTGTTCAAGGGTGATGAAAATATTCCTCTTGTATATTTGCATAAAGTTGTCTTTGGATATGGCAATGGAATAGTACACTCATCATGTGACGTGGGTGGGTGCTATCACTCCAAACTGGGCTTCTGAGTGTTCATAATACAAAGGATAGTGTGTGTCTATGGCACAAAATGTGTGTGTTTGTGTGTGTGTATTTGTGTGTGTGTATTTGTGGTCCTACATGAAAGTACATGATCAGAATGCCCACGAACCAAAGTTTGTCGTAAAAACAGACACCAATGATAGTCAACAATGGAAAGCTGTGTCTTGCAGTGAGAGCTGAAAGGAAAGCGAATGAAAACAGCACAAAGTGCCTGACACACATGTGTCTGCAGCCTTGGAAACACAACAAGAAATCTTAATTTCGACGTCATTCATGTGTGCTTCCTCACAAAAACCCCATGTTTAGGTGGATGGTTTATGCAAACGGGTGTGGTCTGAAGGTCCACATCCGCGAATACACGAAGAAGCTGCAGGAAACTGTAGCACTGTAGAAAATATTCTCATTACAAATTGGCCACAAAATACCATAACAAGCAGAAATATCTGACCAGGAGAGGAGAGGATGTGATGATAATTGGTGAAAAATGAAATTCAGCTTTCTCACTTTCCCATCTTAATGGAAACCATGACTTCTTTATGAGCCAAACAGTAAGTAGTTAAATACTTCTTGAATAAATTAATTACTGATTGTTGATAACAACCCATCATGTGCTATTAACAAGTATACAGCAATATTCAATAGAGTGGGGGATCGAAATGAGTTGCAGATAAAGAAGGTATTTCAATCAATATCCCCCAAAACGATTGACACTGTGAGGCACTAAAACCTGCAGGTGTGAGTGCAGGTTGCAGCAGACAGGAGTCATATCCACAGGCTAAGAAACACTGAGTCAGGTAACAGGCGAGCCCTGAAGCCACCAAGCTGTCTCCTCTACATTCTCTGCAGTTCAACATCCATCTGTCAGTCACCACCTGCACAGCTTACAGCTACATTTGGTCCCACATTATCAAAGTGAGTTGTTAACACTAGCGTTGTATACACTTCCATTTATATGGATGTGATTCAGTTGGGTAAACATGTAACAAAAATCAAAAGCTTTTGTTGGACTGAAAGAGTAAGTGTGACTGGAGGTAGTACATACGTTTAAAATAATCAAGTGTAAACTTGTTTCATATTGAAATTGCTAGAAGAAAGGATTCAGTCATTCAGCACTAGTATTCAAAGACCAATGCTAACAAGGCTATGTGCTCTTTTCTGTGTTGGGAGAACCATGGCTGCAGCATCCTGAAACTGCTGCATAGAATTCATGAAAGGGGGACAGGACGGAGACATGGCTTGTTCTCGCCAAGTTCCGCACCTAAATTTATTAGTAAAGCAGTCTTTTGTTTGCCTTATTCATTCTCCTTTGTTATCCTTCAGTATCCAACACGATTGTGCTTTCTTTGTTTCTCGAGACCGATTTCCCATGGTCCTTAAACAGAGTCCAAGAATACAAAAGGCACAGTGAAGTACTAAATGAAATTATAAACCCAAACAAACACATTTATCATAAATGCACTGACACACTGATACTATCCAGTATCATTGGGACTTACATTACATTAGAGTAGAGCAATAAATATTACACATTTATTTATATAGACCTCTCCTAACACAAGTGAAAATATAGTATACCTCCTAAACATGAGAGATGATTTGTGGAGCCAGGCAGTATAATGCATGCAGGTGATACTGGACAAGCCGGTAAACAGCAGACATTACTTTAAGCAACTTAGTCAAAAAACTCTGACAGAACATTAATTATTTAGAACCATATTTTGTCCCTTCACAAGTTCATACATTTAATTTGGGGCTCTGCAATGGGTTTACATGCAGTAATGTTCCAAATGCAGCTGCAGGGAATCTTTTCCCCCTTTTGTCTACGTGTTAGCTCATGGCCCCGCCTCCCAAATAGGCAACTGCTCTGATTTTCAGCAGACCAACTCCTGTGTGATTGGACACAGAGCATGTGTCGGAAATATTACGCCCTTTACACAGAGGCTTCCTGATCAGATGAAAAAACAGGAGCCACGGTATAATTGCATCAAGTCTGCCTTACCAATGTCACCATAACTCCCTGGCCGCCATGTTACATGTAAGTGGCATGAAAAAAAGCCAGGGCTTTGGCAACCTAGCGGAATTTTTACATGCACCTAAAAACTACTAAAGAAAAGGAAAGATACAATAAAACCAGATGATTGGGCATCAAATGAGGCTCCAGATTATTTCCTCTATTTCTAGTGAATATATTGCTAAAGAGCCAAAAACAAGCACAACTTTAAAGTCAAATTAAATGCACTTCAACAGACTGCTAATCAGCTTCTTGATTTGATACAGTATTTAAATTAAAACTGCTGAAATTGCCCGTCCACCCGGTCTTCTCTGTAGGAAAAGATTATCTAGCACAGGAGTATTTGTTCTGTTGCCATGGAGCTGTAAACACTGATCTCTCTCATTCCTCAGTGATCCAAGAATCTAAGTTCATTCTCACACTATTGACTGAGGACAACACGTAAGGCAAAAGGAAACAAAGAAAGGGGTGGGAAGAAGGTGAAAGGCAGATAACAACTAAGAAAGAAGGAAAGAAAGAAAGAAAAAAAGAAAGATAGACAGAAGGAAAGAAATTTAAAGAAAGAAAGACGAGGTTGCTGCAATGCTTTAAGGCAAGGACAGGCTTGGTGACTCATCCGTCTCTCTCCCTCCTCAGGGACCAACAGCATGCCATCACTTTATATAGAAATGTCTCTCTCTCTCTTTCTCTCTCTCTGTCTCTCTGGTCCCATGTCACTGATTAATGGGGGTGAGTGGAAAACAGAAGGAGAGGAAAGGGTTCTCTCCCCAGAGTTTTTTAATGTGTGACTGTGGGACTATTACGATCTTTCTCATGGCACTTATAGAACTGCTCTCTCTTTCTCTCTCTTTCTCTCTCTAACACACACACACACACACACACACACACATATATATATATATATATATATATAAATATATATATAAACACACATTGAGAGAGAGAGAGAGAGAGAGAGAGAGAGAGAGAGAGAGAGAGAGAGAGAGAATGTATGCCTGCACATCTTTCACCCTGAGTCTGATTAAGATTGGACTGACATTAGTTTGCTGTTACTTAGTTAGAAACCCTATCGAAACATATCTTGGGTATTATGAGGTTATTATAGAATCCAGACTATGTAACTTTGGAAATGGGTAACACAACATTGCATTAACTAACAATTACATTCCTAACCATGCAGTAGATACTAGGACTTTCTACATCTGCCATGTTTCTCTGTATTTGTGTTCTTGACTTGTGAAAACTTGTGATCCAAATCCTTTGAATTTACAATCATTACCATAACCATTGAATATTTAAAAAATGCATGAAATTATCCCAGAAATGTTTGTGGATAATACCCCATTTACAGGTTTGACCTTTTTCTTCAGCAATAAATTCATTGTTTCAAATACAGTACATATATGAGAAACTGAGGTGGAGCAATGAGTGCCCAGCACACATATCCACATACACAGCAGTCAGAGCCCAAGGTCATCCAGGGATAATTAGAGACTATGCTGACTTTATGACTCATGTCCACTTATTCTTGTGCCCAAAAATGTGAGGGACATGGAAACTGTAGCTTTTAACAAGCCAACCTTAAATGATAGCATATTGAACATGTTTTTGATGCTGGAAACACAAATGTAAATGTACTGTAAAGGTATCACAGCTCGTCCTTCACAAGAGGGAATACCCCTGGTAAAAAATACTGAGCTGAGACCTGGCTTCACTAGTGTTGAGTGTATCCAGTTGTATTTAAATGACTTAACAGTGTGCTATGTAATTACTTCTTAAAAGGGAAATACTTATTTTGTGTGGAAAAGAAAAGCTCTTTTGTCAAAGAAAAAAAACAGAGAATTAGAGCCTCAGGAAGATATTTGATGACCCATTTTTCTTCTGTTCCTTGTGGAGCCTAAGAAGCACGAGCTACAACATGCAAGAATTACAGTGAGTTATACTCATTCTTGAGCTTGAAAACAAATGTTGTGAAAACAGCCTCATGACAAATTCAATACAAAGCTCTGAGTCATTTCACTTATTATGAACTTCATTTTGAAGCAATAACTTGTCCATGACAGCTGATCAAAAGCTACAGATCAGCAACTTATGGACGTTGTTGTGAATCTGTTTTCTCAAGTTAGTTTGAAAGGTTTTTTTTCAAAGCTGAAGAAAAATAAAAACTTGTCCTCATTTGACTCTCAGTTCATTTTGAAATCAGCTGTTGTATCATGAGCATTTGCCTTTTTCATGGATTTACTGGAACATCCTGTCACTGCGTGTGTGTGTGTGTGTGTGTGTTTATGTGTATAATGGAATGCACACTTCTAAGCTCATAGCAAGCTTACTCCTTATACAGTTACATCACACGCACACACATACTCATGCATATATCTTTTCCACAGCAGTAGGGGAGTTCTGAGTGGTTTGAGTTTAAACAGGAAAACAGAAACAGAGAGGGGTGTGTTACAGCGGGATTCCTCTCCCTCTCTACTTTGGGCTAATGAGTGGTTGCAGTGTGGGCTCAGAGTGGAAAGCGTCCATGGTGTGTTTCATATCCCACACACACACAAACACATACACACACACACACTTACACACACGCACCTCCAGTCGGAGTGGGTCTGTCCCCTGATTCAAATGTTTTCTCATGGAAAATCTTTTCCCCTTCCTCTGAAGCATTAGAGTAAGGTTCACCACTGTTACCATGGAGATACAAGTACAACTAAATGTTATGACCGAAAAACTGTGGCGGCAAAACTTTGAATGGTTACGATAGTATGATTTTTATTAGTTAGTTTTATAAAAATAATCTTCAGAGACCAGTGATGTGCTCTCAGGACATGTAATCCTGTCATTTACTGCCCTCTTCTGGCTGCAGCAGGCTGTTATCTCTCGAAGCTAACTTGATGACTATCCAATGATATAAGTCTAGGGGGTTGGAGCAGAATGTGAAGGGGCAAATTACCCTTTAAATTATCATCTAAATTTAATATATGTTGTTTTATTAATCACCATTGTCAACATGTGTGTCAACGAGCAGTTTTTAATAACGAACTTTAATAAAAACGTTACTCCGCCTAGTGTTCTGGCGGTGAATTGCTTTGCAACAAGCGCAACCCTCAGAGAAGCATAAATTAAAACGAGTCCTTCGACACAGCTGCGTGAAAAGCCGCAGACGCAGTTGCAGAAGCATGAGCCGGCCTTTTAACCCACTTGCCTGAGGTAACTGCTCTGGCATTGTTGCCGATGCCATAGTTCCCCTGGGCTGGTTGATAGCCAGGTGTGGTTCACCACTGCCTACACCGCGGAGATTCTAATATGCCCGACAAACAACATCCTCAACGTCTTTCAGTAAACACACAGGCACAGCCCAGAGAGCAAACTGAGTCATACACCTGTCTGTCTGTATGTATGTGTAACAAATATCTTGCAAATCATTTATCTTTATGGCTTTACACTTTGTACGTGAACTGTTAATTACCCATGGATTTATAGTGCAGAGTTTGGTGCAATTTGGACACATTCAATATTAATACAAATTTAATGAACATAGCTAGGTATTTTCGAAATCAGGACTGTACTAGATACTAATTAAGACCAAAAATGGAGTTGGTTAGTTCACCAGTTTAGTCCAGACGAAAATGTCACATTTGCTTGTCAGAATATGTTTGTTTGGTTACATGTAGTACTCAACTGATAGAACAGTGAAAATAGAACAAGTGAACTTGTTGTATTTTTTTAAACTGTTGGATGTATTCTAATAGTATTTGAAAATCAGGCCTAATATCCATATTACAATTTGGTTTTCATTACAGGGAGCAGTAGACCACCACAGATACTAGGTCACCACAAAGCTGTGGGCGTTGCTCCTCTTTCAAAAATGTTTAAGCCATCATGTATTTGAAATAGACATTTTAAATTAGATAAAATCACACATTAAATGAGATGTAGAGAAATTTAAATGTAAAGTCTTGGGCCTAAATGCTTGTGCTGAGTGGATGGTGGGACAGATTCATCATGCACATTCATGTCATGTGAGAGAAACACTGCATTGTGCTGACAACACAAAACATCATCCAGCTGATCTCAACAACTGAAGCACACACAATGGACGGCTTTTGTAAGGACTATATGCATGCATCATATTGTTAGCTACTTCTGTTCAATTGCCTTGGTGCCAAAGCCATGCTCCTCCAGAGGCTAAGGCTGTCGCCTCAACTAGACACTCTATATGCATTATACCTGTTGCACAGCTTTTTCATCTGTAAAAATGTTTATGCACCCGTCTAGTAATTGCACTTTGTGACGTCCCCTCTGTTGCCCAAAAAAAAACGGTATTATTTATTGTGTTGCAGCTGCAACCACCTTCAATGGAGCTGTGCTGTGATGAAATTGGCTACAAAACAGACCATAGTTTGAATAGACTGTCTCTTTTTTTCTTTTTTCCTTCAAAGTAGGATTGTTCAAAGTATATAGTGTTTGCATTTCTTTGGTTTTGTCAACACTGTCAAGGGAGCAGTACTCTTCTCTGTGCTTTATGTGCTCGGGGCTTACATTCATTATGTGAAACCATGGTTGTGACCAGATAGTAGCGTAGACAGAGTGTGAAGAGGTCATATTATGGTTGTTAAAGGAAAACTTTGGAGGATTTAGTGGCATCAAGTGGTGAAGTTGCGCATTGCATATTAATACCTGAATACTGTAGATTATTCTCCCCTTCCAAGTGGGTAGAATAATCTACAGTGGCCTTCAGGTAACATATAAAGAGAGGTCCTCTCAGAGTTTGATTAGTCCGTTTTGGGCTACTGCAGAAACGTGGGGCCTCAACATGTCGGAATCTGTGCAAAAGGACCTGCCCTGTTGTAGATGTGAAAGGTTTATTCTAAGTGGAAAAAAACAAACAACGGCTCTTAGTGTCAGGTGATAATGTAATAAAACAATCATTGGGAAAAGTGAGTTCAAAGAAAGAACAAGTATGGCAGTTTTAACATACCCAATTTTGCATAGAAATTAGTCAAGTAACCAGAGAGGTAAACTTTAAATACGGCAAGGACCAAACCAATTCAGTGAAATAACAGGAATGGAGACTAGAAACCTGGATAATGTCCAAATCATATGTACAAGGAGATCAATATCAATGTTACTCATATTCCGTGTAAACGACATACTGTCAGGTAAGGTGAAGTTCCAGAGGATAATGTATGCTATTTACTAACAGCAATGGAACAGTGTAATGTATTGTGAGCTCAAAGGTGAGTATGAGAGCGTGAGTGTTCATGTACGCACACAAAGTGAGTTGTTAGGAGAGAGCCTGAGTAAAAGCACTGTAAATGCCTCTCAGATGAATGAGTTTTCCACCAGCCATGAGTCACTGCAGCAACATGTCCACCACTGACGGATGGAAAATGGGAAAGGACCTCCACAACGAAGTAGGAAAATGTAGATGTGAACAATGCAGTGATGTAGCTTATGACTATGTGGGTATGTCTAGGTAGTGGAAGAATGGAATGCAGCAGTGGTTACAGAAATTGAGGGCACACACACAGGCACGCACACACTCACACACCCACACACACACACTTATAATCACAGCAGGAAGGCATGAGAGATAAAGAGCAAATTGCGAAGCCCCATATTGTGATGAAATAAATCATGATATGACTACCCCCATTGCTTCAGGACATGCTGACACACACTCTCTCTCTCCCTCTCTCTCTCTCTCTCTCTCTCTCTCTCTCTCTCTCTCTCTCTCTCTCTCTCTCTCTCTCTCTCTCTCTCATGCACACACACAAACAAACACAGACACATTGTGGTCTATTGTGTTTGGCAACAGACTTGCCTCCTGACAGTCATTGTGTTATTTAGGAGCAAACCAGACATGGAAATGATTTCCTTGTGCATCTTTTGCAAGACTTCGGGGCAAATTGCTCACTCGCTGGCTTGCTCCGAAAACCAAACACACAGACATGCACAAAAACACATTCGGGCTCATAGAACCATTACGTACCACATTCGTCAATTTTCCATGCCTGTGAGTGCACCTTCCTGTCTTTGGCCCAGCAGCCTCATCGAGAACAATGTCCCATTAAATTAGGAGGGTCAGGAAGTCAACACACCAAGGTGAATGCCTGAACTTCCCCATACACTCTTTCCATGTACTTTGGACACACACACACATGCATACAACACAGAGTTCCCTCCTGCACTGCAACTTCTTTTGAATCCATTTCATGCAAACATCACATTTGGGGTTTCCCTAGTCATACTGTTTACACATCATTTCAAAAGCTTATGGTATTCGACCGTATTACCCTTTTTCTGAAGTGCACAGTGCATTATTTAGTATATTTAATGAAAGTACGAATTACTCTTCAGTATGGCCATGGCCCATTCATATTTATTAGGTTTTATTCACTGTAAACATCTGTCCCAGAGCAATTCCACTCCCAATGAGTTAGGATGGGAGGTTAAAAGGGGTCCAAATCCAGACGTGACGTGAGCCCTTCACTCACTACTACGTCTTGCATATAAGATAAATCAATACATAGCAATAAATATTCAACTATTAATTTAACAGCATTCCATATTTCACATTCTTGTGCAGTTCCACAAGATAGATCAGCATAGAAACATTAAACTGTGCTGTCCACCTTTAATGAGAGCTCTTGTGATGAACTGTGGGGCCTTGTCAAACATTTGGACTATATGTTGCTTAAGTGATTTGCCATACCCACTGCATTGTCTTTGTAATCAAAACAAGATGTAATGAATTTGAGCGAGAAAAGTTTTTTCCAACCACCCCCCTGTCAACACAGCTGCTCAGGCTGAGATCCCTCATCCAAGGTCAAGTTTACCCAAGATACTGCAGTACAATACCTTCATAAAAACTGCCATGACACTGAATAGCAACAGAACACAATAGGCACCGGGCCCACCCACCGCTTACTCCCGTACCTCCACCTTCTACCCTACACTTTGACGTTATCATCTTCCTGCTGAGCAGATGGTTTTCCAAGAGTCAGAAGCGTCATCCCACTTGTGCTGTTACTCAGTTCATAAGACTTTTTCCACACCTAACAGCTGCCCCCCTTCCACTCTGTGGTCCTTTGTTCTAGCTCTGCTGTGTTCCTGTTTTGATCATAAAGGCATGTAGAGGGAGAGGAAAACAGAACACGTACAAGTGTTGGCTCATATGCAGACATTCAGGAGCCCAATTTGGGGAGGTTTTCCCGTGATGGAAAGAGGAAGCCCCCCCCCTCCCTGATGTATTAAGAGGACACAATAAAAAGGTGGAAAGAAAGACTTCCTTATCTGGAGTGTTAATGAGAGAAAAGTGACACAAAGGTGAGTGGGATCTAGAAAGGCCATGGGAATGGAGGAATAGATGATGGAAGAAGTGCAAGAACATGCAGTGATGCTGTACCGGAATGTTTTGTCAGGTTTAGGTTGGGTCAAGTGGCGTCAGATCATATACTTATGTCTGTACAGGTGATGTGAAAACATCTCTGAGGACATATACATGGGGTCCAAAAGTCTGAGACAGTAAATGGTAAATGGATTTGTATTTATATAGCGCTTTTCTAGTCTGATGATGACCACTCAAAGCGCTTTACAGTACAGTTTTACATTCACCCTTTCACACACACATTCATACAGTGCATCTATCCCAGCACTTTGTTATTCTATGGGGGGCGATTCAGGGTTCAGCATCTTGCCCAAGGACACTTCGGCATGCAGATGGGTCAGACTGGGGATCGAACCGCCGACCTTCAGGTTGGAGAACGACCACTCTACCCCTCAGCCACAGCCGCAGGGCGTCTTTGTCCTGAGGGGGTCACTGAAAACAAAATGGTTCCTAATATGAACTGCTTGTAGAGCTTTGCTGTGATCTCTACATTCTGTCCTGTAGGTTTTTTCTAAAGGTAAATTCAAAGCTCACGGAGTATCCTAAATGAAAGGCATCGTTCATCATTTCCATCACAAGTGTCCTTGGGCAAGATGCTGAACCCCGAATGGCCCCCCATAGAATAACTAAGTGCTGCGAATAGATGCACTATATGAATGTGTGCGTGAATGGGTGAATGTAGAACTGTACTGTAAAGCGCTTTGAGTGGTCATCAAGATTAGGAAAGCGCTATACAAATAAAAAACCCATTTACCATTTACCATTCATGGACTTGTTTAGGAGTCCGAAACTAAGACCATTTTAAATTATCTGTGGTGAACTAATGCTGTCAACTAAAAGTGTTTTTTCCTTACTCTTGTTGAGAGTTAGGGCAGAGGATGCCCTATGAGACAAATTGCGATTTGTGAATATGGGCTATACAAATCAAATGTGGTTGATTGATTGATTGATGGATGAAGAAACATGCAACACTAAGATTAGATATGATAGATGTAGATAGATTTTAGACAGCTTGTAAATAAAATAACACCAACAACAGCAGTGACAAATAGTATATCACAGGAATTTATTTTGACAAACCTTTGCAGGATCGTTTTTACTAAGGTCATCTGGCACTGGTTTCAGTGGGGGGCCAAGGGGTGGTGTGGCAGGAGTGTGCCAGTGGTAGTTAGTGCTAGACTTGAGTCTAACTTTAGTTTGATTTTTTATAATGTAAACTGTATGCTAGCTTGCAACAACACAGTGGTGTGACAACTAACTTGGCTAAATTTCAGCCTTCACATTAGCCCTAGTCAGTCTAGCTTAATCTAGCTTAAGAGGGGCCGTTTGCACACATGAACTATACATGTTGCGAGATATGTGAGACACATGCATCTTTCCATGTCTGGCGATGACAGACTACACTGGGGGCACTGTGTCCACTGTGGGTCGTCCTCTAACCAGAGGGTCAGTGTTTCGATCCTTCCTTCCCCATTCCCCATTCTGCAGGCAGAAGTGTCAAGTGATACTGAGCCCCTTACGACTGTGCTGTTCTCATAGAGAAAGTTCTGCCAATAGATGCACTGTACAAATGGGTGAGGTCCTTTGAGTTGTCAGCACTATAAGCGCTATATTAATATATATATCTATATATATATATATCTACATATATATATAGATATATATATAAATGTATAATACATACAGCACAGAACAAAAAAAGTCTATCTGCTTTTCTCTTTGATTTTCCCATGAGTTATGACCCTTACCTATATATGTTAACTTTTTCTGTCTTACAAAATAATTGTTTCTGCCTTTTCATTAGCTCTCCTATACCTTACTGTCATGTATAAAATTAGAATTTTCACCAGGCAATATTCTTCTTGATTCCTTAACTTTGAGAAACTTCTACCATTTACCTTAAACAATAACAGTCATTGTGTTCTGTTCTTCATAGGATGAAGTCAAGGTTCCCTCAAAACTCAGCATCTCTAAATCCATGAAGGTTTCTGGGTCTGTGGCAGGAAGTAGAGGAGGCAGCTTGATGGAGCTTAAGGAAGCTGTGGAAGAGCCTGGAGAAGAGGAAAGAGAGGGAGAGGACACAGACAAACCCCATGTAGACCTCTCCTCAGACGAGGAGGGGTTGGAGATTGAGGAGATACTTGAGGAAACTCGTGCTGAACGGATTAAGCGCAGCAGCTTGCAACGCGTACAAACCCTGAAGACCGTCTTCTCAAAGGAGAAGATGGATAAGACAAAGGCAAAGACCAAAGAAAACCTGGAGAAGACCAAACAAAAAACCAAGACCAACCTGGAGAAGACAAAGCAGAGGACAAGAGAGAACCTGGAGAAGACCAAACAAAAAACCAAGGACAACCTGGAGAATGCAAAGCAGAAGACCAAGGAGAACCTGGAGAGAACACGTCACAACATTGAGAAGAAGATGGGAAAGCTTGGAAACCGCATGACTGTCAACCCTGAGCGCAAGCAGAAGATGCAGACATCCCAAGACAAGGTGAAGAAAGCCTTCACACCAGACCATGTTGTTTACGCCCGCTCCAAGACTGCTGTGTACAAGGTGCCGCCCTTCACCTTCCATGTCAAGAAAATACGTGAGGGTGCTGTTGAAGTGGTACAAGGCACTGAGATGGTGGAAGTGTCTCAGGATGCCGAACCCTTCAGTGATGTGGATGAGGCAGTTGAAGAGGGCGGAGAGGAGGTTGAGATGGAGATGATTAACGGAGGAGGGGATGAAGACGAGGCTGAGGAGGATGAAGAAGAGGACAGCCACGATGCCCTGCATGAGGACGAAGATAGAGACAGCGATTAGATAAAGATTGAGGAATTTCCCAATATCCCGACAAAATTAAGTGCAACAACCCAAAGTCTTCTGTAAAAACTGAATACATTCGGAGGATCAAGAAGATTTCTAGAAAATAATAACAGTTGACTGTATATTGGATCTTATTTTCACTATTTTGGCCATTATTCCTTTCAGTTATAAGAACTTTGTACCCACCACAGTAATTGTTGAGATCTGGAAGCATGGTGATATTGCTAGTTGACGACAGATTCGTCAACCAGATAGGTATTAAATAAATTAATACATTGTCTAGATTATCCAAACCACTTTATTTGGAGGCAAACTGCTTCCAAAATGTCAGTAATAATTGATTGCAAAGGTGTGCACTTTTACCTTGGAAAAATTCATTTTACAATCTGGAGCAACCAATTTTTACTATATACATTTATTGGGAAATGAATTTGAGTGAAATTAACTTTGATGCTAATTGCTTCATTACACTAAAACCCAAATGTGTGCACTGAAATTTGTTTTGCTTAGCTATAGCCCAAGTATTAAATTTAAATGTCAAACATTGTTGACAATCCTAAATACATTATGCTAGAGCAGTCTAGTATGTAGTCTAATGCACTTGGTTTCATAGACTTTGAAGTTTGTGTAGACCTATCAGCCTACCAAGTTCTGCACTGGCTATTGAACAAAGACAGGAGGATCATTGTTTCACACTGACAACACATCCAAGATGATTTCTGCTTTTTAGGGATTCAGGTGTGAATAGGTCAAATTTTGAGATTAAACTTCCTGAGGACAGGGGACTCATCAGGACTGTGTTTGAAGGACTTAGAGAAACATGGAGGGAGATATTATTAGTTCAGCCTGCATTTACCAAATGTTACATTATGAAGAAATTGCTTAATACCTGTCTGTTTATCTTTACTGTTTTCAGTGGTCATGTTTTTGATCCACATGGTCAATGCTTTTGACTGCAGAAGGCGGGACTCGATTTGATCCACTGCCGAGGGAGAAGGCACTCACTCTTTGATATACAGACCAACAATGTGATAAACATGACATTTCTTTTTCTTTTTCATTAATCCAGTCCTGATCATGCCATGCTCATCCAAGAGAATAACCCAATTAGGGTCCCAAAGCAGTGCGACAATGAGACGGTGTTGTCCAGGATAAAAATACATGTGCTTAAGTCTGTTCAACTCAAACAGAGAAAACCATCCAAAAACAACAGTGTAGCCATAATAGCATAATATACTGAGATTGATTGATTATTGCAATCAAACTGTATTTTTAAGTAATTCCTGACCAATAGTGTAAATGCACAACTATGGTAAATGTTGTACAGCAGGTCAAAGTTGAACTGGGAGGCTGGAAAGGCTTGCCCCTGTTTTCTTATCTGATTAAGTTTGGCTAATGATGGAAGGTTTGTTTGTTTTACTTGCTGTCTGATTGGTCTCCTCGTGTCACTAGACTCATCAAACGGTTCAGCAAGGTTACCCATGGTTGGTTAACTAAGTACACAGCTTCAGTCTCACTCATTAACTTTCATTCCAGCAACAATAGGCACCCGTAGTCATTGAGGCTGAATGTGTAAATAGGCAACTCTTTGCTAAAACATTCACCATAGCAACCTAACAGGGTGATACTATGTCAGTGTTGTATTCACAGCTTGTTGTTCCTTTAAATGGACATAGAATATCGAAGAGGAAAGCTAGTACCAGATAATATTCTGGTGTAGAAAAACTGTACACATTGCACAGAGAGGGTTAGCAATGAGGAGTCAGGTGCCTTGCCCCCCATCAGTATAATCTGCTTGTGGGTCTCAGCATTTAATTTGGTCCAGACAATACATTATCTTGTCTATTACTTATCAACAATAGGAATGTTGGCCAATATTACAAGTAAGACACAAGATGGGGCTAAAAAATGAAATAAAATTGATAACAGCTACTTAAAAACCATAGTTTTAAGAATTAAAGGAAAAACAATCCCATATTTGTAAAAGCATTTCAAGGTTTGTTAAGAGTCCATTTGTGTTTGGATGGTGTAGGGGATCACTAAAAGTGAAAGAAGAAGAGGAAGAAGAAGAAGCAAGAAAAAGGTAATAGCTAAACTGTCCTAAATCATCAGTAGGGTTTGCCTTTGTGAGAAGGTGTATTATTTTCAGTATTTCATTTATTGTTTTATTTTAAATACACTACACTTACCACTAAAACTAGTGGAATAAGTATATGACTCAACATCTGCCCATTGAATTTCATTTGAGTTCTCATGAATTGCTAAAATGCAATTCACAATTATTATATTGATAAACACATTGACTACATGTTCAGGCTTATTCATAAATTCCTTGGGTTTAAAAAAAGCACATATCACACATGCAACATATTTGTACACCCCCTTTGTTGTTAAGTTGTTTGAATACTGTTATCTTACTCTGTTTAATGTAAGCATTCTTTAGAAGTCAATTGATTCTGTTGCAATTTTGACGTTTTCATTAGCTCACAGTTTTTAATGTATGATTTTGTAGGTAATCACTCTTCACATTCTGCTGATGTTATGTCTTTTTCATTACTGCATAATGCAACCCAATTACTGTCTTTTATATATATATGTTTTATACCAACTTTCATGCAGTACTCTTTTATAAGATTTTACTGCCGGTGTTCCCAAGAAAAAAACCTGCACCCAAATGAAGGTTTATGAAACACAAGATTAAGACAGTCCATTTCATTTCACTCAACAATCATTTTCACCATTATTATTTTCCCATGAGTGTTTTGCTCTTATAAAAACCTGCCATGTATATCTTAATATGTGTTTCATAAATTAAATGGGATAAGGACCAATTCTTACATTAAAAACTGACAAACCTCTGGTCAAAGAAGCTTGTGTGTTAATAGGACCTTTCTATATACGACCAAGTTTCTTTTCATGTGCATGATATTGCTGTGGTCTGAGACTGACCCCTAGTGTTCAGTCGTCTTGCTGTAAGTTTCTCTGTTCCAGGTTAAAGGAACATTTCAGCTCCAACTTTTTCTTTTTCAAATAACCATTTCATTGAAATATTTCCCAAGAGCAAGACTCTATTGTCCACATTTGCCTTTTTGTAATAAGATGTAAAAGTGTGTTTCATTCTGCACAACGATTGGTGGAATTATATGAATGCTTTGCAGGAATGAATTTTAAGAGTTGATGTTTTTTGTTGTTGAATGATCTGCTGTGACTGCATTACTTTTGGCAAAGTCAAGATAATATTCCATCCACTTTAATTTTTACAAACTAATGCTGTTCAGAATAGTGGGGCCTATCTTGACATAATTTGGTGTGAAGGGGTTTAGAAACTAAACAGGTCAGCAGCGTATCCAAGGGCTATCACAGAGACCGACACAAGAAACATTAATGAATCAAAGAAAGAGTTTTTATATAACTTTTGATCATGTCACCATAGTATTTGTACTGTCCAGTGTGTATATGTGTGTCTTTGTCCAGTGTGTTATGTCTATCTTAGACATAAATTACAATTTTATTTGTGTTCATTTTTTGTATATAATGTGAATCACTGCCAATGCAGATCACAATGCATACTGATTTTATTTACCGGAGAGCCTCTTGTCTTCTGTTGCATAACTTCTTCAGCATTTAGAACCGCTTGATAATGACACTGGCACTCATGCTTTCAAGGATAAAGCATTCCAGCCTTTTTGATCCACGGTTGTGGTACAGACATTCGGTGGTTTAAGGCTCAGTCCTTGAAAGTAAATCAACAATGCCATGTCTGTCAAGGCAGTGACAACATGCAGCCATGCTGAGGCCTTTGTCAATGGAGCACCAAATGTTGTTCACATGTAACTGTTTCTTTGCTTTTGTTTTGTCATTAACAGATGCTAGTATAATGTTTATTGTTTATTTCTTAACCACTAATGATTTAATTAATAAAAACGACTTGGTTCACAGTGACTGTGTTTTTATTTCATGTTAGCAGACAAAACTGAAGAAATAGCATGAGGTTAGAAAATGCATTCCCAGTCATTGTGCACTTTAGTATTGTTGTCTAACCCACGATAAATTATGACCGTAGCTACCAGTTGCAAAACCAAAAACATTGTTAGAATGTTGCCGGGGTAGAACCTAGAAGGTAAAAAAACAACATATGGATTGTTGTTTTTGTTCTAACATCATTTTCTTAATCATTATTACAGTAAAATATTTGGATCAAGCACTGATCCTTCCACAAGCACCACATCTTATATTTATCTCAATATGACCAGTGGGTGTCCAGTCTTCTGTATGGAGTCAGATTGAATATGTGTTGCTGGGTGTAGCAGCTGAGCAGTTTCCTGTTCGCAGAGATACCTGCAGAATGAGGAAAGAAAGAGATGACCAAAAACTTGACATGTTATATGTTGTGCAGCTGCATTAGGCTCAGGAGGCAGAGCAGGCATCCACTACGGCTCCTCCATTCCGCTTGCCTAAGAGTCCCTTTGCTAGACACTGAAAAACAGACTGTGATAGAGAAAGTGTTGCATATACACTGTATGAATGGGTGTGTGAATGGCCGAATGGCAAAAAAAACTGAACTGTAAAATGCTTTGAGTGGTCATCAAGACACACATCTGTAAAATAAAACAACATTCAAACATATCCGTAATAAAACAACATCCACACACATCTGTAATAGAACAACATCCACACATATCCGTAATAAAACAACATTCACATACATCTGTAATAAAGCAACAGCCACACACATCTGTAATAAAACAACATTCAAACATATCTGTAATAAAACAACACACACACACATCTGTAATAGAACAACAGCCACAAACATCTGTAATAAAACAACATTCACACACATCTTTAACCAGTTTTGACAGTAGCAGCCCAACATAGAAAGTCATGACAACAGCCTGCTCTGTGAAGAACGTCTCTCCACCACCTACAGCTGCTGATGAACTGCTGAATCAGGCAGGATGATCAAGACCTGCAGCCAACATCAAACATGGGCTGTGCATTTCCGTAGGACACAGATTAATAAATGCCTCTGAGTGCAAGATGATTCATCATACAGTCGTACCTGTTATACAGAAAGAGGGGTAAGGTTATGATGTACAAAATGTATAACAAGAGATAAATGAACAATTAACACAGGCAAAAAATAAATTTTTCATTTCATTGGGCATATAAACCCCAATACTTGAGTTTTCTCAAACCAGCTCTTAAGACAAGCTTCAAGTGGTTGGCAGAACCCTCTACTGCCAACCAGCTTCCAATGGCAACGAAACCTGGAGGCGCTGTGGCTCAAACCGCACCAGTGGAGGACAACCTTTTCTTCCACCGCAAAAATGTACTTCACAGGTTGGGGAGAGTGACCAGGGGAGCAGCCAACACACTCTTGGCTGTCATTCCTGTGGCCCCATACTCTCCTTTCTTGACTTTTGGGGAAATGTGTCAATAAAGGGAAAAAACCATCACATATACACCCTAATAGTTGTAAGGAGTTATGTTGCCCTTCATAAAAAAATCATTAAAACCAGTTACCCATCGTAATGATGCTGCAATTAATTTCTTGTATTGCTTTTCCAAACTCACCCACTTCCCCAAATGCTAGTTTTTATTCATAGGACAACTAAGCCGTTTTTTGGAGCATTTGCAAACAATGAGGGCTGAGGTGTGATCTGACAAACCAGTTATCATATAAGAAGATTTAATCATCCTCCATGAGATGATCTGAGGTCAGTCAGCTCTAAATATTACCACCATATCCTTTGGTTTCCATTTTGTTCAAACCTTAGCAGCAGCCTTTAGGAGAGCTTTTCACTCTGAGAGCAACCACCAATGATGGGGAAACCTCGGTCCAGTTACATTACATGACTGCTTTTACTCTGAGGATCAAATTAAAACAAAACTTAATTTGTAGAGTTGGCAGAGTTAGTTAAGACTTCTAGCTAAATTTGATATCGTGCTCATGTATACCAGATGTAATGCAATTCCCTACAGGCAGTCCTACTATGTCACATTAACAGTAACATGAGATCACTTGACCTTGACCTTTAACCCCCAGGTACCAGAATCTAATCCTTTCATCTTTGAGTGCAAGTGAATGTTTGTACCAAAGACATTACCTCAAGAGATAATGTTCAAGAAAAACATACACATTCTTCGTGATGTTTGTTCAAGATATGATGAAATTCCCCTTGGGCATTTCCTTCAAGGCTTAAGACTGGATGAAAAGTAGGTGCAGACGATCAACCGTCATTACACACCCCTTTTGACGCACTACCCGCCCACAGACACACAATTTCCTCATATTCGTGATTGATCTGTGACAGGCTTGCAACCCAAATATGTATCTTGTTCCCACTCTCACTGTCAAACTCCTTTTTGGGACTCTGTTACGCCATGACAGGCGCCCCATTCCAGCCTCTCTAAGACCTGGGAGTGAGACCCTAAAACAGTTCTTGTTAGTGGGGATAGTTTCAGTAAAACGTGTGGGTAATTTGGCAGCTTCTCCCCTGATAATAGGAGGGGGACTCTGCGTACTAACCCTACACCCCTAGGGTTATAACGAACTTGCATGGAGGCTAATACATTTATATGCCCATTCAAATGAGAAGCTTGAGCTTTTAATTGCTGATGGCATTACAGTAACATTTCATGGTCTTCCATCCAGTAGTTGACAAGATCCCTAAATGTCAAACATTTCAACCTGCTGGTAGAAAATCAGGGTGATCAACAAAGTCCTGAGGATTCTTCTTCAGTTTGCCTAAAATTGAATGGCACTACATCGGTTACATACTTAATAATTCACTCCAGCGACTTACTGCCACTAATGTGGCTGAAAATAAGATGATAAAATACCATTCATTTTTAACAGGAGAAAAACACAAAGTTATTATAGCAAATAATGCCACTCAGTTAATTAAAAAATGTGTTTTATTTCCAAGTCAAATCCAAACACCAAACTTCCGGCAAAGTGTAGCACAATGTGGAAGTACATGAGGCAGATTATACAGAAGCCAGCGGACAACACAGCAGCAGTGAGCTGGATACACATATTTGGTTGATTCAAGGACAAAAGGGGAACTACTACTGCATTAGTAAAAATAAAACGTTTTGTGTTTCAGCTTTTATTTCACAATAAGCGTAAGAGGTAAAGGCAGCACACGAGTTACATAGTGTCCCCATATACACTCAAATCATTTCGTTGATTTGGACACAACTGCCTTTTTCCCCCCACAGTGACTTTCCTGAGGTTTGCTGTGTTAACTTCATTATGGGTGAGTTGTGTTCTATGAGAGATTTTCCCTGGATGCTGGTAGTAGTACAGTGTTATGGACAATGGCTTTCAAATGTTCTGATGGACAGTGCTGTCCTTACCAATTCAAAAGGCACGGAGAGATCTACGGAGCAGTGAATTTCCACAGAAACGTTTACTGAAGGTTATTTCAGGATAACGGAGAAGCTAGAAAAAGATTACCATCATCATCATCATCATCATCATAATGAGCAGAATGGACAAACTGCAGCTGAGGTGGGTGGGATAATTCTTTCTCTGGTTTCAGAAGCAAAGCTGCACACATGATCAGAACTGTGATGGTTATGTATCTGATCTACTAAGGATCAATTAGTAAGAGTTCTGATGATCAATTAATGGCCCTTTCCTTGCAAAAATGAGTGACGCAATGCAAATAAAATTGGTGTCATCCTCTCACATGTGGGGATGTATATTACAGTAAACTGAATGTTTTTGAATTGTGGACAAGTGGTCAGAAAAACTGAACAATTCAAAGATATAACTTTTAGCTTTGGATGTCTGAGGGTAAATAATTGAGATTTTTTTCAAAATGTTTATACACTTTGTGGACAAAACAATTAATTGAATTAATAGATGATGAAAACATTTATAAGATAATAAAACTGTTATTTTCAGTCCTGATCTGCTCTCCGATTATCCAGGCAGACAAAAAGTATCATGGCATATTATATACACCGAAGGTTCCATTCTGACAACATATATTTATACATACATCGAATTAGAGAGGGTAATTCAAAAGTCTTGAAACTTATGTATGACGTTTTACAACTGGAACTACTGTTAAGCATTTACTGTTTTGTTTTAGTATGTTACAGACAACTGTTAATACACAGAGACTGAAGCTGTGTCAGTAAGCATCTGAATAGCGCAGCTAAGGGTTTGATCTGGTTTAGCTAAACAGGGACTTTCTGGGTTGAATCTGATTGCTGAGTCAAATTCAATATATAATCACTACTTAACATTCACTATTAAATACTACAAAATGATGATGTTGCTGACAGTTGTCTTATTTGATTGTTTATTATTTTTGTACTTTAATCTCTATTACTGGAGAAAGAATATCTGAGCTTTCATCTATCTCTGTGACCGCTGGCCAGTCTACATAAGCAATGGCGTTGGTTGGTGTTTAAATTGATCATAAACCATAGAACAAGCAAATAGTAAGATAAGCAAGTGAAGGAACCAGAGATCCCAACTGCAACTGGAAACATGACCAGTGATTACTCTCAGCTCAATGACAGAAACTTAAGTTCTACCAGGTTCCAACTTCAAACCAGACGTTGAACCATGTTTGTGTAAAACCTCATGTTGTTCAGATGGTTTCTTCTACAGGACACAGCTTCTGGGCTCACACTGAACCACAGGTGAAGTTGAAACTGCAGCTTCCCAGGACACTACTTGATTTAGTTTCCAGCATGACAGGTTTAAACCTGTCTAAAGCCAATGACACAGCGGTAACTGCAATGCCCCTACATGGGAGGCATGGTTGTTGATTTAGACTTGTTTTGCTAAGTGGCTCTAAAGCAAATGATTAAAGATAAACTTTGAAAAATAGGGGGAAATAAAATTTCCCATCATCCTGTAAATACTGCTGGTGTTCACAGTGGCTGATGTTCAGCTAAAGTTACATAGTCTCACTTTTTTATGGACTTACTACTAGATAGATAGTAATAAGTATACAACTATTATTAATTATTGACAAAGAGAGAAGAGAGTCGGTTTTTCTGCATTCAGTCACATTAACCCATGTTAACTGAGTGTATAAAAATCCCATTGACCCAACCCAGGTCTTCATGACCGTCCTGAGAAACTATGATGGGCGGAGAGAACACCAGGCCCTGTCCTCTGTCCAATGCCAATAAAGCTGACTCTTGAAAACATGGTTTACCATCTCCACTGAGACAATATTGATTAGAAAAAACATTTCTTATCTTCTGCGGGCAGCAGAAACATGATGAATGTGAATTGTAATGTTGATCTGTCAGAGGGACAAATGAACCCAGGACATCTCTTAATGTGGCTGCAGTTCGGAGAGAATTAAAGGACTGCATAAGATTAAGTAGACCTGAAGGTGTGCAGCAGTATCAGGTTTCAGGTTCAGGACTGCTGGCTGCTCCACTGGTTGGCCATGGGCCTGCGGAGCAGTTCCTCTACATGACGGGCCACGTCCATCGTGTCCTCCAGGTCAAAGTCTCCATCTGCATCCAACATGGTGTCACTACTGACAAGAAGAGAGCAGAAACAGACTTTGGATGTTCTATCATAAAGGCCATGCTGTATGTAGGTAAAAAAATCTATTTCAAACCAAATTAATTTTCTCATAGACCCCGTCACGGATTCCTCAGCCAACTCAAATATGCTCGTAATAATTTCACAGAAATTAATCAACATAAGGGCTTTCTCTTTTTTATTCAAGCTTCAGGTGAATCTCTGTAGGTTCATAACCGACTCCTTTCACCTGGTTTCAACATTGAAATGTGATACAGTGTTATTACCTCCACCAAAGAGGTTAAGCTTTCATTCGACTTATCTGTTTTTCTATTTGTCTGCAGGATTAGACAAATAACGTACAGAACAAATTTGTACCACAGTAAGTGGAGGGATAAGGTCGGTCATGTTGGGACAGCTTTTAACTATGTCGCCTTGGAGAGCAGGTGATCAATTTACAAAGGCATTGAGGTAATGATGCAGTGTTAATTTTGGCAGCTATTTTTGATTTAGTCTTAGTCTTATTCTTTTGACGAAAATGCATATTAGTTTTAGTCACATTTAGTAATTTTTATCCTTCTCAGTTTTAGTCTAGTTTTAGTCGACGAAAACGAATTACATTTTAGTCTAGTTTTAGTCACATTTAGTAGCCACATTAAACTTCTTTTCTTCCCATCTCAGGCCCAGGGACCCTGTGTTGTGTCTAAAACTGCATAATAGTTTAGCTTGCAGTACTTAGGTTGTCCATTAGATATCCCTACCAGCATAAGTCTATACAGTTGCAATCAGAAATATTCAACCCCCCAAAGATTTTAAGGATTTATCAATTAAAGTTGACAGAATCTTGCTCTTTGAGCTCTTTGAGCAAGGTTCTGCTTCGGATGACTTCTTTATGAGTTGAGTGATACAGAAAATCAACACGGAAAATGCATGATGTAGTATTTGTGTGTAGCAGTATATTTTGTTAAGATAGCCATGTCACAATTATTCAACCCCTATATAATATTGTTGTTTTTAAAGCTGTCTGGCAGTTTTTTTGTCTTAAAGTTGAGTTGAAACATTATTAAGCCTTTGGGAACTCTATACTGATCCTTTATTTGCTTCAGCTGTGATGCATATATAAACCCCACCCATGAAGGTATTCAAGGTGAGTTGCAATCATGGGAAAGACAAAGGAGCTTCCACAAAAGCTGAGAGAGGAGATTATTTCATCACACCTGAAAGGCCTTGGGTAGAAGAAGATTTCCCCAAAAAAATATATTCCAAGAGACACAATTGGGAACATTATAAGGAAGTTTAAAACTGATGGAGCAGCTTCAAACCTGCCTGGCCTTGGAAGAAAGCCCAGCATTTCATCAAGGACCCTCAGCAACTTAGTCAGAACAATTCAGATAAACCCCTGTGTGACTGCAAGACACCTACAGGATGACCTGATGAAGGCTGGTACAAGTGCGTCAGTGGCAACTATAAGACGTGCACTGAATAAAAAAGGACTTCATGGCCGGCTTCAAGACACACTCAGCTCTTGACCACAAGGAACATCAAAAGTTGACTAGAATGTGCCAGGAGGAATTTGGATAAGACTACTGAGTTTTGGGTGACAGTTCTATGGACTGATGAAACCAAACTGGAACTGTTTGGACGTATGGACAAGCGGTATGTCTGGCGTGTGAAAGGCCAGGCTTAGGACCAGAAGAATACCATCCCCACAGTCCAGCATGGAGGTTGGTCAAAGATGATGTTGGGCTGTTTTTCTGCGGCAGGAACTAGTAATCTTTACTGTGTACATAGCATCCTTTATTCACAGAAATACCAGGCCATTTTAAAGAGAAATGTGATGCCTTCTGTTGACAAATTAAACCTTGGTGATCATTGGACTTTCCAGTAAGACAATGATCCAAAGCAAAACCTCCAAATCCACCAAAGCTTGGTTGAGAAAAAGATCCTGGAACGTCCTGGAGTGGCATTCACAGTCACCAGATTCAAATTTGATTAAAAATCTTTGGTGGGATTTAAAGAAGGCAGTTGCAGCATGGAAGCCATCAAACATCACTGATCTAGAGGCTTTTGTACTTGAAAAATGGGCAAGATTCCTATCGAGAGGTGTAAGAAGGTTGTCCGCACTTACCGAATTTTTTTTTTGAAGTTATAAAAGCTAGAGGATGCGCCACAAAGTACTGAAGCTGGGGGGTTGAATATTATTGCACATGCACATGTGTTGAAAGAGTTCCATTTTTCATTTGAACTTCAAAGTTAAGTCAACTTCTGTTGTGAAAATAACTAAAATACGCATCAATACATATCTTTTGTTGTTTGATGAGGTTTTTGTCATTTATTGTCATTATCTGTCATCCACATCGCTATAATGTCTATTGAGGTGAGGGGGTTGAATATTTCTGATTGCAACTGTAAAGCAACCTTTACTTTTAAAAGAGTAATTTTGCCCCCTCTTCCCCCAAATAAAATGTGTCTGGAGCTGCAAAACATGTTTGATAACAAAGCTAATAAAGTTTAATATAAAGTTATACTAAACTAAACTATAGTTTGTTGCTTTTACGAAATTATAGAACAACAATAAAGAAAACTCTTGACATTGTATTGCTATTTGTACCTGTTACAACAAAGGAAAACACTGAATACTTATGAAGAGAAGAAAATACACAGGCAAGTGTAGGCCTACTTTGAAATAAATTAAACACAGAACTTTGTAGTGCTATTTGAGTCCTCCCAATATTTGTGGGACATGTATGAAATAAGAAGTACCCTATTTTGAAATAAATCAAAACATATAGCTGCAGCTTAATAGCTTAAAATATATATTTAGTTTTAAATGAGAAAACAAAAAGTGAGAGCAGGTCAGGCTGGAGGTGGACACAGAAACTGAAGCTCGGTACAAACCAACTGCAGCTTCTGCTCTGATCAAGAAGCTGCTACGCTGATCTCTGAGCAGCTGAGACCAGAGAAACCCTGTTTTCACTGTATCCATAGTTAAGAAGCAGTTAGTCACTGAGCGGCTGCTTCACGTGAACGAGCTCTGATCTTGTGTCTCTGAGCGAGTGAGCGGGGCGGGGGGGCGGAGCCTCGGGACCGGTGCGCTATCTGGGGCACACACACACAGACACACACTCACTCGCCCGCTCCTGATACTTCATGACGGCCCGATACGATGATGTTTAAAACAATTATTGTGACTTAGTCAACCACCAACATTTTCGTCTTGTCTGGTCAACGAAAGTTAAAATAGATTTAGTCATAGTTTTTATTTTCAAAGATCCGTTTTCGTTACGTCTTCGTCTCATCTTCGTCATGGAAAAAAGTTTGTTAACGAATATTTTTCGTCATAGTTTTCATCAACGAAATTAACATTGTACTGATATCTGATCTACTGAGCGGCCCACATGCCAAACAAGCCAGTAGCCGGTCAGATTTACCTTTATCCTCAGCGTGTCCTCAGGTTTAGCTTGTACCGCTGTTGCGATTAAAAGCGCGGAAAACGTGACGAGGCTAAGGTTTACAACTGAAGATAGGTGGTCGCTGTCTGCTAACATCTACTGGTGGTTGGCATCTTAATAAGTGTGGTAGACCTTTTAACATACAATTGATATTCTCCATCTTGTCCTGTGTCTTCAAAAGGAAATGATGTTTGCCTCTTTGCATTTGTGTTGGTTATTGTCTTGTCATCTTATCTTGTCTTTTTGCTCCTGAAGTTGACTGTTGACTTGAATGATATATGTAGAACTCATGGATCAGCAGAAATGTGTAGCATATGGTTGAGTTGACAAAGGTAAAGGAATGTACTTACATAGGAGGGTAAACACTGAAGTTGTTGGGGTGGGTCACAGAGGGAGAAGCTGTCTGATCCATGAATGAAGGAGTTGCTCCGCTGGGTTCAGGGTTTGGGGTGGTAAATCTTCCAGAGACACAAAACACGTTTTGTTATTTTGCTTAATAATTATGTTTTTATTTTACAACATAATTACAATTCTTGGACATTCCTCTGTCCTATTTAGAGTTATAATCACCAAAGCAGAGTCCCCCCTTGGTTGACCACTTTAGTAATATGAAGGCATATAGGGATATGAGGCAGATCCAAAAACGCACATTTCCAGATGGACTGTGATTTAGAAAGGGAACACTGTGGCATTTTGGCATCCATGTTATTTTTGTGCACACTTTTAGTAACTTTTAGTATGAATCCTACACACCGTTTTATAAATGAGGGCCCAGGTCATGATCAGATATCACTGATCACGATGACAGGGCTGAAAACTGCATCTGTGGTGGAACAAATTACTTGAGTGAGGCCCCCTACTCAGGAGGTGACAGGAAAAAATGAAACCTGAGATAAGCCCACTGTGATCCTAATGAAAGTTGGCCCATTTAATGCAATAACTTTAAATAACTAACATTACACAGTTCACTTAGTCCTAATATTCACACACACAATATTATGGAATTCTCTGAGAGTAATGGCCACCACCAATCATCACCAACCTTTGTCCATCTTTATATACATGTTCAAACAAATTCAGATCCACCTGGTAAAAACAATTCCAAATATTTCAGTAAAAATACTTGCACACTTTTAATTGCTAAATATCTGGTTTCATTTGTACTGTATAGACATCTTCAGGGGAATTTGGCCATCTTAGAAAATGGCAATATTTCTGCCAGAAATAATAAGCCTGCCTGAAGTCTTGCAACAGTCTGAGTCAGAGTAAAAGTGATTCAGTCCTTCAAAGGTATGATACCATTAACTTTTCAGAACATTGCAAGACACATCAGTCTGAATGCTTTACAGTGTTATTTTAGATGGATGGATGGGGCGTCATCTTTCAGCGACTCTTACACCAAATGCATATCAGGCTTCAGGAACTTGCTACTTAATCAGTCCTGTCAGGTACTGGAGGGTGTGAGGTGAACAGAGTTTCCTGTAGCAATTTTAGAAAAAAGAAAGAGGTCTACTTACTCTGGGACAACTTGTTTGATCTGTGGTTTTACATATCCGTCTACTGCTTTTGCTGAAAGAGACACATTAACTGAGTTTAGGATTTTTAATTAAAAAATATCAGAATCAGAATTATTTTATTTGCCAAGTATATTTACACATACAAGAAATTGCCTTGGTGTGATTGGTGCATTGTACATAAAACAACAATCAGACATAAAACATCAATATAAAAAGTAAGAAAAATAAGTTATGGGCATGTGCCGTGCTAAGGGTGTAGTGATTGGTTTCGGGATAGTGCCAATAATATATATTGACATCAGCTAATTATGCCCATATGATAATATTGTGTAAATAATTTAGTGCCTCTTAAAATTCTTACAGAGTGGAGGGGTGTAGTACTTGGCAAAAACCTCATCTTTGGGCTGGTCAGGGTAGAGATACAGAAGGTGGTTCAGGTCACTGATGCGATCAGCCAGGGAACGAATGGAGAAGTCCTTGGTTGTGTAAGGTAACAGATTCCAGACCAACCTCTCCCCTTAATTAAAGACAGGAACCAGCACAGATTACAATCACAAGACTTACCAACTGATTCATATATTATTAATGCTGCAGAGAATGCTGCATTTGCATTATTTAGTGGGATTAGGAGCTCACTATTGACAGGAAAAGTTTTTATATAGGATGCTACATTTCACATGAGCAAAATCTTGCCTAGCCTTCATTCCGCTTTATGTTATTCTACTGACGTTATAATGAATTGCCCTAGAAATTCTAACTAAGAGTAGAAAGGCTTTAAAGGGCAGTAATGTACCTGATTTGTTGGGATTCTCAGCCACCCAGGCGATGGTGATGCCTCCGATCTCAGAGTCACTGAATCGCAGCAGGAAGGTGCCGTTGGGTTTGGACAACAACATGTCCTGTGCCTGCTGCTTGTTTACAAAGCCTAGGATGGCACTGCATACAGATTCACACATTGTTACACAACTATTTCATGCAGTGGCTCAACGTGTGAGCACCTTCCTGGTCATGGCAAGTGAAGGCTAAAATGTATTCGTTTAATTATTTTTCAAAAATTGTAATATGTAAAGTTTACATTTGTTCTTCCAAGGAGACATCCTGTTCAATAAATGCATCAAATCAGACCCTTGCACAAATAAGCCTCAGAACGGACACATCACCAACAGAGCTGATGTTATGTCTTCTGTTGAAACGTGTTTTGTTTCATCACTCATCATTTTTGACTTTATTGAATTTGTGTAAAAGTGCAAATTCCGGTCCTTCACAAACTTTAGGAAAAGTAAAGGAAAGAGTAAAATTTAAATGCATAACACTATAAAAAGTGAACATAAGAACATGCTCTTAAATAAAGACAGGAAATAAACAAAAATAGAAATGAATATGTATTATGTGGGGGCAGTAAGACGTTCAGTAATGAGAGTTTAATAATGAACAAACAATAAATGGACGTCAAAAGAATTTTGCCTGGTCAAAGAAAAAGGTAGGTCAGTCACATGTTGGTTTGTGCAGTGTTTCAAATGTGTTTGTGTGTGAATTCAAATAAGCCACCAACTAACCACCAAACAAAATTGGTGGTTTGTTTGGGAGATTTGCTACTGTTGGACAGATGTAGATGTTATACCATTTATTATGTTTTTTTGTAAATCTGGGTCTTGGGGAAACACCTGATTACTCTCGGAGCAAAGCTTGTAGTGTCTCCTAAAGGAGCTGTGCAAAGTCTGATTAATATCCTCAAGCGATACTGGAGTACTTTGGTTGTGTTTGAAGAGTAAACTGGGGGGTTGTTGCGGAACTTTTAATAGACTTAAATCAATGTAATGCACAGAAAACGAGCCAATAATCAGGATAATGCTTTAGCAGTGTAATGCTAAATCAGTACTTTTCAATCTGTAGAATGACTAAATTCTCTCTGTAAATCTTCCATTTGCTGCCTTCCAGGGTATTTATGTCTCACGTGGCTGCAGTGATGTTCGAGTGTAGGACACCATGACATCACTAGTGAGTGTGATTACAAGTGCTACCAAGCAAAGTCTTATCCTTAATGAGATATCAAAGTTTTAGAGGTGAAAATGAAAAAAGTCAGCATGAGTCATTACCCATCATTCCAGTGAGGCTTGAGATGTTTCTTCATGAGCTCTACAACTCCATCAAACCACTGCCAGAAGGTGAAGTTGCGTCCAGGTAAGCTCTCCTGTACAAAATAAGCATATTAGAACAAAATGTTTACATGCACACAAGAAGCTGCCACTGACACTCTGTATTGATGGCACAGCTTCTTTTCTTGCATCAAATGAGTCTGAAATTTACAATCAGCCTTGGAAAGGAGCTGGCCTCACCCGATTGAACTGGGCCCAAGAGATGGTCATCTTGCTGTAGTCCTCAGGGTTGTTGCTGCTGCTTGAAAAAGCCTTTTGTGCCAGGAAGACCAGGTTATCCTCTGACAGGCCACGCCCGCTGTGCATTTCCGCCTTGTACTTCATATCCAGGGCCTCGCACAGCTGGGGCCACAGCACCTTTTCTGGCACGATGAATGGCACCCTGCCCTGAGGAGAATAGGTATGCCGTGGGAAAATATGAAAGAGAAGCACAGGCCTTTCAGATTCAGTTGTTGTTTCAGTGAAACATTGTAAAATTGCACCTTTATGGTCATTTCTAAGATTTAATAATTACACTGAAAGACGAGCGTGAGACACATGAAAACATATGTGAAAAAGCAGACATCACACATATAACAAACTGGAGCTTTGAAAATAACTGACGTTTGTGTTTCTGATTCTAGAAAAATTTCATGAAAAAACATGTAATATTACTAAAATATGGTCACAGTCTCAACTGGAGAAATATAGGGAGCCCATTGTGGAAACCGACAGTACAGGAGTCGCCAACTTACCGGCTCAGCAAAGGCATTGTCCCACAGGACTGTTGCTGTAGCATTGTTGTCCTGACTGCCGTGGACGATCACTACCACAGGCAGTGATAAGGTCTGCAGGTTACAAGAACAACAATAGGTGGGTAACAGATTCTTCTGGATCATTCAAACTCATGCCAGAAAACATTAGGTTTACAGAAAGCTTGGACAAAGCCATAATCTTGCTAAATAGTACTGGGTAATAATAATCTTCCCAAGGAGAGAAACACAAAAGAGATGAAATCAATAAAAGAGGACTAAAGTAATAATCAGTGGTATAATTTCTATTACAGATCCCAGTGTCCCCTCTAATTACTTTGACATGGAAGACGAGTTCGTTTCCCCCGACACTGAACTGTGATTCAAACAGAACTGTGAACTTCTCCTCCGTCACTGACTCTGCACCTCGACGGTCAGAGCGCTTGATCCGTTTCAGTGACTGTAAAAACACAGAGATCAAAGACATGAGAAAGCATCAGATGAATTCTGCTTAAATACAACTAACACGACCAATGTGGGGCATAGAAAAACAGCTCTGCAGCTTCTAGCGAGAAGCTGGACGTCACTGAAATAACTGTGTAAACAAATTAAGATGTTACTCAAGTAAACATGTAAGCCTACAATACAAATGTAAATAAATACAAAACACTCAACCCCAAAGTGCGATGGTATTGTGTTAATGGAATGGAATGCTGACTGCATTTATACAGAGTTTTTTAATTAATGCTATCTATTTGTAGGAGCAGTCATACTAAAGCAGCTACTCCAGCCGTCTTCTCTGCAGAGAAAAGCTTCCTCATTCCTCCCCGGCAAGCTTTTTGGAAAAAACTCTTTTGTATCCCTCTCACATACCATAGTAATATATTAAACTATTTCCAATAGAGCCTACCATGTTTCTGAAGTGTGCACTGAGGGTGCCAGTGGCCTGGTGATATTCCATCACACAGTTGTTGTTGAGGATTTCTCCACTGCTTTCACTACAAAGGCAGAAGAAAGCGATTAGAAATAATTGAACACACCCTGTAGCTCTTCAACAAAGGAGACAAAATAACAAACAAATCTATTAATCTCACATGATTAACCATTTTAGTACATTCATGAAATAACTTCTAATATCTAACAAAGTACCAGCTATAGTCACCCACTATTTTAAGCCTTGTATAGTCACAATTAGGTTTTACTAATGCATCTGAAAAGCAAGTGGGATGCATCTGTCTGCTTGCTGTGCCACTCACCTGTGTGTGCTCTCATTCTTCAGCAGAGCTTTGGCCTGCTGCTCACTGACAATAACAGCCTTGACCTGTGGTGGGTTCATGTGGACGTTCAGTTTTCCGCCCACCAGGAGGCGCACAGTGGCTGCAAACTTGGTCTGAGTCTTTAACACCTGGGGTGGCTGCTTTTCAATGATGAAGGTGCTGAGGAAAAGATGGAACAGTGACATGATGAGCAAAAAAAAAGTGTCAACGGCCTAATTCATTGGCCATCCCTCATTGTTCAAGATATGTTCACATATGGAGTTATAATAATTTAATGATTGATGAACAGGTTAGAAGATCCTTGGCATTTGAAAATAGCAAATGTCTCTATATTCCGTCATAAAGAAATTCTGCTGCACAATGAGCACAGATATAAAAAAAATTACCTGCACCACGATGTGTGATTGTTGCTATGAAATGTGTGACAGAACATTTTGAAAGTAATGTAATTTGTCAAACAAATAACGAGTAAAAGACGTAAAATTTATCCTAATCACGTGTCAACTCACATCCTCTCTGGAAGAAACAGATAGTGACTGAAGGTGAATTGGTGTTTTCATCCAGGTTTTTATATTTGTTGATAGATGTTAATGTTCTTGGAAAAATCTGTGTTAATGCTGTATAGCACAGACACATTTTGATGAAGTTTCAACAAGTCATCAGGGGATGACCTCTACCCCAGCACCCACCTAACAGCATTTCAGTTACATTAAGTTATAGTAATGACAGGAATATTTCTCTCATAAAATCCAAAATATCAAAAGATTCCACTAATTATTTGATTAAGATAGCTGTGAAGTTTCATGGTAAGGAAACTAAATCATTGCAGACAAAAATTTGATTACTGTAATAACAAACAGTGAAAAAGACAAACTAAAAGGGTGGTAAAAAGCAAATACCATTAAGGAAAAAAAAAAGTCATCTTGTGCAATCCTGTAAACGCTCACAAAAATCTGAATAAGAATTGATGAGCAGTCACACCCCTGACTAAACCATAAACCTACAAACATCAAAGTTATGGGTAGCTTGAAGTAGCTATACCCCTGGCCTCCTGCACACACAGAAGATGCCCCAGGAGGCCTTATTCACATTCATAAAGCACTAAAAAACTGTTTGAAACAACTCCTTTGACAACACCAGAATCCTCACAAGAGTAAAGACCTACTCACTGTCAGGGCACTACCTGTATAGCTTCTCCTGAATCACTTGGCTAGAGTCTCCAGCCTTGGCTTTATAACAGTTGGAACTAACACCCAGTTTGCCAGAGCACAGGTGGGGTAACTTTCCTACAGGAAAAGGAAGAGGTTAAGTCAAGTTATCACCTGGTAACCAGGGCGGAGATGATATCAGTGATGTCACTATTGAGCTTGCTCAGCAGCTCTTCCATGGGGCCTGGCAGGGGGAGCTGTTGGGTTAGATGCTCACAGCGCCGGATCTGCTGCCGGTTCTGCCAGATCAGGTCAGCCAGCTTCTCACACCTTGTGGACAAGCAGAGGATTTTGGGATACCACCATCATGTGGGGGGGAAATATCATCAGTCACTCCTCTATAATCCCATGCGTTTCTAGATTTGGTTTCTCAACCTAAATGCCTTTATTAAAAGAGAACATTTCTACAAACTTCTCTCTATCATAATTAAACATGCACTTGCATGGAGGCAGGTGAAACTGTTCCATCCATCCCTGTAATATATTATGTAAGTCAAACTAATTAACATGCATTTCCAGTATGTACCAGGACTGAAGGACATCCAGTCCCCCCTCATGAGGACCCCCGTTGCCAGCCAGCTGCTGCCTCCTCTTCCACTGGATGAGTTCCTCATCAAGGATTAAAGTTTGCTGCTTCCTCAACAGGCCCAGGGTCTTCTGGTGTTGCTCTGACAGGTCCTGCAAACACACCACCAGCCAAATGCTGAGTTACTTTTGCATTTACTCAGTGCATTAACATATCAAGCTGCACAATATGAGAAAAATCTTGTATCCTGATAGGTTGTTTCATATCCCGATATTAATACATATCATGTGCAATACTGCTTAAAAAGTGCTACCATAGAATTGTGTCCCTTTAGGCACTCAATAAATTTGGTTATCAAAATAAAATATAAAACTTTATTTGGTTAAAGTTGGGTGCACCACCCTTCAAAGAAGGGAAAAGATAGCCAATTTATTGATTAAGATCAGTCTCATTTAGATCTAGTTCAATTAGAAATCTCAATATTTTACCATTAAAGATTATATAATGAACAGTGAAGGTTATGGAGTTCTTAACAGTGTAACGGTTGGCAAAATTCACTTATGCAACATTAAATGACAGAACATTTGTGAAAGAAAACATTTATTATGAACATAATAAAGTATAAAAATAAAAATTGTTACCCGATACATATCGTCACATCGCACAGACCTTTTAACATACAACAGAGAAATTATGATCCTGGGAGAAACAAGGTTACAGTGTAGGAACCTGGTTTACATATGTGGGCTTCTGTGTGAACTGATTTTAATTTGAAGGAGGATATTTTCTGTGTTTGATATCAAGGTGAAACATTTATTGTCAGTTTTTCTTTTTTTACATGTTACTCACGTCTGGAATTGAACTTGAGGTACTGGTGGATAAGAAGCTAACTTTTGTAATTGAGTAGTCTAAAGTTTTGACTTTCATCCGATTACTTTGCTGTAGCCATATTCTCTTCCTGGCGTCTTTGATAGGAACATGCTTACACATGTAAAAAGCTAAATAGAAATCCAGTTATACAAACACATTGCCTAGGGGAAAGCTGGTTGGGGTGGTCCGATTTCTTTGGTAACCTTCCCCAGGATGATAATGATCTTCTCATATATAATATTGAAGAAATCAGATTACTGCAAAAAGCAGACAGTACCCTTTCTACATAAACAAATGTTAACATGATGACTAAAATATATTTTTGATAGAGCCCGCCCAAATCATTAAATAAGTTACATTTTTGAAATAGGAAGTTTTCATTTAATTTATATGCAACACCAAATTGTATAATGCAAATTCTACATATAGTGCCTTTGTGATAGTCACCAAACAAAACAGAAGTTGTATGAATAAATAATGATGTGAAGAACTTAAACTCTTTGTGGGGGATTTGACAATGAATTCATTAGTGTCACAGCCTGACGAAAGAAAGTGCTCTACAGTCTGATGGTATGGAAGAGGGCATGCCCCAACAGGCTGAACAGACCGTGGTTAAGTCTTAAGTATCCTTTAAAGTCTGCAGGCATCTCACCTCACCAATATAGCTGATCTATACGCATCTCAACTCATGATAGATGAGAAGATTGAATCACCCACTGCAAAGCCTTCCTGCCCTGGGCAATGCAAACTGCAAGCTTGTGGTGTTTCCAGTTATGATCTTTTCTATTACTCTTCTCTAAAAGTTTACAAGGTCTTGTCACAGAAAGTTATGAACTGTCAATAGTGTAGTTTGGATTTTTTGGGAATCTCCTTTTGTTCCTACATAGAAGAGTCCACTAGGGCAAGTGTCAGATCAGCTGGAGTCATGCAACGCTTCCTTTGAACTGGAGGACAGAATGTACAAGGATAGTGACCCAGAGCTTGTTCACCAACAACAAAGAATCAAAATATAATAAGTAACTGGCTGGACTGGAATAGTAGAATAAGTGGTCGACTTTTTGTTTAAAACTTAAAAGCAGAAATACAATTTATTTATTTGGTTCTTTTCCTGTTTTATTAAGATTTATATTTATTATCCCAATATTAAAATTATATTATGAGCAAAGGGACATACAATTTGAGAAGAATGGGACCAAGAATAGTCTTTGTCAAATAGAAGTTGTGAGACAGTAGCTGATTATTTAATTGAGCCTCAGTAACAACTATTTTACATTAAACTGTCCGCAACTGTGTCCATAAATCTATGAATCTCATTGTCTTTGTTAGATGAAAGCTAATGCCAGTTATACCTTATTAGCAAAGAGTAGATCATCGGCCCACCAAAGCCCATAGAAGGCTATTAGATTGAAGGTCTGAACATTTAAAGCATGTAGGATTCAAACCTCGTCTTTCCTGAAGGGTTTCTGTGTTTACAATACTGTGTGTGTGTGTGTGTGTGTGTGTGTGTGTCCACACTGATACAACTTAGTTTTAAAATAATCTACATCCATACTAACACACTTTATGTTACAAATTATGTGACCATTAATGCACACTGGGCATGCCAGTGGGAAAAGAAAGCAGATTCTCTTCTCTGCAGTTGACTGACTAAGCAGTTTTCAGACATGACCTCACATGGTTAAATCTGGAGAATTGGCAACAGAGTTTACAGAGAGTTTGCCTTTTAACACATGCACAACACAATGGGAGATTCTCTGCACAGATGCATTAACAACAGCATCAAACCCTCCACATTATTCAAGCGAGAGGTGGATCAGCTGGGTGCAGCAGAGAGAGGCAGGAAGTGAGATATTAAATCACATGACACACACGGACACCAGTGTCAGCTCTTTACACCACAAACTCTCTTGTCATCTTCGTCTGTGTCTTCCATGTGTCACAATAATCGTGTAGTCAAAATCTGATACAGTGACAGACCTAGAGTGGCTGGCATTTTGTATCATTGCAAACCTGTGATATTGCAGAGCCAAAGTATATATGTTGTGTGTGTGTGTGTGAGAGTGTTGTTTCTCCATACAAGCCTGTATTTCTGTAGTGTGGTGGCCTCTCTGGTGAGCCAGGCCTCCACAGTGGCCCTCTTGCTCTGTAGGGTGGTCTCTCGCTGGGTGCGCTCGGCTGGAGGCAGTGAAGACAAGTTGCTGAGCTGTGCTAAAATAGCAGGAAACAGATAACAGACAGATGTTTCCAACATAAATCACTGCTCACTTGTTGGGGGTCTCCCACTGTGTTCATCAGTCTCTACTAACTTTCTGCAGACTTTTATACTTGAGGGCCAGGTGAAGAAAGTCAGCAGAAACTATGGAGGCTTTCACTCAGTTATTTGCATTTTCACACGCACCTCCTCCCGTGAACATAAACCTGCAGAGTTCAGTGCATGTCTGAAAGCGACTATGGTGTGTGAATATTCATGTTGACATAAAAACAACTGCTTAATGCTGCGCAAGAGGTTTATCTACTGCATTACCTTTGATACAAGTTGGATTATGTATTAAACTTAATGCCAGGACACTATGGTATGAAGACAGGCATCTTCCGGTCTGTAGATAACAATCAAAGCCCCGTTAGAGCAAATAAATGGGTTCAGAAAGTGAAACTCCGGATTGCTTTTACTTTGAAACGGTTTGTGACAGACAGATAAACATTGTGGTTCACAGTAGAGTAAACATAAACAGTTTAGATGTTCATCTGTTGAATTTATGTCACAAACAAATGGTTGCAACACTTTCAGTAAGCGTTTAAAAATGAAAGGACTCCAGCGTTCCTGTTGACCAAATCGATTCTTTTGTTAAAGCAATGTGTTTGTTAATTTGTTAAAAAAAATGGTTTAATGTAAAATATTTGCTGGAGCGGAAGATGCAGGGCTTCATAGTGTATAGTACTGATAGATGAGTACACAGAACTACTTTTATACAAGGACACAGTCATATTTCTGGCCATATTCAAGGCAGAGCCTATATGCAGAAACATTGTGCAGCAGTAGCAGCTCCTCTGCAAAACATATTGTCAAGCTCATGCGATAAAAATATTGTGAATACACTTACCACTTTCAGTTCGGGAGGCAGATACCATCTTTTCATTTAAGAGTAGGCTCAAAACCTTCCTTTTTGATAAAGCTTATAGTTAGAGCTAATTAGTGCGGAAGAACGTAACTTTTTCTATTTTATGACACATGACACACAGAGCTTCTCTTTCCAGCTTCTCCTTCCTCTTCTCCATCCCTATCCCCCTTCCCCGGAATCCCTTTGCTTTATCACCCGCAGATCCAGGGCCTCTGTGGCCGCACCATGGATTGGTTTGTGGATCGCGCACCGGGGGTCGCAGTGTTGGATCCAGTGTGGCGGATTGTGAGTTATGTGGGCTGATCATGGTGCTGGTGGCGGACCCTGTGTCGCGTTGGCATTGGGCACGGGCGGTGGACCAGGACCGCGGTGGTGGCTCGTGATGGGTCCTGGTGGGCGGCGGTGGACGGTGACTGAGGACTGGAGTGGCGTCTGGTCTGGATGGTGGATCGTGGTCCTGCTGGTTGCTGAGCATGGACTGTGCTTGCAGCGGGACTGCTTGGCATGTCATGTTGGGGTTGTCCTTCGGGATGTCTACCCTCATCAAATGCTGCTAGAGACTTTAATCTTGATGATGTTTTCCTGCATGTGGCATCTATTGCACTTCTGTCCGTCCTGGGAGAGGGATCCCTCACATGTGGCTCTCTCTGAGGTTTCTACTTATTTTTACCCTGTTAAAAGGGTTTTTAGTAGTTTTTCCTTACTCTTGCTGAGGGTTAAGGACTGAGGATGTCACACCCTGTTAAAGCCCTATGAGATGAATTGTAATTTGTGAATACGGGCTATACAAATAAAATTTGATTGATTGATTGATTGAATAGAGCCGATGCTGTGAATATGAATTGATTAAATATTGTGCATTGAATAGATCAAGTTGTATAACTGCCTTTCTTTGTGTATATTTATGCTTTTACATTCAGCCTTTAACAATAATATGACCCTCCAAAGTGTTTTTTTAAGATATCGGGTTGGTAGATCTAGGCTTACATTTGGAATAAAAAAGTCATCTTCGGCTTGAAAAGGTTGGTGACCACTGCTTTACAGCATCTGGGCGGCCCTGCTAGCCCCCTCTTTGCAGCGCCACTGCATCAACGCTCATTAGCCTACTCACCGGCTGTCAACAACTCACATATAGCACTGATCTATATAATAACCTTTTATGTTCCTGGATAAACGGAGCGTCGCTTCTTCTGCAACACTGAAGTTCAAACACAGCATTGGGTCATTATCTGCAGGAAGTGTGTGTCTGCTCGTCTCTGTGGCTCTTCACATAGTCCATTCACTAGTTTTTAAATCAATGATGTCGGATCATGAATCCATCTCATTCCAGTCACTTTAACCCTGATGTCCTGGCTGTGAGCATCACGTTACATCTCTTACTTTGTAATTATCAGGTGAACGGAGTGCATGCAAAATCTTGGACTTTTTCAATGTTTAAATATGTGTCTAATAAACTCTGGAGCAAATCAAACAAACACAAAGTAAACGTCAGTACTGTTCAGGTCGTTATAGCTTCTGATTAGTGCTGGTGTTTATTGTTAACGTATAAGAGTTAACCCTGAAGGGGAGCATCAGCCACTGTCCCCACCTCCAAAGTCTCAAAATTCGACTTAAAAGGGAGTGTCTGTTGGGTGATTTTGAGCACTTACGAGCGCGTAGGGAAGGGCAAACTGCCTCAGCCCAGTGCTTGCAGAAGCACAGTTAGGAATGCAGAGCAGTAATGCTTGGGAGTATTGTTTTGCGCCTGAAGAAACTGTTCTGTGCACACGGTCTTTGGTTGTGGTTGTTGTTTGTACATGCACAAATTGACTCAGTTTATTCATTTATTTATTTATGTATGTCTCTGTGTGTGTGTGTGTGTGTGTGTGTGAGTGAGTGAGTGAGTCTCTCACCCTGGATACGAAGGTTCTCCTGGTACTGGATGATGAAGTACTCCTGGCTGTGCTGCAGCTTTCTCAGTTCGTTCTCAGTCTCCTGTGTTGCCAAACGAAGTTCCTCAAAAGCCTGGTTGATCTGTTGGTGCCGCTGTGACAGGCTGTCCATTGCCTGGCCGCCAGCCTCAGAGCTGGCCTGAACACACAAACATTTAAAATATTGGAACGTCAAAATCATTTCCCCCCCCCCGCTTTTTGCCCCTTTAGTTTTGTACGAACAAAACCATGGGGCCAATTCATACATTTATTTGTATATTTGATTTATCATCTTCCAAACATGTAAATCTCAGCCATTGATCCATAATATAAAAATGAAACATCAGCAACGTCTTCGACACTTACATTTGTAGCTTCTTGAACCAGCCTCTGCTCTGAGTGCAGGATGTGTTTAATGCAGCGCACCAGCTCCAAAGGACAGCGGTCATAAGTGCTCTGCATGCGGACACAAGCAAAAATTATTTTTAACTAAATGTGAGATGAGAAAGGATTTTTTTATATGATTGCAACACATCTGCTCCAAATGCACATATGATGTCCCACAAAGACGGGACTGTTATGAGCACCAGAATTTAAAAAAATTCTCTTTTTTTATGATCCACTTATGTTTATTTTCATATTAATAGAACTTAGAAATCAATTTTTTTGATTTTTGGGGATTTAAAAGATTCTGCAGCCAGCTTAAAATGTAGTGATGCTGAGGATTATTACTTGTATTCTTTATATTATTTACTCTATCTATTAAAAGAATGTAAGGTAAGGAAGTCAAATTATTTCAGCATAATGTTCCACTGTCCAAAAACAAGAATTATGGGCGATCTAGTTTTCCTCTGTCTTACAGTAGCTGACTGGTACCTTGAGCTGGTTGGCACAGTGGCCCAGCTTGATCTTGAGAAGAAAGCCGTCCTCTCCTCCCTGAAGTTGAGCTCTCCTCTGAAGCTCGGCCACCAAGTTGTCCAGCAGGCGCTTGGCTTTGGCCTCCTCCGCTGGGTTGTCCAACTCCACAGAATCCCTTTGAAATGTTCATCATTAGATTACTGACCAATGCAAGGCCAATCTCAAGCTCAGTGTTGCTCAACCAGAGCCGTTTTCAGACATGTACCAGAAATTTTCCTGAAAATGAAGCCATGCTAATATACAACAGGACATTTTTCAGAGAAATCCCAGCAAGTGAGGGGGGATGTTAATGAGTTTCTAACACTAGATGGACGCAAAAAACAGAAAGATGTAAATATCTGTTGGTGGAAAAGAGGAGCTGACAATGAAAAACTAGATTGGAGAGCTTTTGGTGTTAGGCGCTAACGCCAGAGTTGATGTGGTGTAAACAGGAACACTGAACTTTCTGCAACAGACTATATATTTTGTCCTGCCCCCGTGCATGCTCTACCTGGCACCACCCCTGGCCTAACTGTTCCTTAAAGCTTTCTTTTTTTGTGAACGCGTCTGACACAAGTTCATCTCTGAAAACAGCTCAAAACTAGGTGCACTACACTAAATATATTACATGTTACCTACATCCAGTCTAAGACATCTTGTATCCAAAGAGATAGTGTCATTGATCAATCCCAGATGCTGGGAGCGACTTGAGTAAAAGTAAAGGTCATGGTGTCTGTCATACCACAGCTGGGTCTCAATCCACTGGGCCAGGTAGTGCCGCACCTCGATGGGAAAGTGCTGGCCATACAGCGCCTGCATTTGGTGAGACGCCTCACCCTGGAGCTGCTGGGCCTGGATCCACATTGCCATGGTGCTCCTGTGGAAGCAGGGGGATTGCAGGAAAAGAAGCCAGGCACAGGATGAGGAAATAATAAATCACACGACCAGAGGGAGATTTTGGAAAGAAAAGAAGATGATGGGAGGAGGGTAAATAGAGCAGGAATTTATGCATACAACTTTTTTTTAAACAATGTCTGCCAAACTGGTGAGCGGTTCCAAGTGGAGACAAGATAAAGGTCTTAAGTTGCAATCCTGACAAAACCACTTTCTAAACTTCCTGATTCACCATTGAAAAGATACTGGGAGAGCGTGGCCTAGGGGATAGAGTGGGTGCTCTGCAACAAGAAGGTAGCCGGTTCGAATCCCACTCTATCCCATCTGCATGCTTAAGTGTCCTTGGCAAGATACTGAACCCCTAAATGCCCTTTCTAAATTCTAAAAATGTAAGTCGCTTCGGATAAAAGCATCAGCTAAATGACATGTACACTTCCAAAATTCAGCTTTGGGTCATTTGTTAGAGAAACTCTCCTCCATCTGACAAACTGACACAACACGGATGGATTAAAACTCATTTAGAGTGATATCTCATTTAGAATCGATTTCTACACTCTTTCTCTGTAGGACAAAGCTAATGTAGCCAGTGTCATTAGTTCAGTGTTGAACTCACTCAGAGATCTAAACGGATCATATATGTATATACATATTTATATATACGTACAACCACCATGGGTCTATGTTCTGCAGTAACACACATGAGTATGGATCTGAGAACAGGACTTTCTGATGTTTCACCACAGAGCGGAACATAGAAAGGAAGCTGCGCTGCAACAACTTTGACAGATAGCTTAGCTTGCTAGCGTTACGATACCTTGAGGTTTGCTCGTTGGCTACCAGAAGAAACTTGCAAATAGCGACCTCTGTCTTTTTACCGAGCAACTGTGCAGATGCGTGTGTGGCGGTGGTGAATGTACGTTACATGTATTGCTTTGGTAGAAGCAACGCAGAGGAACGTAGCTAAGCTAGCGAAGGAGAGCCATTCTACTAGCTAGCATAGTCATGGAGCTAAGTGACAGGAGAGCGCTGAAAGTTCCTGCTCCACAAGTGGTTCACAGAGACTCACCTTTCAGAGGCTGCCGCAGCTCACAGCTGCACCATGGACGAGCAGCACACACGCACACACACACACACCCACTCACTCACTCACTCACTCACACGATTAAAGATCTCACAGGTCGGGTCGCGTATTGTCACATCGCCAACTTTGACGCCTCCTGGTTTCTGGTAAAGCAGCTGTTGTTGACCAGCACCGAGTCAAGAGCAAGCATTAAACACAGCTTCCTGTTTCAAATTTCAGACTAAAAGTCTGATTCAACCGCGGTGATATATCCAATATGTATTTGACAAACGGTGGGTCTGGTTGTACTTTATCTGTATAGTAATGGGCTGCATGAACAAAATGGTGGGATTTTGTTATTGTGAGACAATTATGAGATTATTTAGATGATTTGAGGTAAGGTACAAAGGTTCCTCATATCCGGTTATATCCATAACTTTAGAATCTAGATAACTTTGTGCATTTCCGTTAGGAGCCCCGCCCCTAGCCCGCACCCAGCTGTATGACAAACACACAACTATTTAATTACAGACAAAGATGGGCAGTATTTCTATTACTTGTATTTGAAATACGTATTTCAATTACTTTGAGTATTTTGTCATTTGTATTTGATAGGGCCGATAACAAATCTAACGTAATTTGTAACAAAATACTTGCCTCCCTGATGGTATTGCATGATGGATAAGTATCTGCCTGTATTTCTCAGCATTGAGGATACCAATAATGCTGACCAAATCTCCAACTCCATTTGCAGAAATGCAGCCCCAAACTTGCAAGGAACCTCCACCATGCTTCACTGTTTCCTGCAGACACTCATTATTGTACCACTCTCCAGCACTTCAGCGAACAAACTCCTTTCTTCTACAGCCAAATATTTCAACTTTTGACTCATCAGTCCAGAGCACCTGCTGCCATTTTTCTGCACCCCAGTTCCTATGTTTTCGTGCATAGTTGAGTTGCTTGGCCTTGTTTCCATATCGGAGGTATGGCTTTTTGACTGCAACTCTTCCATGACGACCACTTCTGATCAGACTTCTCCGGACAGTAGATGGGTGTACATGGGTCCCACTGGCCTCTGCCAGTTCTGAGCTGATGGCACTGCTGGACATCTTCCGATTTCGAAGGGAAATAAGCTTGATGTATTTTTCATCTGCTGCACTAAGTTTCCTTGGCCGACCACTGCGTCTATGATCCTCAATGTAGCCTGTTTCTTTGTGCTTCTTCTAAAGAGCTTGAACAGCACATCTGGAAACCCCAGTCTGCTTTGAAATCTTTGTCTGGGAGAGACCTTGCTGATGCACTAGAACTACCTTGTGTCTTGTTGCTTTGCTCAGTCTTGCCATGGTGTATGGCCTGTGACATCAAACTGTTTTTCACAACCTCACATTGGTAGCAGAGTTTGGCTATGTTCCTCACCTTATATATACAGTCTATGTTCCTCACCCAGTTTGAAGCCTCCTACACAGCTGTTTCTGTCTCAGTTAATGACAATGTTTCAACCTACATGTGAAATTGATGATCATTGGCACCTGTTTGATATCATTGGTTGATCATACACCTGACTATAATCCTACAAAATCCCTGACTTTGTGCAAGTCTACCTATAAGAATTGAGGCTGGTTTGAAGGCAAAGGGTAGTAACACCAAATATTGATTTGATTTCGATTTTTCTTTTGTTCGCTCACTTCGCTCACTTAGCCTGCGCAATTTTTTTATTAATTTGATTTAATGCCGGCGCACCTCCTGCGGCACACATCTCCTACTAGATGTAGGAGATGTGCGCAGCAGGGATGTGCGCCGCAAGAGATGTGCACCGCAGGAGATGTGCACCGCAGGAGATGTGCACCGCAGGAGATGTGCACCGCAGGAGATGTGCGCAGCAGGGATGTGCGCCGCAAGAGATGTGCACCGCAGGAGATGTGCGCAGCAGGGATGTGCGCCGCAGGAGATGTGCGCCGCAGGATGTGTGCGCACAGTTTTTTTAAAAATTTGATTTAATTATTATTTTTTTTGTAAATAAATGTTTTATTTATATGCACCTCAGGGTGTGCAACGCAGGATGTGCACCGCAGGAGATGTACGCAGCAGGAGATATGCGCTTCAGGAGATGTGAGCAGCAGGGATGTGCGCCGCAGGAGATGTGCACGGCAGGAGATGTGCGCAGCAGGAGATGTGAGCCGCAGGAGATGTGCGCCACAGGACATGTGCGCAGCAGGAAATTTGCGCCGCAGGAGATGTGCGCCGCAGGAGATGTAAGCCCAGGAGATGTGAGCACAGTTTTTTTATTAATTTGATTTAATTTTTTTTTTTTTTTGTAAATAAATATTTTATTTATGTGCACCGCAGGGTTGGCAACCCAGGATGTGCGCCGCAAGAGATGTGCACCGCAGGAGATGTACGCAGCACGAGATGTGCGCCGCAGGAGATGTGCGCACAGTTTTTTTATTAATTTGATTTAATTATAATTTTTTTTGTAAATGAATGTTTTATTTATGTGCACCGCAGGGTGTGCAACGCAGGATGTGCTCTGCAGGATATGTGCGCCGCAGGAGATGTGCGCCGCAGGAGATGTTCGCCGCAGGAGATGTTCGCCGCAGGATGTGTGCGCACAGTTTTTTCATTAATTTGATTTAATTATAATTTTTTTTGTAAATTAATGTTTTATTTATGTGCACCGCAGGGTGTGCAACGCAGGATGTGCGCCGCAACAGATGTGCGCCGCAGGAGATGTTCACGCAGGAGATGTTCACGCAGGAGATGTGCAGCGCATATACTCATCCCATATCAAATTTAAATTTAAAAGCTGTTTTAACCGCTGCTTTAAGATGAAAAGGACAGTTGTGGAGCTTTACTCTAAAGAACTCACGTCAGTCGTTTGCGTCATCATCTGATGTGCATGTCCAATCAGAGCCTTGTGAATGCAGAGTTTGTCTGCCGCAGACTTGAAAGGATCGTGTTAATTGTGTTCCGTACGAGTGACTCTGTTTTCGGGACTTGCTGAAGTCGACACGACACTGTTTCCCTGGAGGAGAAGATGAGTGCGTGGGAAAGCAAAGCCGCGGACCCGGTGTGGAGGAGTCGAGGCGGAGAAGACAGGCGCACAGTCCCTGAACTAAGGTCAGACTCAGCCAACGAGCTAAGCCATTGCTAACTGCTAAGCTAACTCAGATTTGAAAAACGTGTGAACAACTGTGGGATTAGGGAGACAGTTGCTAAAAGTAGAATAAAGCATCGAGTGATTTAGCGGAGCTAGTCTATGTTTAAATATGTATGAACTACTTAAACCGAACAGTTTGTTCTTGGTAAGTTTTTTCATAAACGTGGCTGTGAATAGAACGTTTCTCGTTTTTTTTTAACAAACAGCTACACACCACAGACAGCTACACACCACAGACGTCTACACACCACAGATGTCTACACACCACAGATGTCTACTGTCGTCGCAAGGCACTAAACTTGACCTCGCCTCCGGCGACTGGACAAACGTGTTTGTTGATCCAGGATTTGAGAAGAAATAATTAGACACTTATACATGAAGTTCTGGAAATTGAACATTTATTGTAAAACAATGAAATACTTACAGAGAGTCTCTGGGGTTCTGCCGGACACGTCACCAGGTTCACTGGATCATGTCGAGAAGAAGCGCACACTCATCCTAAGTCCACAGTATATATAATCAGACACAGGGTGGGCACAGAGGCGGTTCTTTTTCTTTGAGGGAATTCAGTTATTGGCCAGATGTATACTGTTTCCTCAAAGTGCAGTTTTTTGCAAGCAGATCACTTTCAACTGACCAGGTGTCCCACTACTGTGGCCTTGGCAAACAGGGAGCTTGCTACAGTGGAGAGACCCAGCAGATTAGACTTAGAGGAGGATTTCATATCTTTTTCTCACCATGTTTCATGAAGCACCTCATTGTATTAGCTCTGGCACGTCCTCTCTCTTTTCTGAGCATCCGTGCTTTCATTATTTCAAAACTCAAGATGAACTTCCACCACACACTTTTCTCCGAATTGTATTTTGCAGTCAGATTGACACTCAGATTGATACCTGCTTTCTGTGGTCGTGCTCTGGGCCTGACCCTGTGTCTGAGTCAAAAAGATATACATCATTCCAAATAAAAGAAACAGTTGTAGCATTATTGATTATATAGATTATACAGCTAAAATTATTCACAGGATATAGGTAAAATATAATCACAAGATACAGAGAAACATAGATATCTCAACACTACACACTGGGGCAGATTCAGACAGAGTCTCACAAAGAACATATGACCCAGAGGCTGCAAAGAGACATTTCAAGCTTCACCTGATTAGCTTTTCACTGGCTAGGCTAGTTGTTTTTGTACAATATTTGTGCTGTATGTAAATAAAGCTTTGACTCGACATATACCTCGTTCATGTTTTTTCTTCCCTGTACAATATGTTAACATATAACATCAAGCATCACATGAATGAATGTATAGTCTTAATTAACTGCATTGCTTTTGTTAAAGGCTTACTAATAAATAATGATTTATTATATATATAACTAGTAACAACTATATATAATTTTTATTATTAATATTGTGTGGGAGGGGTTTACCCCACGTGTGTGCTGCAATGACCCAGGGTGACCAATGGCAACAGTTCAACCAGCCAATCACGAGTGACTTTCCGGGTTGGTTTCCTCCAATGGGGAATCGAGAGAGGCTCAGCAGCGCCCTGAGTCATATGCTAATTAAATAACACCTTCGCTCCGCTGCTCTCCCCCTTTGTTCTCCAGACCCTCTCTCCGAGGTACGTTTACTCCGCTTCCCTTAGGTTAACGTCGCGGAAGAACGCGGTGCTGTCGTGCTGTAAATAGGCACTAACTTCAGGGGATCAGGTAACTTCCATAAGATTTCCCATGATACTAATTCTGCTTTCGCCTAGTGTGTGCGCCGCAGGAGATGTGCGTGGCAGGAGATGTGCGCCGCAGGATGTGCGCGCGCAGTTTTTTTATTAATTTGATTTAAAAAAAATGTTTTAATTTAAAATATATTTTTAATTTAAATATATTTTATTATGTGTGCGCCTTAGGATCTCCTGCGGCGCACATCCTGCATCGCACACACTGCGGCGCAGAAGTGCGCTCAAGTGGGGCAGCATTGCTAGCTCTACGTCCAACCCTATACCCTAATCCGGGCTTGGGACCAGCCAAATTATCTGACTGCAGCTGGGACTGCTGCTCACGGCAGCACCTGCTGCTCGTTGAAGATAAGATTAAGATACATTTATTTGTCCCAAACAGGGAAAGGAGGGAAAGTAGGGAAATTTAACCTCTGCTTTTAACCCATCTCGTGCAGGACACACAGAGCAGTGAGCAGCCATGTACGGCGCACAGGGAGCAGATGTATGGGGAGTAAGGTGCATTGCTCAGGGGCACTAGACAGGGTAGGGAGAATCTTTGGACAGATCAATCCAGGTTCTTTTTTTTGTTGTTTCTCCGTGGACTCGAACCAGAGACCTTTTCTGCCAATAGTCAAAGTTTCTGCCACTAGTCCACCGCCTCTCCCCATTGTCAGTCACTGCAGAACGATACCAGGAAGCTCTTAAGTACTTGATTTAATATCAAATCTTTTATTTTGTTGTCATCGCTTAAATTAAATCTCTTCTTTCTGCCTCCATTTTGCACAACATCATTTTTTTGCATTTTTCAAATCTCTGTCACAATCTTTTCTTACATTCTGTAATAATGCCCAAAGACATCGTCCCTTTTTTCTCATCAAGCGTCCTCCTCTCTGCAGATGGATCCCTTCCACACTTTGTTCGGAGTCAAGTGTCTCTCCCTCCTCGGAGACGAGTAGATAACGCCGTTGAATCCATTGCCGAGAGTCGGCCTGCAGCCTGACCTCCTGAGCTAGCACAGCTCCCCAACATCACACACACACACACACACACACAAACACACACACACATCCATTCTCACATTTCGTAATTCATACTTGGCCTCCAGAAAGTTAGTACAAATGCACAGACAAGTGACAGGAATCCGAAGCTATTTTTCAAGACATAGCACACCTACACTTTGACAAGTGCATGTTTTATTAAAACTATTTCAGATAATTGTCTACTGATGCATGTTGAAATTATTAAATTTTTTGCTTTGAGTTTTTAAGCTTTATTAGGATTAAGGTGTAAACAGAGACAGTTTCTCTGTTTGAGAGGGAAATTCTCTTCTTATAATATTAATGGTTTATCTAAATTATTCTAATAGACCTGTAGTTTATCTACTTGAGGGGTAGTTATGTACGAGATAGGTCTTTTAACAACTCATGTGTTTTGAATACACAAGTATCCACCATTACTACAACTGTGTACACATCATTCATATTGTGTTGTGTATGACCAGAGATGGGCAGTATTTTTATTACTTGTATTTGACATACGTATTTCATTACTTTTGAGAATATTTTTTTATTTGTATTTGATAGGGCCGATCAAAAATCGAATGTAATTTGCAACAAAATACTTTAGAGTGTAGTAATTTTGTATTTAAAATACTCAAAATACTTTCTCCACAAATCAAAAAACCGTTAGGGTTAGGGTTAGAGACGAATCCAACACCTTATGCTCCACTCAGCTGCAGATCTTGGCGTGGTGGCAGAGAGTGAAACGGCTTCCTCCAACCTCCAAGATGATGAGGAAGATGACTTCTTTGCTTTCTCAGCTGAAGAAACTTAATTCCAGGAAAGACAGGAGATCACACGCCACAGCAAAGCGAAGATAGAGACCCTTCGTTTTCTGGAGGACACCAGAAAAGCCCTGCTTCTTTTCAGCAGTAACCATTCATCAAGCTCCTTTTTGTTCAATTTAACATAACCCTCCCCTCTTCAGCTCCGGTTGAGAGGCTGTTCTCGTTTGCAGGAATAATATTCCATCCGCACAGGAGGCGGTTAACACCAGAAATATTTGAAAAGTTAGTTGTTCTTAAAGGCAACTAAATTGGCCACTCAGTGGTTGGGGCTCAAGAACCAAATTGGAAGGATTGTTATGTCATAAAGATGTCAGTATGAACCTCTATGAGACACTTAACATAGGGGTAGAGTGGTCGTCCTCCAACCTGAAGGTCGGCAGTTCAATCCCCAGTCTGACCCATCTGCATGCCGAAGTGTCCTTGGTCAAGGTGCTGAACCCCGAATGGCCCCCCATAGAATAACTAAGTGCTGTGAATAGATGCACCGTATGAATGTGTGTGTGAATGGGTGAATGTAAAACTGTACTATAAAGAGCTTTGAGTGGTCATCAAGACTAGAAAAGCGCTATATAAATACCAAACCATTTACCATTTAATATAGAACTATGTAGCCTGCCATGCCACTGGCCAAGGTTCAGTAAAAGAGAAGTAAGTAGGCTACTGACTTGTTAAGTTACCTGTTCACTTTTGATTTGATTTACTATTTACCTCTCATTATTATTTATTTTTCAGTGCAGAACTTGATGTACAGTAATTTATTTAGGCTCTTTACCTGTGTAAAACTGGTTTTAATTCTATATTTTGCTTTTATAGTATACATAGGCCTAATGTGTGATGCTATTGTTGTGTGATAAATATTTTCTTGTTGATACAAAGCCAAACTGTATGGGCTGTTAAGTCCCATTAAAAAAAAATGTATATACATAATCAATCAAGTTGTTGTCTTTGAATAGCTTTGCATAGTTACACTGACATTCTGTGACTGTTCTTCCTTTTTGTGGGGTTCACCAGAGCTTTGTGTACATTATATAGCCCAAACCTGAATGCTCTGGTTTCATTTATTTGAAGGGTAATTTGTATTTTGTATCGAAATACATTTTGATGTATTTTTGCTCATCCCTGGTTAAGGCACATGACACAAATTCAGCTCCATTGACTACAGCAAACGCAAATCAATTATCTGCAACTCTTCCCTCCATAGCTTCATGGTCTCACTGCACACGCTTAAAGGTTCAGTGTGTGGGATTTAGTGACATCTAGTGGTGAAGTTACATGTTGCAGCTAAATACTCCTCACACTCCCCTTCCAAACATGAAAGAGAACCTGTGGTAGCCTTCAGTTTTCATAAAAACTAAAAAGGTGTTTAGATTGTCCACTTGTTTACAATTAAGATTAAACACACTAATAAAAAAATCGATAGGATTATTTTATATTCAATTTCAGCCAGTAGATCCCTTTCACTTAAATCTTACACTGGACCTTTACAATTAATTGTTGGTTGTGACAATTGACCAAGAAAGACCAAGAGAGAGAGAGCTTGCTGACAGCAGACATGTGGATATCAACATACAGAGATTTTACTTTTCAAATTGTATCTCTGCTTCCGCCCCTTAAGAATGCTTGTGTCTCTACAAACTCACAAAGTGATGAATTGATGCAACTGATGATGTCACAGATGTTTGCATATAGATTACTTCTCCAGTACCCCCCCAATAACCTGCACAAACCTGCAGTCCGCAGGGCACTTGTATTAACATCATATGACTTAAGAACAGTTTCTCCCATCAGGCTCCTAAACTTGCCGTCAACTCATGACTAACAACCCTCTGCACATCTGTTTCCCTGCCTATTTGCACAAATGTGAAACAACTGATACACACGGTGCAAGAACTACACATAAAGCGGATAAAATAAGTATTGAACACATTTTTCTCAGTAAATATATTTCTAAAGGTGCTATTGACATGAAATGTCCATGAGATGGCGGTAACAACCCACATAATCCATACGTACAAAGAAAACCAAACAAACAAAAGTTCAGAAATTAAGTTATGTGTAATAAAATGTGTCATACAAGGTGTCACACAAGAAACTTCTCATGATGGGTCAAAGCAAAGAGCTTTCTCAAGTCCGTCGTAACCTTATTGTTGCAAAACATACTGATGGCATTGGGTGCAGAAGGATTTATAAACTGAATGTTCCAGTGAGCACTGTTGGGGCCATAATCCGGAAATGGAAAGAACATCTTTTCACAATAAAACGGCCACGACCAGGGGCTCCTCGCAAGACTTCTGACAGAGGAGTGAAAATAATTATCAGAAGAGCAGGTACAATTGTTTAAAAAAAAAAAACGTTAATTAATGCACTCAACGATATGTCCTGTATGCACGCTCGCCACGCAAGACTCCATTGCTGAAGAAAATGCATGTTGAATCTCGTTTGCTGTTTGCTGCACAACACTTAGAAAAGCATGTGAAATATTGGGAGAATATAGTCTGGTCAGATGAGATCAAAATTTAACTCTTTGGATGCCATAATACGAACTGTGTTTGGAGGTAAAATGGCACTGCACATCACCCCAAAAACACCATACCAACAGTGAAGTTTGGAGGTGGGAACATCATGCCGTGGGGCTGTTTTCAGCATACAGCACTGGCAAACTTCATATAATTGAAGGAAGAATGAATGGAAAAATGTACCGAGACATTCTTGATAAAAGCTGCTGCCTTCTACCAGGATGATGAAGATGAAACGAGGGTGGACATTTCATCAAAACAATGATCCCAAAACACACAGCCATGGAAACTCTCAATTGGTTTCAGAGAAAGAAAATAAAGCTGCTAGCATGGCCCAGCCAATCACCTGACTTGACTCCAATAGAACATCTATGGAAAGAACTAAAGATCAGGGTTCATTGAAGAGGCCAACGAAACCTTCAAGATTTGAAGACTGTTTGTGTGGGAGAATGGGTCAAAATCACACCTGAGCAATGCATGTGACTAGTTTATTTAAGGTATTAAATTAATTTCAGTTAAATACTTTTTTTCCTGTGTCATTCCATTTTATTACACATAACTTAATTTCGGGAACTTATTTGTTTGGTTTTCTTTGTATGTATGGATTAGTTTGGTTGTTACCAACATCTCGTGAAAATCTCATGTCAATTTAGAAATATATTTACTGAGAAAATTGGTGACGTACTCAATACTTATTTTAACTGCTGTCACATGTGCAATAACTATACATACACATACACATGTGCAAAAACTATAAATACACATAGCACAATACTACGAACACACTCCATACACATAAAGTTATTCCATAATTTGCAACGGATGTCACACTGCACCTTTGAATGTATATAGTTTTAGTATTGTCTTTTTAAGCTCTTTCAACCTGGCTTTTATTTTATTGTAACCGTTACACTGCTGAGCTGACCCTATGTTAACTTGCATAAGATATGACAAATACAACTTGAAAACACATGAAGACAACTGGAGAAGTAATGTCCTCTTCCAGAAATATAGTGTTGCAGAGTAGCCTACTCTGATTGGTCTGGATTTCTCTTTCTCTCTCTCTGATTGGCCGGCGGTGTTTCAGTAAACCCAGGCTTCCTGGTTGTTTGCGATTGGGGAAATCAAAGTAGTTTTTGAACGGTGGGAAAGTTCGGCTCTGAGATCACGATGTCGCTGAGCAGCAGCTGCAGCCGGGCGCTGCTCGGGCTTTTCTGTCTCCATTTGACTGCACAGGGGAAGTTTACCGCTCTGGACCACATCAGCCCTAAAGCCAGCGACAAGGCGCAGGGGCGAGCGGTGGTGGAGCTGCTGAAGCGGCTGATCGGGAACAGGTCCACGGAGTTCATCGTGTCCGTCAACAGGAGCCTGTCCAACGACAGCCTGGACGTGTGCGAGCTCAGGTCCACGAGGAACAACAAGGTGGTGGCCACGGGCAGCAGCGGAGTGGCCCTGGCCTCTGGCATCTATAACTACCTCAAATACTTCTGCAGCTGCCATGTTTCCTGGTCCGGTGACCAGCTGGATCTGCCCAGTCCTCTGCCTAGGCTCAGCGGCGTCCAGCGCATCAGCAGCCCGCACAGGTCAGTGAGCCCCTGGGGGCATTACTGGCTCCTGGCATAGGCGACATAGGCGACTGCCTAGGGCGCATAATAACGAGAAGGCGCCACAATAGGCTGATTTATCATGAAATAATACATAATTTAACCAATGCAGTAACGTCCCACCATCGTCCTCTAACCCCGGGGTCACAACGGAGGCAGAAGCACCAAAAAGCGCCTCGAAAATCTGTGCGCGTCCTTTCCGCGCCCATGTTAATGAATCGGGCTGTTCGCACCGGCAGCGAGCACCGGGAAGCTGAGGGGGGTGAGGAACCACAGGCAGCAGGTTCATTCACTCTGCAGTAACTGTAGTGAATGAGGGACACTTCAGGGGCTCTTTCACTTTCACTTGGATGTGAGACACTGGCTGGGATCCTGCTGCTGTGGCTCGGTGTATTTCTGAATTACCGCTTTAATTAGCAGACACCTCTTACGAGAAACAAGTCTGAAAAGTTGCTTACAAGCAAACTGAAGATTAGTTTTCAATAAAAACAGCTCTAAAAATAGTCCAGGACCTGAAATCTATTTTGTCTGAGACACACTTTGGATTCGTTCCATGCCGAACCTGAACGTAGCTGAGGGTGGGGCCATTACTGGCAGATAGGTCCATGGTTTAAAGACAGAGGTCAGTGAGCACCAGTGACCATTACTGACACAGGTCCATGGTCTACAGACACAGGTCAGTGAGCACCAGTGACCATTACTGACACAGGTCCATGGTCTACAGACACAGGTCAGTGAGCACCAGTGACCATTACTGACACAGGTCCATGGTCCACAGACACAGGTCAGTGAGCACCAGTGACCATTACTGACACAGGTCCATGGTCTACAGACACAGGTCAGTGAGCACCAGTGACCATTACTGACACAGGTCCATGGTGTACAGACACAGGACAGTGAGCCACAGTGGTCATTACTGATACAAAGGTCCATGGTCTACAGACACAGGTCAGTGAGCACCAGTGACCATTAATGACACACAGGGTCATGGTCTACAGACACAGGTCAGTGAGCACCAGTGACCATTACTGATACACAGGTCCATGGTCTACAGACAAAGGTCAGTGAGTACCAGTGACCATTACTGACACACAGGTCCATGGTCTACAGACACAGGTGAGTGAGCACCAGTGGCCATTATTGACACAATGGTCCATGGTCTACAGACACAGGACAGTGTGCCACAGTGGTCATTACTGACACAGGTCCATGGTCTAAAGACACAGGTCAGTGAGCCCCAGTGAGAAACATGTCCCAGCATGATTTGGCAAAACTTCTCCATGCATTTATTTTAAGAATGACTGGACAACTATAATAGTATACAGTTGACGTGTCTCTCAGGAAAAAAATTTTCAGAATGCTGCTGCTCGAGTCCTCACTAACACTAAGGAAGAGGCTGATGTCCCTCCAGTTCTAAGATATTTACACTGGCGGCCTGTCTGTCAAAGAATCAACTTCAAAATCCTATTGTTGGTTTATAAAGCACTGAATGGTTTAGGGCCAAAACATATTTCTTATCACTGTACGTTATGACCCCTCAGGTCGTCTGGATCAGCTTTCTGTCCCCAGAGTCAAAATGAAACATGGAGAAGCAGCATTCAGTTTTCATGCTCCACATTATTGGAACAAGCTCCCATAGACCTGTAGGTCCGCTGCAAATCGTAGTTCTTTTAAATCACTGCTGACGACTTTCCTGTTTGCCACGGCCTTTTATTTAATCATACATTACTCATTTCTTAAACTGAACTGTTATTTTTACTCGTTTATTTATTCTATTTATTTATAATTTTTTTTGTATTTAACTCTTTTAATTTGTATTTAAATGCTTTTTCCTATTGAATTGCCTTGTTTTTGAATTATGCGGTACAAATCAACTTGCCACATCAACATGTGATCAGCTTAAAAATGTGAAACCTTAATGAAACTAGCAAATAGCACATAAAGAAGTTACAATGATTCACTGTGATCAGGTGTTGAGGTGTTGCTCCTATTGAAATAGTAGATCTTCCACCATTGTTGTCAGGTGGACGTTGGAGTTTAGCTGAGGCAAATGAGCATAAAATCATGAGCAGGTTGACTAACTGTGATTCACATCATTTCGAAAATGACTGTAGTCAAAAGCAGATGAAGTGCGTGAGTGCTTTGTGAATATTTTCTTTTGTGTGGCCTGTGTGTAGAATTCATTAACGGGGCCATTTTACTGACGTCAGCAAAACGGCTTCTTTGAAAATGCCGCTGTAGCAGATCCATCCATACTCCTCACAGCAGCAGTCACGGGATGTCACCTGATAGAGGAGCTTCTTGTTCCAATTAGTTACTGAACGATCGGTTGTACTGAAAGTCACAGACGTGCCGATGTAGTTCATGTATTTTATCAGCTGCAAACATCTCAAAATCTGTGTTTCTGTGCTGCCTGAAAATTACACAAATTAAGTATATTAATGACAAATCAAGCTGTATGAATAGGACTGCTGGGGTTTGTCTATGTTATGGAATTCCATGAAGGCAGTGTGGCACGTAGCCTCAAGCCCCCTCCTCTGCAACGCGGCACCTAAAAAACCCTGGCGGCACGACAAATGGGGCATTGTCACACATTATTTATTATTCTTTACTCTGAGCACTATGGACACTTGTACCACGGACGGGCCCTTTAAAGGAACATTCGTTTCAATTATCTGTTGTGCATTATCCCTGCATCAGCTCACTGCAGTTATGTCATGAGCACAGGCATTGGACTGAAAAAAACATGGCACACATGGGACAGTTTGTTTTCCCATGACTTTGGGTTACAGCTCGAAGCTTTAATCATTTATATAGAGCAGATACCAAAGTTTGGGATGGACACCTCCGCTGTTGAAAAAGGTGTGCTTTTTGAAATGTCATTTAAAATACAGCTTATGTTGTTAAGCAATATGCACATTGAAAATACACTGAAATATGCAAGTAAAGAAAAAGGTGTAGAGAGTCAACTCAGTAGTGTTTGTCACTTTGAGTCTGTGGGGGGATTTTTAATGATCTCTCTGTTGGATTTTAACACACAGTGCATTTCATAAATATACAGACAGTGCAACTTTTTCCATTGTTTTGTCTTGGCACTTCTGCATATAGGATTTAAAATAAAACAGTTTCAATAAGGTGAATTAGGTTTAAGTGTGTTTAAGATTAGTTTCAAGTCAGCACTTACTGTAACCCTCAGTTCATCATTTCATTTATAGTCCCATGTTGAGTAAGTAACTAAAACATAATCTAATCAATGTACTTGTACACTGTACACACTACAATGTACAAGTACAACAATGTTTTCATCCACCTGCTCTCACAGGCTGACTGGAGCTCCCTTTAATAGACATGTTATTGAGAACTGACTGTTACTTGTTTTGTTTACAAAGGTAGTCTCAGAACATGCCCAGGAACGGCCATTAGAGGCAATGTCAACGGATGAGTAGAGCTGGGTTACAGAGTTAATGGCAGGGGGAACTCTCCATGAAGCGTATCATAAAAACTCACAGACACTGTGGCTGGAGCCTTCAGAAACTTTAATTAGGGAGTGCATGTCACTAGTTTGCTGTGTGAGCAGGACAGTGATATCTGGGCCTTACTAATATTCAATTATATTTCATTCAATTTCAATTTTATTTGTATAGCACCAAATCGCAACGTAGATTATTGCAAGGGACTTTAGATACCGTAGTGATAATAAGATAATAAGATATTCAATTATATGTGTCATTCAAACTTTAAAGGGGACATATTATGCCCATTTTACCACAGTTGATATGGTTCCTTGGGGTCTTAATGAAATGTCTGTAACATATAATGGTCAAAATATCACAAGGATTATTTAAAACAGCACCCTTTTTACCCTGTCTAAAACAGCCCTCCTCAGATTGACCTGTTTTGAGTACCCCGCCCCCCTCATCCCCCTCACTCCTTAACGAGATACAAGCGCCCAGATTTTTTGCTATCCATTACCTCTGTAGAAATATGGCTACTGGAGACGAAGATACAATCTTGCAACCATTTCGTTTTGAACCAGAGTCAGGTAGGCTGAAGACTGGCTGCGAGAGCCCCAGCTCCCCAGCACAGCGCTGCAGTGGGAGCAGTTGGAGCTTGAGCTGACGCAGCAGCAGCATCCTTCTACACTGTTGAGTCAATGTTTAGAGGTGTCCCGGGGTCCCTTGCTTATTTGGCCACCTAAATGTCTGACGGGTAGCAGCAGCGAGCTAACGCTAGCCGGGCTCCAACGGCCCTGGCCGAGCCCGGCTAGCGTTAGCTCGCTCGTCCAAGGCCATGTAGCGAGACCCCCTACATGGGCATGGTGTGACTATGACGTTTATTTCGGTCGTAATCCCATTCGACCCACTCTAGCGTATCGTTTCTGAAACAGAGGAACCACAACAAATCGCGGGAGTTGTTTTTTTCCAGAGTTTTTGGGACGGTAGCCATGCAAGATACCCAAATTAACGTGTAGAAGCACTACAAAAGTGAAATTTCATAATATGTCCCCTTTAAAACACAACCAAATAGTATGTTTAATTAACTGAAGGCTATAAAACACTGGATGGCTGCTAATTTCTTAAAACTAAATGATGAATGAAGATTTCTGCTGTTGTCAGTGTTGTCGCTAAAATAATGGATTGTCCTTTGCTTTTTGATGAAATCATCCAGAAGAAATGACGTTGTTACTCTGACTGTGGACCAATATGCCAAATGTTTAATTCGCCCCAGTTTTTTCCAGTCTCCCATTCCCTCCCTTTTCACCTGCCTTAGTAAAACATCCAAAATCATATTGCTTTACTCAGTGATCTCTGACCCAGCACAATATAGTTGTAGAGTGAGAAGGGAGACTATACTTTAGAACCGCTGTGAGGAGTTTCCCTCAGTGTGCTCACAATACAACAGGACAGACACAACAACACTAAACACAACCGAAATATGTGTTGGGATTTTTGTGGTTCATAAAATATCCCCAAATATAAGCCCTATTTAGATATTACTTTAGCAGAGTGTGTGTGCAGAATTGGGGCCTGACTTTCTCCAGAGTTTTCCTTTTACACAAGATCAACTCAGAGGGAGCTTCTCCGCTCGGACACATTCACATCAACACAGAAATCTCCGGAGCGTTCAGGTAAGAGGTGACGCAGCAGGCAGGGGCAGGACCTTAAACAAGCGATCTCGGCAGGACCTCTGTCGTGTTAGAAACACCATAAGCATGCCCACTCGCTCGCAGTGAATCCTCCAGAGGATCGCCTTTGTTCTCACATGGGCTTATTCAGACATTCTCCTGAGGTTTTACTGGGGTACTGGCCAGAGAAAGTCGGGAGAAGATCTGGAGGCAATCACTTGGACATTTTCCTTCGCATATACTCTTTAGAACATCTGGAGAATCTCCGGAGTTCAGCGCAGGTCTGAAAGCACAAACAGGATCTAGGTGCCTGACTGACAAAAATGTAAGGGTCACCTACTGTACACTAAAAGGGTGTAGACAACTTTCCACAACTGCTTGAATTAAAGGATGTCAATTTTCGGCCTAATGATAACAAGGCATGATTTTCCTTTTTCCCACCTGTTTTGTATTTGATTATCTTGCATGCAGGGATAATAAACAATATTTGTGTGTGTGTGTGTCTCTAGATTCAGGTATTACCAGAATGTCTGCACTTTTAGCTATTCCACTGTGTGGTGGGACTGGCCGAGATGGGAACGAGAGATTGACTGGATGGCACTCAATGGGATCAATCTGCCGCTGGCGTTCACTGGACAAGAAGCCCTGTGGCAAGAGGTTAGAGCAAACCTGTTCACCTGAAACTGGATACATTCTTAACCAAATCTACACTAAAACACAGGAACACAAATAAATCCGCTTGTAGTGTTTGGGTCTGCTCCATTATTGGCTCCTTAAAAACTAGATTTACATATTCTTAATATGTTTTGGAACAGATTTAACAAACATTTGTTAGCTTTTAAAATGATCATGCTTGGCAGTAAGGGGCTTTACATTGAATCAGGAGTTTTGTAGATGAATTTCACACTCTAGTTTTGTAGTAAGTTCAACAACATTGATAAATTGTCTGTTGATCTCTGATAAGTGTAGCAGCATGTGAACATCAGCTTATTGGTTGTTGGGGAGTAGAGTGGGATGCCACTAACCAGACGGTTGGAGGTTTGATTACCAGCTTCTCCAGTCTGTATGCCGAAATGTCCCTGGGGCAGATGCTTAACCCCAAATTCTGTGCTGCCAGTGTGTGATAAAAAAATATCACTGTGAGTGAGTGATGAGTGTGTGTGTGGATTGTGTTCTGAGTATTATGATATATTTATTAACTTCTGATGTACTTCTAGGTTTACCGTGCTCTTGGACTAAACCAGTCGGAGATTGAAGAATTCTTCTGTGGCCCGGCGTTTCTTGCCTGGAACCGAATGGGAAACATGTTCAAGTTTGGTGGGCCTCTGCCGCAGTCCTGGCATATAAACCAGCTAAACCTCCAAGTACTGAAACCTCCATACTATTTAACACAGTTTAAAGCTAATGTGTGCACAATCACATCTCCTTCCATTAGAATCATTTATAATATAATCACATTCTGTGAATGGTGGCTTCAGTTTGTACAGTTAAAACTATTGTGACGAGCTTTTGAAGCGACCTTCTCAAATTGAAATGAAAAATAAAGTAATATATGCGTTGTTGCGTATTAGCAGTTGTTGGCCTAAATGGGCAGTACGTTATTTGAAGAATTTATTCATAAGATGTATTGATAGTATCAAAGACAATCATGCTGCTCTGTGGAGCTCAGCCAATCAGAGGCTGAGCGTCTCCTCTGACTGTTGTTACACACAGCCAGGCAAGTCACAGGTCACAGATTGTAGCCCACTTCTGTAACTTAGTAAGACCCACCTGTAAATGCAAATAGCGATAGCCGGTTAGCACTGAAATGAGCTGAACAGATGGACAAATCTGGACTCAAATGCTCAGACGTCAAAGTCTGAATTGGGCTTTCTATCCAAAGTGTGGCAGATTCCATTACAAGTCCAGGTCTAATGCAGGAGCGGTGGACCTGCCTAACTCATGTCAGTTTGCTTAAAGGCCATCAAGCAGAAGCATTGTATGAATGCAGAATCCAAAACCGTCCCCAACATCAGGGTGAAGCGGTGATTGGGCATTTCGGAACGCAAGTGGACAGTGGAATAGAATTTTGAATGCGATTGAGAAGGCCTGCAGGCAAGAGGCTGAGAGTCTGGCCAGATCAAGGCAAGTGCTTGAAGGGAACGTCTACCGGCAGCTGCATTACAGGATCGTATAAACTGGGATTATGGCAGATATATGCTTTTGCTGGGCAGCAGCTGTAAAGGCCTTGTCTTTTTTTCAGAGCTCCAATTAACGTTGTGTCCAGGTGGGCCATACTGGGGGCATGGCTGGGGGCGGTGACATCACAAAGTTGTAGAAGTCGTGATATCTTGTTTCAAGAACTATTATGACCTATTTGCATTTATTGGTGGTTTAAGTACTTTAAAACTCTGGCACTAATATACATCACATGGACCTGATGTAAAATCTAAAGGACTCAGAGAAAACAACAATATGGAACCTTTAAATTTCAGTTTATTACAAGTTGGGTCTTGTGTTTGGAGTTCTGCCAGCTCTTCCTACTGTACTCAACAAAGAAGATGTTAATACCTATAGGCAGTGATGAAATGGAGTTTAGCACGTTTCACTTGAGCGGTTTTGAAATGATCTCCTCACATGACATTTTCTTTCTGTGCAGTTTAGAATCTTGGAGCGCATGAGGTCATTTGGCATGACTCCTGTGCTGCCGGCCTTCTCTGGGAACATCCCCAAGGGAATCCTCAGGTCACTCATTGATCTTTATGTTCAAGCATTTCACCATTATACACTTTTCTGCATTATGTACAACATTTAAAGCCTCATCAACACTGGATCTTTGAGGCTGATACCAGTAGTGATAATAGATTGAACATAAAAAAAAAACAGTCAAGACTTGTCTTTAAGTAATTGTGACCAAATGTTTATTGAGTGAAACATTTTATATTTATTTATTTTACTTGAAGGTTATGAGCCGAATGAATGAAAGGCTAAATGGGTTGTTAGCAAAGTTATATTTTATTGTTCTCTATGTAGTTACTGGCCATGTTGTGCTTTTTTAATTCTTCACGCAACTACTCCAGTTCATGTAAATGCAGCACCATGGAGACACTGTCTGAAAGTGTGCTCTGGTATCATCAGGCTTTTAAACCTGCCTCTGATTGTGGTAATTAGGGATAAGTAGGTTGGAACCTAGTTATTTTTTACAAATGTATATCGTGGTATTGAGGACATTTTAAAGAAAATGAAGTTTGAACTCGACCAGACACACATTTCTCTCTAAGTGCATGATTCAAATTCAAACCCTTTGAATCACTGAAGTGTTCTTTGTATTTCAGGTTGTATCCAGCAGCAAACGCAACCAGACTCGGACCTTGGTCTCATTTTAACTGCAGCTTCTCATGCTCATATATGTTAGACCCTCGGGACCCCCTTTTCCTCCAGATTGGGTCCCTCTATCTGTCTCAGGTGGTGAAGCAGTTTGGGACGGATCACATATACAACACTGACACCTTCAATGAGATGAATCCTCCGTCCTCTGACCCCACCTACCTGTCAGCAGTCAGTCGCTCTGTCTTTGCCTCAATGACTGCAGGTGAGTGTGTGGATGACTGACATCCTTTTCATTGTGAACTTTAAACCTGATACTGCCCATATGTTCTCTGAATGCTGATATTTTGGGAAACAAGTATACTACTTAGTGTTTCCCACTTCCGTAGTGCACTACTTCGATGACCCTCTGATGACCTGTTGGGATTTTCAGGCATGTTTGAGGATTGTTCTTCTCTTGTCCGTCATCCAAACCTCATTTTCTCCCCAGTTGATCCTCAAGCAATTTGGCTGATGCAAGGCTGGCTCTTCTTCAGTGATGCAGCATTCTGGAAGTCGGCCCAGATTCAGGCCCTACTACACGGAGTGCCCCTTGGACGAATGATCGTGCTCGACCTGTTTGCCGAAACGGAACCAATTTTCTCCTACACTGAGTCGTTCTATGGACAGCCATTTATCTGGTGCATGCTGCATAATTTTGGTGGTAACAATGGTTTCTTTGGTACAGTGGAAAGCATCAACTCAGGGCCCTTTAAAGCCTTGCATTTCCCAAACTCCACTCTCGTGGGCTTAGGAATGTCACCAGAGGGCATAGAGCAAAATCCTGTGATGTATGAGTTGATGAGTGAGCTGGCTTGGCGCAAAGAGCCTGTCAACTTGTCCAAGTGGGTATCACTGTATGCAATACGCCGTTACGGCAGCACAAATGAAAAGGTAACCACTGCATGGGTCTGCCTGTTCGCCAGTGTCTATAACTGCACCGTGCCACATTACCGGAACCACAACCACAGCCCACTGGTGCGCAGGCCTTCCTTTCACATGAATGCTGACCTTTGGTATGACCGGGCAGACTTGTTTAAAGCATGGAAACTGATGGTAGAGGTCGCTCCTTCTCTAATGACCAAGGAAACCTTCCGGTACGACCTCGTGGATGTGACTCGGCAGGTTCTACAAGTCCTGACAACAAGCTATTATCAAGATATCATAAAGGCCTTCCAGACTCAAAAATTGCCAGATCTGCTAACGGCAGGCGGCGTGCTGATCCATGACCTCCTGCCTGAGCTCAGTAGTTTGCTGAATAGTGATCGCAATTTCCTGTTAGGGACGTGGTTGGAGAGTGCACAATCCTTAGCCCTGGATGAGAGGGAGGCACAGCTCTACGACATGAATGCCAGAAACCAGCTCACATTGTGGGGTCCCAGTGGTGAGATCCTGGACTACGCCAGTAAGGAGTGGGGAGGGCTCATGGAAGACTACTACGCCCAGCGCTGGGGGCTGTTTGTCCATATGCTAGTAGAGTGTCTGGACAGTGGTCGACCATTCAAGCAGGACACCTTCAACCAGGCAGTTTTTCAGGTAGAAAAGGGATTCATTTACAACCGCAGGAAGTACCCGACTGAGCCACAGGGAGACACATACAACATCGCCCACAGGATCTTCCTCAAGTACTACCCACAGGCCTTAAAGAGGCTATAGTGAGCACAGACTGCAATGTGGAAAAAAACTTGCCTCATATCACAGCAAGAAGAATGTTTTCCTTCACCTCCGGTTCTACATGGCTGTCCCAAAACATTTTGATGTAGAAAATCGTAGGGCCTGAATTCACAGGAACAGTGTGCTTTACATACTATAACTATTCTATGATAAAAGGGTTCTGACACTTAAACTATTCGTATATGCATCCATTCCTTATAACAGAGAAGACTAGAAATGAAAAGTTAAGTTAATGATTTACTGAGTTAGAGACGATCGTGTCTTCATGTGCATGTGTGCATGTACCTGTGGGTGCATGCATCTATTGATGCTTTTTGATTCACCTAAACTTAAAGAAACGTTTTTTAAACATGCACATTGTATTTTACAGAACGGATATTATTTGTGTGTGTATGATCTTTGGTGGCTCAGACTAGATGAGGGCTATGCAAATTTGTAGTAGATACACCTATTACATAGCCGAACCATAATAAACAGAGACACACACGTCTACAGGTGATGGTACCATTGCAGCATGTCTTTGGCTGGTGGCAGGAAAACCAAGCACACAGAAGGAGAACATGCAAACAGAACCGCCCTGCACAACGGTGACGTATCAGTGAGCTGTAAATGTGTGGTTTCACTGGATAAGTGTCCCCCCCCCTCCTCTGCCTGCACTCTTTGTAAGCTCTTTGCCTAGCTAACACATTGTGTAAGCAAGGCAAACCATGACCCAACACTAGCTCGACAGATATGAATCTGATATCATTGTCCGATCTTGCTCTCAGAAAGACAGCAGATAGGCACGTCTCCTTAAATGTTGAGCTATTCCTTTAAATCCCACTTCCTACACCGCGTCTACAGGTGGCATGTGGGTATCAAAATGCCTGTTACCTGTCAGTATGACTTGAATCTGTATAATGCGTCTTATTCTGAGCAAAGTGACCGACCGGGTTGGCTGTAACATTACAAGACAAATGGGTGAGTAGCAGTTACCAATCAATTGGGATGTTTTGATCTTGCTCACATGGTCCGTAAATCTGGGACGGAGTTGGTGTAAAGGTTTTATCGTAATTTACTATTTTGTTGTGCCCAGATGGCTTCTCCCTTTCAAAGATATATTTTTGTAAGAATATCTATAGGTGTTAAACTGAGGCGCATCACATGTACGACAACAACATCTGAAGAATGCTATTTTTGTTTTTATAAGTCACATCTTTTTCTATTTTGGAACACTCAAATGTAGCTGATTCCTTTTGTGATGCACTCAGTTGTACTTCAGTTCATTTACATTTTTATGTTATAGGAGAATGTTATGTTATGAGCACGGTTGAAATTCATAATATTCATAATATGCCAACAAACATATTGTATTTTTGTATTTTGATTAATTAAACTGCTGTGATCCTTCAACTAAGGCATGTTATTAAAGTCCTCAGGCTATGTGACTAATACATTGTCTTAATTCTCGATCTTTGTTGTGTGTGTGATCGGTGGTGAACATCATTAATCTGACCTCCATACAGCAGATTCATCTCTCGACTCAATCCTGTGCCTGTTTAGTGTGAGAGGCACTAGTCAGTAACATGACAGTAACCATTCATGCTCCTCATTTAACTCCTCATCATGTATTCAAAGTACTGGTCTCAGTGTTAAGACCTCAGACATCTGAAACATGAGGAGCCACATCACAAGCTAAACAAATATTTTTACTTCTATAATGTGTTGTATTTTATTAACTTTATTTTATTTATTTTTTAAATTGTAACCAACTGTAGTGGAGTAAAAAGTACAATATTTCCTTGTAAACTTTTGTGGAGTAAAAGTATGAAGCACCAACAAAGTGACCTCACAATTGTACTCAAGTATAGTATGTTTTAGTTTACACAATATATAAAATGTATCAGTAAATTTAGGTAATAACATACACTGCAGTGGTTCAAGATTAAGTGTCTATCAGGAATGTGCTTTTATAAATCATGTAAATTGTATCTGTAAACACTAAACAGCCATTAGATGGTGCATGGATACTGAAATACACATGATCAACTACACATTACCAGCTACCAGTTGGTCCTACTTTTAAAATATTTTAAAAATGTATTCCACTCATGAATAAGAATTGCCAATTTATATTACCCTACATATTAATGCAGTATATAGATTATTTGCTTTTTCAGGTGTTAGCGAGATTATGATCAACTAATGACCGCAGTGGATATTAACACCAGGACTGAGAAGAGAGAAGTAGAATACAGGTCATGACTGCGTGTTGAAGGTCAATTAATTACCAAGACACAAAAACTGATACACTTAATATCTCAAGTGTGCTTTCGGATTTGTGTCATATATACTTGTATATATTTCCATTGGGCGTTCCCTCGTTTGATCTGGTTACTATGACTATTAACCACATTATTCAAAATAGCATTTTTTCATAATTTTGTCTTATTTTTATTTTACCTAACAGACTCGTACTGGGTTCTTTCTGATGATAGCTACAATAATAAATATAATTACACCACAAACTAAAAAAAGGTTTGGTTACATACTTTAAGTTGTTCAGATCCATATTCAAACATTTAAATAATTCTACCTAGTTCTTTCATTTGGTTGAAAAAACTGTCCCCATGACCTTTGGAGCCAGAGAACAGGAATTCTTCAGACAGGCATGAAATCTGGATCCCACAGAAGGAGGCTGCTGTGTTCATGAAACCTGTTGGGCCTCCTGCTGTATATTTTAAACAGTGGTTTGAAAGAAAGCAGGGGACAGTGAGTGAGACAAGAACTGACTCCAGAAATGAAGCAGCTCACCAAATACTTTGATTAGTATTTTTATTGTTGAAAAAATAATGATTATCAGGTTTATAGGTGTTGAGGGATGTTCCTCTCCATATGTACACTATGATATTTTCTGTTCTGTTTCAGGCTCATATATAAGATGTGTTAAATCCAGTATATCAAAATTCAAACATTCTCAAAACCCACACTGTGAAGATGAAAAGCTCCACATCCATGTGGAGCTCATCCGGGCGGAGCAGGTTCAGCCTCTCAGAAAACCCCACGTTTTGAAAGTGAGTTTGTGGCTTCCTGGAAATCCAACAGCGGTTGAGAAGCTGAAGCGCTCGAGCCCAACTCTCTATCCATCAAAACGTTTGGATTTCATGATGTCAGCAACAACAGCATGCCACAAGCATTCACACGTCACACCTTTTACTCTTTATCATGGATGGTATTCCACAGCCAGTCATACCAACCGTGCATTTACACCAGGCATCACACAAAGACACTTAAGTAGATCAAAAGTCCTCACCAGGAAGAAAATGGCTGAAGGATGTTACAGCCAATCAGAACCACAGATAGTTTTTACGTCTGTGCTTTTGGTAAAACATGTGACACCGTTTCCTTTCCTCAATGCTGCATTTGTGTCCAGTGGCAGAGTATGTGTCGATATAAAAAAATGAAGCTCGGCTCATCTTTGAGCTGGTGAGTTCAGTTTCGTTTAAGAAACTCTGACAGCTGGAGTGACTGATAGGATTAACTCAACTGGTTCTTTCGAGCTGACGTAAATGCAGCACTGAAAAAAGACGGTTGCTTTGACTGAAGGCAAATGATTCTGAAAAGACACTCGTGCCCTTTTACCATCGTATTACTTTTGTCTTCCTGGATCCAATTTAAAGAACCATACAGATGGTTTTGCATCTTTTCCCCATTTACTTGACATTACATTACTGCCATTCATTTTTCAAAGCATCTACTATGGTTTCAGACTGATGTCGAACCAGGCAGCTGCTGATTTGAAGTCATTTCAGCAAATTCACTCACAAATGAATGTTCTGCTGCATTTACAGTTTGGAGTGTGAAGTTTGTACTGTAAGTATTTGTACTATATAACTTAAACATAGATAAACATACAGATACAGAAATATATTATTTGATATTTAAGGGTCGATAAAATTGATTATAAAAATAATTTACAAATGAAAATATGAATTAATCAATGAATACTTCAAATTACAAACATCTGTCCATAAATTAATAATTTCAAATACATTAATCAAATACAATATATATAATAATTAATACAAATGTAAAGATCTTTTTGAAATTGCCTTAATTGTACAATCAAAAGATCCAATAAGTACTTTTGCAATTTAGTCTATTGATACATTTTTAATTTGTGAAGAAATTCAATGAAATGCTTCATTTTCATATCCCAGAATGCCAGTATCTGTTTTATTTTATTATTCTGTATTGTTTTAACAGTGACAAAGTTAATATGGACATTTGAAGTTGGATGTTTTTTTTACAGTAGTAAGGATATCAATCTATGGTGTCTATATATGCTTGAAATAAAGAAGACATTATAGAGATTTCTTGATGAGTCAAGGCAAAAAAATTTCATTTTGTGACAATTTTAGGACGAGAAGACTCAACTTCATTACTCTCTTTGTCCTTTTTCTCTGAGATTTCTTAACTTCTGTTTACATCGTCCAACTTGCACAGACTTTACAGATCTATGCAGTCTCTAACTGGACTTGATTTGATCAGAAAAAATATCATGTTTGATTGTATTTCAACGCAAATAAGAGCCACCGAATCAAAATGCACATTTACTCAACTCATCATTTCAATGAGGAAATATGTTGAGAGATGACTTGTGTTCAATTCAATTAAAAACATGCTTTGAAAATAGCTGGCAGTAATGTACAGTTCATATAGTTTGTAGTTAATGGTCAAAAAGAGGTCACACAAGCTCTATGGTTCTTCAATGGAGAGCAACAGCTTAGGTATTCTGTTTGAAATATCATGACCTGGCTATTCCATTACTCTGTAGTGCATGAAAGACAAATTTCAAATGGGAGAAGCCAACAAGCTGGAGTTCTAGAATATACCGTAAATCATGTTCTGGCCTGTATTGGACTTTTCCTGGTTACAAGGAGCAGCAGAAATGTAAACAACGTAGAACCCGACCAGACACAGTTTCCCTTGCATCTTTATCATGAGAGGAGAGAAGCCAGAAAAATCTATTGAATTTGTACTTTTGGACAGATACAGTGCACTCACCCTGGATTACCACAAGTCAGCATGGCCCAGTGGGGGCTGTGCTGATACGACACATGTCAAGCAGTGCAAGCAGTTACATTACATGTAGTCCTGAGGACTACAATGTAATGGTGTCTTATTTATTTCAAGTATGGGTTAAAGGAGCATCCAGAGATGATACCACACTTGTGAGGTAGCAGAGGTGAGTGGTCAGGTCTAGATCCAGACTCTTCACTGACTGTAAATAAATTCCATCTTCCAAAGCTGCAACATGCACAACTCTTCTAATGATCAAATTTAGTAGTGGTCAGTTCTGTTACATGTCTGCGCTGCTGCTGGTAGATGCCAATAAAAGGGTTTGAAGCATCTTTCAATCATTTACAACTTACGGCATTTATTTCATTTTGTACTGTATTATATGTTATTTGTACCATCTAGGCAGTCACTGTATATTCCTTTCAAAGTGCTATGAAAATCAACTTGCAGTGTGAAAGGTACATTTACGTATATACCTATAATTAGTCCCGTGGCCAACTCCTGGCTCCATACCGAGAATCTTTAGTCTTTAGATTCAGTGATGGTCATTCAGACCATCAAATGGTAGGGGCAGACGCAGCATGAGAGGAGGCTGGAGAAACATATAAAGTAAACATGTGATCTAAAACTGCTCCAGGCTGTGATGTAAAGAGGGAATGACTAATGAGAAGTACTACGTGGGATCAACATGTAAAAAATCCTTCAAATGAAAGGGCTGAGTAACATCGGTTGACATTGATTGAAGGGGGTCAAAGTCAAAGGTTGCATTACAGCGAGTCAGTTGACTACCAAACCAATTCAATCAAGAATGCCCTGTATGCTAATGCATGATATGCTTTTTTTAGTTAGCCATAATACAACTGACTAGAAACAGGAGAGATTCATAAAGCTGCCAGAATGATCAATAATCAATATTTCAAACATAGATACAACATGGAGACATGAACACAAAATAAGGCGGTGACTAAAAAAAAAAAATTCTTCTAACTCCTGTTAATATCTCTAAAGTAATCCTTAAAATTCACATCAATTATTTATTTATTTTTAGAAAATGCTAGAGAAAATATATTCTGATAGTTTGCAGTCTCTTTTGGTTCAGATTAAAATCAAAATACATTTGATTAAGTTCATTTACTAAAGATAAGTGTTTTCATATTGTTTGTTATATTCATTTTTACCATCTGCAAAGGTCTGTGCATGTTCTTGATTCAAATCGAAGCTGGTTTGTGGCGTACTGGGGCAGTGACATTTAGCATTCGATTTTAAAGCAGCTCCTTGTTAGTGTAGAGAGCAGAGGATGGAGTCAGTAAAGCTTCAAAGAAACCTAAACCCCAGACAGTGGCACAAAGGTAACCACTTAGCATTTAACAATGATAAAGTTGAACTATTTCTATCTTAAAAACACACACCTTTTGATCAAAAGGTCAGTTGCATTTGTGCTATTGTGTACAGGCGAGGGGAGCAGAGACACAACACTTCATTGGCTGTAATCACACTAGAAAGTCAGACTGAATTGAGGATGGACATTTACACTGAAAGCTGCACTGTCATTTCTGTTGTTATTAGTGGAATTACTAAAATTATTTGTTCCTTTTTGAATTCCCTTATGTGGGATGACAAAAACATTAACTACAAACTAATCAAAAGACCGAAACCTGACTGTGAACCTGCCTTGGGCCTCTCGGTGTCTGGGGACGCACTGCCTGTATTAATGCCTGGGGGCGAAAGGCTTCCATTCGACTCGGGGCATCCCTCATTGTGACCATGGCTTATCAAACTCAAGATAAAACTGTTCATCAATATCTGCTCATCTGAACAGAACTTGAGCTTCAAAGTCCAACAAAACAAAATTCAAAGAAATGTTTTAATTAATGTGTTTTTCCAGAGCTTTCAGCTTACTCTCGTGGCTTGCAACAACTGAATCTAAATCTGTTGATGAAGGCCATGGCCCAAAAGGCTGAAAGACACAAGATCTATGTTATTTCTCGACAAGACAAAAGGCCTCCGGCTTCCAGAAATCCACGGCAGCTACACTTTGTCAATTGAGAGCACTGGTCTCAATACAGTTCACGGCACCTTTAACAGTCCTGGTATGGCAACATTAGAATCAGTGTACAGATCATCACTCTGTGTATCTTAACCAAACAGGACTAACCAGTGAAGCTGTAGGCTCCACCTGTTATCGTGTTGACATCCACCTGCACTGAGCCAAAGAAGCCCCCCCCCCCCCCCCCCAAACCCCACCAAAAACATAAAACCATTCAGTTGCTGTCTTTCCCTTTTTAGCAGCGACTCGTCAGTAGAATCTCATTAAAGCAGCACGTCTCAAAACTGTTATTCTACAATCTTAAAAATCCTTAGGGAAGTTATAATTATTAATGTAATATCAACCAATCAAAGCACAGCATATGTCACCCAGTATAACATGCTGCTTCTGTCAAACCCCATAATGCACTGGGAAGGGTGGAGCTTCCAAGTGTAACTCATAGCTAATCCAAGACGGAGTTCTAGTCCACAGCAACGAGCACAGGCTTCAGATAAAAGAGGGGATTTGGCAGCTGAACATGTACAACAATTAAAATATTCATGGAAAAAGACAATATACTGTGTAAGTTCATTGTACGGTTAAGAGGATGAGATAAGGTCAATCATGAGATAAGACTATATAAAACAATCATGTAGAGTTGAACAACCAGACAGCATGAGGATCATCTTGTAGGACAAAAGTAGTAATATTAAACAGTTTTCTTACAGTAAATTTACCTGAGTTAGATACCTGTAGACAGTGGTTTCAACAAAAACACAAAATGACAACCCGACTTAAACATCAACATTCTGCAGACTTATTGTTGACCCAATGCTCACAAACTTACATCAAGTCTGTGTGGACGAACCCTCAAGACGTCCTGAAGACGATTGAATTTAGCAATGAAGGAATTTGGCAGCGAGCTGTGAACCAAAAGGAGCCTTTTACTGTGCCATATCAGTTACTGTAGTTTATGTAGTTTGTATATATATATATATATATATAAATAAAGGCCTCACTGTCTGATAGCTATCAACTAAAGTGCACTAACTTTCTGGTTGCTTCATTTCAATAAACTGGAAATGAAACTTCAGTTTTCAGCATATGACTGAGGATCAGCCTAACCCACAGCTGTTAAACTACTATTGTGGGAATAATAAAAGCCACTAAGCTCAAGTCAACAGATCAATTTCCATTAGATTCAAACAAACTTCTTCCACTGCAGAAAAGCTTTAGAGCAGAGGACTACGAAGCCAATCCAAAGGATCAGGAGTGGTTCCGCTCGAGAACGTTTTTAGAACGCATCAAATCAGCTATATTAATTTTCATTTCTTATCTTGCTCCTAATTTGCCAGTTGTCAAAAACAACCCTATGTTTTAAAGAAACTATTTTACTTAACTCAACAGTTCAAAAACCATGTGATGGTGCTTACTGACTTGATTGGTATATGCACCCTGAACTTCCTGCACCATACAGCTTGGGTGTGATCTTCTGTGATAAATGCGTACTGCTTCAGGGCACTACGTCACACTCCACATGTGGGTGTTCAGCTAATAAAAGAAAAGCAGGTTTGGTATTCTAAGTAGAGACATCACGACAGAGGTTAATCCTTGTATCGATAACACTAGATGTTTTTAGGAAAGCGTGACTGCTGGTTTGTACTAAAAATTATGATTTTGTGTTTGCGCTGCTTCTAGTTACCTTAATGCTCAGAATTAGATCCCACAGATCTGAATGTACCTGCATCCTGTATAAACCACTTGTGGCTGCAGAAGCTACTTGTTGCCGCTGCTCAGCAGAAGTTACATAGTTTTTCATTTAAAGAAAGCACTGAAATTATTACAGCTACTAAGCTTCAGACATCTGATTAAAAACTGACCCATTGTGCGCTGGATTGCTTTATCAAAATACATGTAAGGTATCAGTGGCAATGGCAATATGGAGGAACATGGCTATCACAGTACAAGTTATTGTATATTGCAATATTGACAGTATATAGCATATTTCTAAGAAATTCAATTGTTACTGGAATGTCTGCATTTGGCCTCTGAAAAAAGAAATCCAAGTACTTGATTCACATTGCTGTCAAAGACATGTAAAACCATATTGCCATAACCCTGTGCAGCACACCAAAGACTTTAAAGGGACAGTTGCTATGATATAAACTGTGGAGAGAAATCCCTGTTACTTGCCTAATTCCTATTATATCTGTTATAATCCCTACCCCTAGTTTCATATGTACTGTTAACCACTTTGAGATTTAAATCCATTCTAAATGGACTAACGTTGAAGTCAGGTTACATGGAGCTTGTGTGGGCATCAGTAAATCATGCAGCTAAAGATGTTGTGTTTAAGTACAGGGTTGTAATGCCTTCATGGACTGACTAGTGCATGTAGCATGTAGAAATGCAGCTGTCACCTTATGCCACTTCCCCTCTGCATACAGGCACACGTACAGACACAGACACGCACGTGACCAAAGGACCATCACAACCAGTTGAGATGATGAAGATGACGACGATGATGATGGTTCAGTTTTAATATTCACTTCTTTGATTCTTCCCTCTCCGCCGCCTTTTGAGAAGACAGAAGGAGGGTTGACGGGGAGGAGACAGAGGTTCACTACGAGCAGTTGTGGAGCTTCAGCTGGGGTAGGAAGGAGTGGGAGCTCTACGCAGAATCACAGAGGATCTGCTCCAGCACTGTCAGCAGGTGTTTGAGGCCGTAGATGTAGCCATGATCGTGGCTCTCGCTTGGGAAAACGTGGGCAAAGTCAATCATCCTCACCTCCACCTCTGTGTCTCTCTGACTCTCCTCTTTTGTCTCGTGTCCTTGTCCTTTCAGCTCCTCTGCCTCCTTCTCCCTCTCTCCTTCGACAACCTTTCTTTCCAGTTGTGATTTGTTTCTGTTGCCGTTTGGTGGTTGCTCTGACTCTCCTGTTCGTTTCCATGTGGAGTTGTCTTCCTGACACAATATAGAGTTGTTATCTCCAGAAACTGAGCTCACTGATGTCTCCACAGTTTCATCGACTCCACTGGTGCCTTGGAGATGACCCTTGGCACAGTGGTGGCCATGTTTCATGTGGTTGGTGTAAATTGTGGCTAGGCTGAAGTCCCAGGGCACCACCACTTGAATGTTGTTGTTGTTGTACTCGGCCACTACCCTTTCCTGCCCCAGCCCTTCCTGTCTTGCTTCCCCCTCTCCCCTCTGACAGCTGTCAACCGCTGATGACAACATGGCTGTTTTCCCCACGGTTGGGCTGATGGATGGGGTGCTGAGAAGCATGGAATAGGAGGATGAGGAGGAAGAAGAGGGGAGACCCTCATAGACGAAGAGAAGGGAACTAGCGTAGAAGGCCAGCTGATGCTGGGACTCAAACCAGTGGAGTATTTGCTGCACCCTGTGGATGCTGGCTGACACTGCATCCCTTCTGAGACAAGCACCATTATGGAAGAATTTAGCCAGACCTGGAGTAGAACGGAGAGGAGAGGAGAGGAGAAGAGAAGGACAAGGAGAAGAGAAGGACAAGGAGACGGAGAAGGACAAGGAGAAGGAGAAGGACAAGGAGAAGGAGAGGATATGTTAGAAACCAGATTGTAATTCTGTGTGTCATGCTGTAAATATGTGAATATATGACATGAATATTATTTGAAGATGTTGTTACTGAAGATGTAACCCTAAATAAAAGTGAACTTGTGTTAAATGTGAGATTGGCCTAGGGGCTTATTATAGTGATGTTCTCAAAGGATATTCATACACTTCGATGTCAGTAGGAGAAAGCCACTTATGGAATATGTTGATATCATTATCAGTTACACACACACACATACCTTCTTTAATCGTGTCCTTAACCAGTGCTCTTCCATAGTGCTGATCGTAGGAGTCAAAAGTGTCACTGCACACTTTATATACCTGAAATTCAAGAAAACACGTGTTAGTTAGTTGGTTCTTGTCCCTAAAACACACACTATGGTAATGGTGTTTATACACACTTACCAACCAACAAAGAATAAGTCACTCAGACCTATTTCCATTATACCTGAAGGTCCAATACCTGAGTATTTGATCCATTCATTGCAATTCTGGTAGGGCCGAGAACAGTTTTATATGACATACGTACATCCTGTCATGATGACCTATGTGCGTCTACCTGTACTTGACATGGATTGGTTTGTGGACGGGCATACTGCTGACGTCAGTGTGTCTATTCGGTGGGCAGTAATATTTTCTGTTTTCTGGAGAGAATGAATGAAATCGATTCAATTTGCAAATTTTCTTGACATTGTAATATCATTATATTACTACCAGTATCACCAACCAGCTCAGTACATGGCACTGTTATATTTTCAGAGTTAAAGACTGCAACTGGGTAACTCAGCTTCTGGATAGCCCAGTAATGCTTCTTCTTAAAGTTTTCTCAATACAGCAAATTATCCACTGTGGTCAGAGGCACCCTTCACACCTGATATTTTGGTTCAGACTTAACTGAAATGTCTGAGGGTCCGGACCAAAAAAGGGAGGTTTGAAACCAACCCTCTAGTCTTCAGCAAACACCTTTTCCTGTCAAGCTTATTGTAGAAGCTGGTTAATATGTAATCCCTCTTCAGTATACACTTCTGCAAAAAAAGTTGCCTATTTATTAACATTCATTACGTGCTTCATATGTACCTATGGTGCAGCAGCATAGATCACACATACATACACACTTGTGGGCTTGGGTTAGGTGAACACCTAACCCAAGCCCACAAGTGCACACTGCCTTTATGACCAGTTTACAATAGGTGGGGACATGCTGCAATAAAGCTGCGGTCCCACCACTGACTGTCATTTACACTGAGGGACTGTTTGGACAAACTTCATCAGGCCTTTCAGGTCAAACCATTAGTAGACAACGACTGGCAGTTCTAATCTATTACTAATTTCCTCAAAACACAAGTCACGATCTCCTCTTATTTCTGAATCACACCCACATCTCTTCATGTCGTGCTCCCACTGAGGTGGCTGCTGCTCTCTCTGTTCCTCTTACGTAAGCTTAGATTAAGTTATGTGACCATGGATAAATGTGGATGTTACCATCCTTGGTAGCATGAATGTAAATGGTAAATGGTTTTGTATTTATATAGCGCTTTTCTAGTCTTGATGGCCACTCAAAGCGCTTTACAGTACAGTTTTACATTCACCCATTCACACACACATTAATACAGTGCATCTAATCGCAGCACTTTGTTATTCTATGGGGGGCCATTCAGGGTTCAGCATCTTGCCCAACGACACTTCGGCATGCAGATGGGTCAGACTGGGGATCGAGCCGCCGACCTTCAGGTTGAAGGACGACCACTCTACCCCTCAGCCACAGCCGCCCCAATGTACATGACTGCCCGATGGATTTGATGGGTAACTGGACAAGACTGGATATTATTTATTTTAATTCAATCTGTAAAAAATTCTCTTCAGTTAAAACCATCATCTTCAAAAGGCACAAAGTAAAAAAAAAACACTAACTGCATCTTAAAAACTATTGAAAGCAGTGTTTCATCGGTACACTTTAGATGATATCGTTCGCATTAGTTGGTAGCATAAACTACTCTCTTGCTCAAAGGACAGGCAGATGCAGAGCATGCGGATCTGTAAAACTTGTCAGGCAGTTCAATGTGTTGGAAGACTAACGTTTCCAAGAGGAAGGAATGAGTCTCAGTGAATATTTAAATGGAGCTTAACTTTCCTGTGGAAATCAACAAGACTTTAAACTTAACCCAGCTGATTCAATGAACCTGTCCCATGTCGCAAAAGAATTCCATTTAACTTTAAACACAAAAAGATTCATCTCATTTATTCTTTTCAGTTTGTTACATTCTGCACACAGGAAAACCCAAACCAAGACACACACTGATGATTATGATACTGGATGTAGATTATAATGGAAACGGATCCAACTGATAAATGTTTCGCTATTTGATTATCTTTCTTTGCCAAAGATAAGACGTCCTTCTCTGTATTTCCTGTCATCTGTCTGTCTCACCCATGAGGAAAAAATTATCAGACACTAGCATGATATGTTTGTGTGTGTTTATATGTGTGTGTGTGTGTGCATGCTTATATCTTTGTGAGGAACATTTTTACTATATAATTCTTATTCTTAGGTTTAGCTTTAGGTTAGAGTCAGGCATGTAGTTATGATGGTTAGGGTAGGGCCTATAGGGAATGCATTTAGTCAATGAGTGACCTCACTGAGAAAGAAGTACAAGAATACAGGAATGTGTGTGGGTTAGGGTGTGTGTGCGGATGCATGAGAACATTGTTCTCTTCAGCTCAATCAACAACTTGGACATATTCCAAATCACATGGGTTAAAGATTGACTTCTGCTGTGTGATGAGGATTTGTATAAAAAAAAAATGTAATTACACTACTGTTTTGATATCAGTCTGGTACAATAACTTGACAGGTAGTGGATATAAAAGATTATTAATCTGAGTTTACGTTGAAGATTAATTTTTGTAGAACAATGAGCATGGAACCAGTTAACCTGTGACAGTGTGAAAGATGGGAGTCCAAAGGTGTGCTGAACTAGCAGATAGGTTCCAGGAGGGGTCCACACACACTGCAACAATAACAGCTGGTTTTCATGTAACACCATGACTGATAAAGCATAAAACAACAAGATAAAAGTAATCCAACCATGAGTTGAGTCCGAACTAAACATTAATCTTGTCCTTAATGGAGAGGGTATACAAATACAGACTGCTCCTCTTAAAGCACAGTTTCAGCTGACAGGCTGTGTGCATTTCCGCAGCCTGGGAACAAGAAGGCTTTTCTGTGATCGGCCGACTTCAACACAATGTGGGATGATATTCCAACAAAGCTTCTTCAATGGCTAACAACTGCAACAAAGTACAATTTGTATGAATGAAATTAACAAATGACTGATTCTATTGCTACCTCTTTATTTTAAACACATGCTCGGACCTATTCTTATAGCACGACTAACTGATAGTTATGAAGGTAGTAATGAATAATTATAGATCTAACATCAGATCATTTTAATCTACATGATCTCACATCAGAGACTTAATGACTCAGACAGGGACTTTCACACCACACTTAAATGGACATTTTATAGGAGGAAAAAACGTCAATGTGAAACCAGTAAACCTGAAACCAAAACTAAGCTTAAATAAGTCTCATTCTATACGGTCTGTTAGCATTTGTATAGGGACAAAAAGTGGGGCAGCAAAACTTACTGAACTATTAGTTTTATTTTATCGAAGAGCAGCGCACCGCCCAGTCCTTTTCTCACTTTGTGGGGGCTGGGCTCACTGGCTAACTACAATACTGTATGAAATCTACCCTCCCTGAGCCAACCCTCACTGGCATTACTTGGAATTTAAAATATTTGCAGCGCAGCATCTTATTTATGGTGTTATTTATTCATACATTTATGAAAGACCACAAATGAAATATAATTCTTTGAAAACACTGAAATGCAACATGTGGTATCAAACAAACAGGATGATTATTTAAACCGACAAATCCCACTTAGGAGTTTTGAAATGATTACATAGGTAGCATAAAGATTCCCTGAACAGCAGCTCAAACTCACCCTCATGCCGAGGACCAGGAAGCCGATCTCCTCCATCAGTGGGTATTTTCTGATCTGCTGCTCACGTTTCTCCAGCGAGGCAAACGGGTCATAGCTGCACTGGCCCAGCTTCACGTCCATGATGCACGGATTGACGAAGCGACGAGTCACATCCTCCAGCTTCAGGTACAGGTCTGAGACACGAGAGTGATGACTGAGTACACTGTACAGGCAATATCATCATATTGTATTATATACAGCATGTTACTTTGTATGACAGATTTTCTAACTGGGATTGTTTTTTTCAAAATCTATGCTATTTTGTTCATGTACAATGAGTAGAATCCTTCCTCGTATCATATGAATATCACATAATATGCAGAGGAATAAGCTTATTTATATAAGCCAAATAATGTAAAATTTGGCTCTGGCCCCTTCTTGTGATTTTACAAGGGTGAATTTATATCCATATATCCATGCATTTATTTGTATATATATATATATATATATATATATATATATATGTATACCATATCTACCTATATACGTATAGACGGTCTAATCTGCACATACAGTGCCTTGCATAAGTATTCACCCCCCCTTGGACTTTTTCCCATTATGTACTGTTACTAACTGGAATTCAAATAGACTTAAATAAACTTTTTCCCGTTTGATCAACAAAACATGCATAGTACTTTGGAGGTGCAAAATAAATTTTATTGTGACACAAACAATAATGAGAACAAAAAAGTTGACATCTGTTGGGTGCATAAGTATTCACCCCCCCTGTGTCAATACTTGGTAGAACCCCCTTTTGCTTGCAAATGTGACTTGTGAATGCAATTGGTCGCACCAGATCTTTGTTAGGGGTTTCACAATAAAGGGGGTGAATACATATGCACTCAACACTTTTCAGATTATTACTTGTAAATAATTGTGAAATCCATGTAATATTTCCCCCCACTTCCAAATTATGCACTATTTTGTGTTGGTCCATTACATAAACTCACGATGAAATAAATTTTAATCTGTGGTTATACCATGACAAAATGTAGAAAAGTCCAAAGGGGGTGAATACTTATGCAAGGCACTGTATATGGACAAGTCTATCCCAATATCTCCTTATAGTTATACACAAATTAGGATTTACATGCTCGTGCAATCTTCCTGTGCCACTGCACTTGGGTCAATAACATTTCCATACAAACTATTTCTGTAGTGAAAGGCGTTTTTTTTATTATTCTCTTGTCTACCTCATTCTGACTTGGCTGCTGCTGTAACAAGCAGGGTTCATACACATTTTGACCAGTGGATTTCCATGACTTTTCCATGACTTTTCCATGACTTTTCCATGACTTTAAACCAAATTTCCTTGACCGAACATTTTGTGAAATCTCGGTGTATTCGCGAAAAAGTGACAATGTAGTATTCAAACTAACAATGAGAATTCCAAGGCATACAGTATACTTTAAATTACACAAACCCAAGTATGCCTGCTTATATTTTAGCGTATTTCTTTAAAAGCATATGAATTATTTAAAACTCAGCGTAAATGAACTAGGGATGGGCATTCAATTAAATGGTCTTAATCGATCGTTGGGAGAATTAACGATCGATTTTCGATTAATCATTAATATTTTCATATTAATATTCACTATTTATAGGCTATATTAAAATGCAGTGAAAATAGACAAAACTAAGCGTGTTTCCTCATTGAGATCTTTATTCGAAGATGAACAACTCTTGTGGCAGTTAAACGGGATCTGTTCACTGGTAACACTTGAAAATATGCGCTGCTGTACTCTAGACTAAGCCCCGTTTGGAGCTAGCTGAATTTGACTGTCCCTCTCAGTCAAGTTATTGTCACGCCCTAACTCCCGGAACCCCTGACACAGACCCGGGTCTGTCCGGGTTCCCCTCCAGGTGGACTGACGGTCCGTGTGCGGACATGAAGCCGAGCAGCGCAGGTAAGCTCCGGGCTGCTTTCTCCAAATGCTAACATCCTCGCTGTGATGCGTTCAAGGCAACTCGGATATTCCGACGTCCTGCCACATAGCGAACATGCAATAGTTTTCATCCATGAAAAACTAATGTCATCGACGAAACTCATCGTCTATTAATTATGTCCATCCCTAAAATGAACAACATGAAAATATTAATATAACAAAATTCCATGACTTTTCCAAAACTTTTGGGAGATAATTTTTTTCCATGACTTTTCCAGGCCTGGAAAAACACATTTTAAAATTCCATGACTTTTCCAGGTTTTCCATGACCGTACGAACCCTGAACAAGTGAAATTCCCTTGTGTGTGGGCCGAGAAAGTTGTGATCTATGGACAACAGAGTAATATCAGTTTGAGTCTCTTACCACTGGGGCTGTCAGGAGAGGACCAGGGTCCGTAGTACTTGGGAAGGTGGTTCTGGAGCTCCAGGAGACACGGATCACAGCACTCCTCTGCATACACCTGGGAAACACACATTTACCACATCATCATAATTCTACACTCTACACACAGGCAGATACTGTGTATCTGGTGTAGGGCAGAAACCAACAATATTTTCATTATGCTTTTATCGATTAATATATTTTTGGATGCCTCGTCCTGATCGAGTAAATTGTAGAATTTCCAGTATCTGTGGCTGCTTGGTTTTCTGTGCAGTATCCATTAAGATGTATTGTTTTTCTGATGGAAACTGTACAGCCAGACTATTAGCACCAAAACTGTCAAGTGTGGAATAACATGCTGTTAACAAAAAAAATATTAAACTGTTAAATATAGACCGTTAATAAACCAGAGAGAGAGAAAAAAACACATAAATAATGTAATAATGGTTTTCTTCCCACTGCAAGTAGACCGGTGCAGGATGGCACCTGTGTGACATTTAGGTTTCTTGGAGTCAGACTAACTTTTGTTTGTCTGGTGAAGACAGAGGCAGACATGATGCCATGACTCACTCCTGTTTGAACAGCACAGCTAAGCTCTAATGCAAACACTGTCACTCTGGTGCAGACAGATATTGATATGTGCGATTAGGACATGATATCGGAACTGATCATCAAGAATTGACATTTCTCCATCGATCTTTTTATCTTTGACTCCTGCTGAGAAAGTCCCACTTTGGCTTATTCATTCATATTCAGCTTTTCTTTATAGTGTACCACTAAATATATAGGGTAATGACAATTTTATTTAAAATGATTTATTTGGTACTGAAGCCCAAGAAGAATTAAGTCATCTCCTGGGAAAAAAACTGAAATATGAATCTATAACGAAAAGGTCCTTATTTCGCTCAGTTTTGATCCTTTGAGCTTTGTATTTGTGAGTTTTCTTTGTGTTACATTTTTCTGTGTTTGGGATGATATCATGTATTCAAATTCCTCTCTTGAAAATCTTCTTGAGACTGGGTGTCATCTTTTCAGTATCTGTGTATACAAACCAGTGTTCATAACTCCATTTCTAAATGTCATCTTTGCTAAACCATGCAGCCCCCAATCAACACGGGAGTCATTCATTAAACAAGTATACCCCCAGATACAGTCATGTTCTCTTTTACATCATGGTAACTTGATCCCAAATTGTAGTTGTTTGTTATTTTGTTGCATAAAAATAAGCTGTGTAACCTATGGACTTAGCAAAAATGACACATCATGAACACAGTGAATATGACTCATTGCTGCACTTTATCTTCCATCTTCCTTGGCATCAAAACATCGAAGTTTTTCACTCGTTATATCGTTGGTGTTATTCAGAGCTTTCCACAAGGCTGAAGAGTAACAAGCATGAGTGAATAAAATGGCTGTAAAAACTCTGTTACCACTCTTCCTTCATACACGGATCTTAGTTATTGCAAAGTTTTCCTACCTGACTATAAAAAAGTAGTGAATTATTTAAAATAAAAACAGAAACTAAAGAATTAAGAAAGAAAACCTCACTTTGTATCATACAAAGCAGTGGAAAAAGATTCAGTGACCAAATTAACAAAAAATGTAAAGCATAGATAAAATGTATGATGTGGAGAAACACATAGATCATATATTATAACTTTATTTGTGTAGCACTTATCTAAACAAGGTTACAAAGTGCCTCACAAAAAAATTAAGAATGAATTATAATAAAAGTTATTCAATTCAGTTCAATTTGAAGGGCCAAATCACAACATAATAGGGACAAGACTTTAACATTTATAGAGAAACACAACAGTCCCCACAACTGTGGTATGTATATATATATTTATATATATAATAATGGAGCTACATGAAGCTCCATTACCTCATATTCACTTTATAAAACATGATTTGGAGAATCTGAAATAACAATTAAATTATGTTTCAAGAGGAGCAACATGAGACCTGAGAGAGTCCTCTCTCTGCTGTTGCGACTCCTGTTAAGGTACTGCTGTGTTAGACGAGGGACAGGAGTCGCTGGTTTGTCTCAGACAGATACGTTTATAAAAGTTTAACCAGATTCAAGACAAACTAACATCATCATTCAGACTAAAGTCAGACAGCTGATATTTTATCTTCTCCTGAACTGTTCCCTACATGTCAAGTGCAGACAGGTGGTCTGAATATTTTATAGAATCGGCCTTCTAAATCTAACAAAAACTAACAAGCATAGTCATTGTCAACTCAAATGAACGTCACTTCACATGGTTCACTCTGTCTAGCAGAGCGTCTCCGTATCGCACTGTGTATGTGTGTGTGCATGTATATGCGTTTGTGTGCATGTGCAGCCCCGCCCCCGGAGGGGGATCAGTCAGAGAATATCAGAGCCAATGAGAGCTGATACAAATGAGGCTTCATATTAAAACACAAATAAAACAAGAAATTATAATAAAAGGCCAGAATGAGCCTCAATAAAATTAAATAAATAAAATGTGGAAAGCATTGATTCTTTTTCAGTGGTTCTTGCTGGTGTCTTACCCTGCCAGGCGTCTAATCTTATAGGGTAAACAATGTTTGTTTAATTTTATAAAGGCTTGACTGGTCTGTACCTTCACCTAGATTTTGTGTTGTGGTGACACCTCAGTCAGCTTATGGCCGCACCAAAAAGATGCACATGCTTCTTTTATCATTGGATTTTCACATTGATTTTGAGCATGATTCGAGTGTGAATTAAACAAATCAGATATTAATCAATTCATTTAAATAGTTGATGAATCCAACATATATATAAAGACATATAAATTAGTGCATAGGTATTACCATGCTGTAAAACTGCATCTCTCGTGGACCTCTTGGTGGAGGCTGAAGCTGCTTCAGGACTGTTCCATCTGGATGCTGCAAAATGCCTGCAATGAAAGATGGCACCAAAAATCAACTCAAAAAAAGGTTACAGACTGCAAGGATGCTAGAAGAGAAGTAAGAGCTGACAGCAGCAGCCATCATTTGGCTTCAAGCCCTGTTTTAGCATATTCGTAAAACAATAACAGCAATGAAGTGAAGTGAAATCAATTCCAGACATCTCAGTTAAAGGTTCATCAACAACCCATTGACAAGTAAATCATTGCAAATGAAAAACGGGGTCCATTTAATTAGATTTTTTGTTTGTGGCAGTTTTTCGAAAAAAGGTTAGACATCTGAAGACATCACCTTGGACTCTTGGGTTAATCCTGGCACATTTAGTATTTTCTTCAAATTTGCAGCTGGGGAAGTACACATTAAATAAATGTTAACCAAAGATAGTCTCTTATTAGCTTATCCTGTTACCAAACTTTGGTGCAACATGCAACAGGTCTGTCACTTTTTATTTAAAATTTGTACATTTATTCAAACGCTGGGGGGAAGTCCATATTATAGAAGCACATCAGACCTACTGTCAGCTTGACCTGTTCCATGCCCTCTTTAGCAAGCAGTAAAATATGTCATTACTTTATGCTGGTTTGCTATAAAAAATGGAGGACGCTAGCAAGAGAAGCCATCCTGAGCAGTGGACATCCTGACACTAGAGGATCTGAGAAGCTGCATGTGCAAGTTTTTTGAGATCTAACTTGTAGATGGCAAGATAACCATGAAAGATGAGGCTGTTTGTCGTCTTGGAACCATGCAACTGCCATATTATGAATCATTTAAGGTTAACCATAAATTTGGTTCCCTTCGCAAGCCTTTTTGCAGTGTAGAAAGAAAGATGATGAGTCCCCTGTTACATCATCACATGCTGACCTCAGCTGATTACAGATAGACTGAATGAAGCTGCAGTGGAGAGGATTAGTCCTCTCTTTGGCAGATGTCTAGGTTCCCTCAAAGAACACAGAGTTGTATCGACACACATGCAAAATGCAAAACAAGATGCACAACATACAAATATTTGCAAAAACAACCAGCAGACGAAAGGATGGGTTGGGACCAGGGAGTGAGCCTGAGGGTGGACATCTGTCCTGTGTCTGGAAGGCCACCAGACTCCATCCTGAGAAGAAGCAGGAATCTCTACAGCTACTTTAACACTGATCAGACCTGCTGCATGTTTGTAACTACATATCAACACTACAGCACTGCACTGTCCATCATCAGTCCAACACACATCACAAGTAAAGTTACACCATGTCTGCACGGGAGGTATAATGAACGTTAGCAGCACATTAGCTCTGTCTGCGTTTAGTGCAGGTCACCAGCAAATGGCAGCACTCACATCCCAACATTCAATCACTGTACATATGCGTGTAAACTGGAGCTGACCTACAGTCATGGCTACATCCAAACAGCAGAGTGAAATTGGTTTGTAGACAGCTGGACTTATTAAAATAGAGGTGCATCTATTCTGTCAGTTTCTCACAGCACATACACATCCTTTCTGGACAGTAACAGATACTACCACATATCGTTAACATGGTTTATAGTGGTAAAATAAGTATTGAAATAATTTTCTCATATAAAATCATGCGATCGAATTTAAAGATGTGCAAACACGCTATACAGGTTTAAAGGGATAGTTCATCAAAACATTTAAATTCACTCATTATCTGCTCGTCACTATGCCGACGGAGGGGTGGGGGAAGTGTTTGAGTCTACACAACACCTCTGGAGTCTCAGGGGTAAACAGTGTTGCAGCTTAATCAATACAATTGAAGTCAACTGTAACCACTTCTTTTGACTTAATAAAACAACAGACAAAGAAACTCCTATTCTAATCAGTTTTTAGCCTGAATGTCCTGTGATAGCCTCATCGGAGGCTGTTTACGTATCCTCGGGCACATAGAACACAGCACACACTCTCGCCCCAAGGGCACGGCTAAAAACTTGCTGAAAATGACATTGTTTCGAGTCGCATAAGAATGTCGGGGCCTGCGGTCACTTGGATGACACCACACTAGCAGTATGGAGTCATTCTGTGTTCTTTTTCTGCGGTCTTTATTAATACTGAAGACTGGTCACTTGCTGAAACACTTTTTACCACTTAAACTCCTCAAGTGTTTTGTGGACTCAAACAATTTACCAACTCCTCCATCGGCAAAGTGGTGAGAAGATAATGACTGAATTTTCATTTTTACTTGAACAATCCCTTTAAGTCTTGAATGCAAAACTGTGTTACTGTTACTGTTGTTCAGTTGGTGTTGTTTAAACTGTATGATTGTTTTGGAGGTTGCACTTTGTGGTTCTGTTGAACTGAAAACGTGTATAGGCAGTGGCATGAAGGTACAAGACACCAACAAAGATGTCAAGAGAGTTTGTGGTGATAAGACAAAACACTTATATTGATGTGCTGTAAACAAAATCCTGTGATCTCCACAGCGGAATGAAGAGGTTACATCCTGCCTCTGCCTGCTGCACTAGCCCTCGCCTAAATCCTGCGGAGGGTTTGTTGCTGTTGTGAACACATCTGTGCAGTGAAAACTTCCGCTGCGTTGTAATGTGCATGCAAGGCAAACTGCGATCCAAGTCTCTGGAGTTCCTCTGCCGGTCATGTCTGAAAACAGCTAAAGTAACTCAAGTATCCAGAAACTTGAATTTAGCTCCAGTGTCTTCCATTTCCCTTTGAGAGGTTGGCCGACTGCGTCCAACTGTGGTAAATTCACTTGAACATGATTTAGAAAGTCACACATCTGTCTATTGACACTCTCACAGCTGGTGACTGTTCAACTGACAGTAAAGTTGAGTAAAAATAGAGATCATTGCTGATTAATCAGATTGTAGTACTGGCTTATTTTACTATACTTTATTAATAAACGACTTGTCAGCAGCCAGAGTAGTGGTTTAAGTTTCTAAGTCGTGGTCGAAGTTTTTGAGTCGTTGTTGAAGTTTCTGAGTCGGGCATTCAACATGGAGAGTGTGGAGCAGCGGACAAAACAGGACTCTCCTGTAAACTGCTCCACTTTTATGACTCAGCTGGACTTTCACCTTTGCTTTTCTGTCTACACTGTTACTACATTATGATCTAACCAAACACACCAGCAGAAAACTCCGATTTGCATTCTACATTTTCTCAGTGTCGGCTGATATCTTAACACGTTCTTCTTTCTTATTAAACCAAACTTTTTTAAAGTGATCAGGGTTGTCATCAATCAATAAAATGTCTATTTGTATAGCCCATATTCACAAATCACTATCTGTCTCGTAGGGCTTTAACAAAGATTGACATCCTCTGCCCTTAACCCTCAGCAAGAGTAAGGAAAAACTACTACTAAAAGTTCAGAGAGAGCCACATGTGAGGGATCCCTCTCCCAGGACGGACAGAAGTGCAATAGATGCCACGTGTAAAGGGGAACATCAGAAAGATATCGGTATTTATTGTCAGTAATGGTAGAGTATGTGAGGAGAAATATTGTATATCAAGCAGGAATATAGGTTGGCAAGGAAATAATGCAGTAATGCATTTTCTTCGAGAAAAACTACTAAAAAGTGACAGAAAAACATCTGATAATAAATAAGTTGATATTATGTGTAAAAAATCTATTTGAGTTTCATCTTTGGAAACTGAGTTTTAATTTGGTGAGACATTAGTTTGATATGACGATGTTACACGGCTAACTTCTTTCAAACATACTGTGCGGGGCTTTTCTCTCCTGTTCACTACTTATCAACGGCTGCTAAAACAGACTGATTAACTAGTCCAGCTCTTATTGACACACTGTATAACTACACACTTCCTGTTTACAAAACACCCAGTCAAATACTGGATCACAGAGGGGCACAATACAACCAAGGAGCCTCAGATCACTGACGGGTGAGAGTGGAGGCCTGTGGAAACAGTGAGGAGGATCGTTTTCACTCAGCCGCAGTACCAGCTGAACAGGATTCCAGGGCTTGTTCTGCAACTGTCATGGTGACTAAAGGAGACTGTTGGTTCAGTCAAATCTGTGTCAACACCCATTTCTTAGTTGGAACTGCGCCTGTGTTAATGATTATTCCCTACCAAGCAAGGAGGGTTTCAGATAACATCGGCCAACTTTACTGTGTGATTGCTTCACTTCTTCTGAGCGGGGACACTGCCAACAGAGAGGGGACACTCAAATCATCATCACACACATATTTAACAGACCAAACTTGACTGTGTGGTCACTATGTTTTTCCTGAGAAACTAGTAAGACAGATTTGAACATATATAATACAAGATTAGCAGCACACATCTTGTTTACCTTTTTCACTATTTAACAGCTGCTGATCAGCAGATGGTTGCACCAGTAGCTTAACTTGGAATACATCGCGAAAACACATAAACACAGCTGTCATATCGTGGCACTATTCATTGACTTTGGAGGATTAATTTAAACAACCCTTATATTTATTGCAAATGACACTAGCTCCGACACTGCTGCCACTGCACAACTAGAATCGGTCGGTGGTGGTCAAAACTCACATCAGCTTGCTGCCAGAAGATTTACACAGCTCTCCATTAACAGTATGAAATCGGATGCTATACTAATCCTATCACAAATCACAGCTAGCTGAAGCCAGAGGACTAACAAACAGATAGAGGGCTGGCTGCTAACTGACTATTCAACTCTCTTGCAAAGTTAAATATGTCCTTACTCCTCAAATGTATGAAGTTTGTGTGAGAGACTGCATTTCATTTTCACTTGTTAGAGAAAAGGGACTGCTGCTCTATTCACCCCGTGTGCGTGTGTGTGTGTATGTTTATTTCATCTTGCAACTTTTGGAAGACAAAACTTCATAGCGCCATGTTGAGGACAGAGCTGTTCTTAGTGCCTGTGTGTCAATAAAATAACTTCCAAATTCTATGGTGAACACGAGGTGAACCAATGGTAGACTATGTCGCTGCCTCGGAAAAACACGGACAATTCGACCAAAGACATGGAAGCGATAAAATGGCCAGAGCAATTTTATCATTTACGAACCAAATAGGAAGTGTGGATCCATGGCGTTTTCTTAATCCTGAAAAAAAGCAGTTTTCTTTTTATTCTCCCGTACATACAACATTTTTATGAATCGATTACTTTTTGTTGATAGTTATTCCCTCTGCTGTCAAAAACACAGAATATTCACCCACAGTGATATCTGATCATGCTCTATTGTTACTTGACATCTCGTTTAAACTCTTACAAAAAACTTGCCCTTCCTGGAGGCTGAATTGCACACTGTTAAACTGTTAACACTTGTACATTCTTCACATAAGAACTACGTAAGTACTAATAGGATGAAATCTCAATATTTCACACTTGGTAGAAGGTCTCGCCAGGGAATGCCCTCTGAGCCTGTTGTTATTTGCTGTGGTGATCGAAACTTTATCTATTGCGCTTAAATCTGTCAATTTGAGTCAAGGAATTCTCAGATATGGCTCGGAACACAAACTTTCGTTATATGCGGACGTTTTATTATTGTTTATTTTCGACCCGATATCTACTATCCCCCAGACAGTCGAACAGATTCTATACTCTTTCAGGTTAAAAATTGAAGTGTAGAGTGTATGCTTTCCTGTAAACAACCTAGCTCTTCAGATCCCTGATAAGTACTTTCCCTTAAGATGTGGAAAAGCTATTTCAAGTATTTGGGTTTGAACATCTGTCGACAATTACGAGACCTTTATTAAAATGGTTTCCCACCCTTAATTGACTAGCTTAAATTGGACCTAGAAAAGTGTAATAGTGTGCATATAACCATTAGTAATTGCATTAAAATGACTGTGCTCCTAACTTCTTTTGTATCTTTTCCAATGTCTGCTAGTCTTTATAACCAAAGCATTTTTCCATTCAACAAACAAACTAATTTACTCTTTTTTTTCGAAAGACAAGACCCCAGGATCAGGAGAGAGTTTTTACAAAGACATACATCTGTAGGTGGATTGGCGCTTCCTAATCTAAGAAACTATTACTGGGCAGCCAATATACACAAAATGAATCTCTGGACCCAGGAAAACACAGTAAATTGGTGTGAACTTGAAGCCAAATCCTTTCCCTCTACCTCACTTTTGGCTTTGCTTTCGTCTAATTTGCCCATTAGGCCAACCCAATTTTCATGCAACCCTATTATGTTTCTACCTTAAGAATCTGGTCTCAATTTAGACTGGCTTTTGGACTCCAGGGATTGTGTAACCACAGTCCCATTCGCAATAACCACTCCTTACCCCTTCCCGGCAATGATATGGCCTTTTCTTTATGGCAGAGGTCAGGCCTTGTCAAACTAAGGGACATTGACGATATCTTCTGTAGCTTCAATGGATTGTGCGAAAAATGTCATTTATTTGGATACTTCCAGGTCCATAACTTTGTTAAACTAAATAATGCCTCTTTGCCTAATAATCTCCTATCACTGTAATTGACTCAATTCTGATTTGTTGGATATACCCAACAAATCAGAAAAGCCTAGTCTCAAAGTCTGACATCTTAATCTCCGGTCTCACAGAGGCCTCTCCTGATAAAAAATCAAAAAAAATTGGGAAGATGAACTTGGCAAAGTTATAGATGGCAATGACTGGGATAGTGCATTAACTCGAGTGATTGACAGTACGTCCTGCTCCAGGCTCAATCTGATACAATTTAAGGTTGTCCATCGCATCTACTTTACCAACTCCAACTCTCCACAATATATCCCAGCGTCACAGATGCATCCCAGTGTCACAGATGCATGTAATAGCTGTCACATGTCACCATCAAATGACACACTTGTCTTGTTTTTATTTCCAAACACCTTGTTGGGGCTTTAAACACGGCACTGACACTGTGTAAAGAGGTGGCCATTTTTGGAGTATTACCAGCACATCACACAATTAGGAGGGACAAAAAGATTAGTATTGCCTTTAACATCCTTGTTAGCAAGCAGAAGAATATTGCTGGAGTGGAAGTCACCTTTTGCACCCAAAGCTTCTCTATGGCTTAAAGACGTCATTATGTTCTTAATCTAGAGCAAATCAAGTACAATTTGAGGGGATCCCCTGGAAAATTCAGTCTGTTTGGGAACCTATGATTAAATATTTAGTAGTTAAATCAAAGACCCTACAGGACAAATGAAGCACTCATCACTGATGCACACTCTCAATACGTTTCAACTCATTTACAGGGCTGATTGGCTTTCATACTCTTTCGATTGATCATTTTCTTAACCAATATGCTAAGAAGGAAGGGTTGGTTATTTATCATTATTTATTACTTTACTCTATATACATTTTTTTTTCTCTTCTCATTTTTTGTATTTGCTGAAACCATATGTGGGACCGGGGGTTAAATATCATTTTTAAAAAGTCCTTAATATTCATTGTATTCCATTTTACCTGTTAAATACAGTCATGAGAAAGCTAAAAGCAGGACATGCTAATTATGTAAAATACTAGCATGCTGGCGTGGACTCACATGAACCTTGGTCAAATTTTGCAAGTCCATTTATTCAAATAATGTTAGAGGAGTTGTGATTACAAAGACGTGGAAGGACAGCTGCGTCTCGTCTGTCTTACAACATGAGAACAGGTTTTCCAGGAAATTGGGGTTTATCAAGGTAACAGCCAGAGCAGCAATTACTTATCCGTCTGAGACTGTGCTGTTAAACCAACTGCTGACTATCAAGTTCTGTACAAAAGACTGCTGACTATCAAGCACAGTCAGTTCAGTTCAACACTCTAACTTTGCACAGTGGAGGTTTAGATAATGTCAGGTGTGCTGAGAGCATGGCTGAATGCATGGATTCTGAATGGTCACAGATTCTCCACAGAGTTCATTTCTGATGAGATTTAGAGATTGAAATCAATCAATCAATCAAATTGTATTTGTATAGTATTATTTGTATATTTAGCAAATCACAATTTGTCTCATAGGGCTTTAACAATGTGTGACATCCTCTGTCCCTAAACCTCAAGAAGAGAAAAAACTAAAAATATATTTATGTAAAGGATATTTTACATAATTTTCACATGCATGAATCATACTTCACAAGCACGCGCCTCTCTCATGTATAAAAACAACATTGTCTAATGAAAAATCTCACTTTTATGACAGCAACTGAGCAAAGACAGAACTGAACTTTGTTATCCACGGGTTCAGGAAACATCATACAGAACCAAAAAGATACATTCTATGTTAGTCGATCTTTATCTGATAAAACTCTACAGTTGAGAGACACAAGCAGGACTTTGGAGGAGGATATTTGGATGAGAAACTGCTTGGTGAACTATTAGTAGGTGTAACAGTTAATACATGAATGCAGGTGTTAATAACAGATTAACAGAAGGATGTGAGGTTCAGTGATAAAAGTTATATTTGCCGGGGAAGAAAAAAAGATCTTTGTCCAGTTCACTTACCCACTTTATCTACTCCATACTTATGGCCGGCCACCTGATGTGACAGGGGGACGCAGCCGTTCAGATGAGCCGGGCCGTTGAGATGAGCTGGAGCCGGACCACTCTGCTCTTTGGCGGGGGGTCCGCCGGGGAGCCGCGGGGTCATGTTGACCCCCACCCCGGCTGAGCTGGAGGTCAGGTCCAATCTGCCGAGAGCTAGAGAGGACTCCATCATCACCTGATGCTGGGTGGCTGACATTTGTAAAAAAATAACAATAAAAAAAGGTGGACAAGAACGGATTCTTGTTCCAAAAACGGAAGAATTGAATGTATAATCAAACTATGGAAGTGACTGTATTAATTCACATGCCGCCACCACCAGCACAGGTTGAGCAGTTTCACACAGAAGGTCCAGTCCACGTGAAACACGCACACAAGCCTCGGTCGTGCTCGTTGTTTTCGACTAGCGACGTGACCCGTGTGGTCAGCCCGCTGTGGTCTGCCCGCTGTGGCCGGTGGAGAAGCAGATCTCCCGGAGCAACTGGGATCCAGTTATTTTCATTTCAGGAACAGCAGCATAAATACACCCTGGACACATCCCACTTCCACCAGCCTCCACCACAGCGCAACAATACTACTTCCGCTCGGGGCTTCCGAAATAAAACGCAGAGAAAACGTAGTGTACGGCGTAATGCTACAGTCACGATGCTCTCGTACTGATTTGCAAATGTGTTACACCACAGAAGACTGAATTCAAAGTAAATCAGTCTTATAATGAAGGCAACATAACGCAACTTCCGGCCTAAACTGTTCCAAGTTCAGTTAGCTTGACGTAGCTCCACTTCCTTACCGAGCACTAAATGATGTTGTCTGTCCGTAAAGCTGGTGTTACATCCAGGTCCAGTCCAGCACTGCAGATGCAGGCGGAGACAATGAAGCCCTCAAATGCATAAATAAGCTAATGAGTCCAGTTTCCAATCGATGACTTATCGATACTGTCCATTAGGCTGCTGGAGCGTCACAGTTTAGCAGAGCAGGGGGACATCGCCGTATGAGCGCCTTCATTACGGAGGTCTGTGTGTTGACGATGATCCCAAACACGACGTACTGTTGTGCTGGAGTCCATGATATAAGAGGAGTTCTGCGGGTTCTCCTCTGGTTCTCCGCCGGTTCTCTCAGCCTCACAGATCCAGGTCAGTGTGGGCGGCTGCCTTTCTACGTAACCAACAACGCCCAAAGAGCCACACACGTTTACGACACTAGCTGTGACTGTCGCAAAATCTACCTTTTCATCCCTTTACGGCAGCACTGGGGACTTATTATCCAAAGAGACAATAACCCCAACGGCCAACAAATCTATGATGCTCTCTAATAACAGGTTTATTTGTTCAGTGGATCAGGTACGGTATAATTGATACAATATCTAAAATAGTCAACTTGAGGTGTATAAAATATAATATGTCATGTCTTCATCCATCACAAGCTCACTGAGTTTAGAACAGGGGGATTTCTCCAAAGAGGTAGAGTGAAGCACAGCTACACATTGTTCATGAGGTATCGCTTCAAATCTTTCGATTTAAGAATCTGATTTAAGAATAACAAGCCTGATTAAATAGTTTTATATGAAGGCTAAATTTACTGAACTGAATTTACATTCTCACATACAGCACCTCCCGAAAATGGCCAGAGATTTTCTGGGGAATGTGGGGAGATTCTCAGGGGTTCACTTTGATACAAAATACAAATTACCCCTCAAATAAATGTATTAAAATAAAATACAAAATACTGGTGCCAGAAAATGTAACAAAATACAATACATGTATTTTGTATTTTGAAATATAGGAAATACTTTTTCTGGATTTTCCGTTTTCTCACAATTTGGTATAGCAGAGCATTCAGGTTTGAGCTATATAATGTACACAAAGCTCTGGTGAACCCCACAAAAAGGAAGAACAGTCACAGAATGTCAGTGTAACTATGCAAAGCTATTCAAAGACAAAAACTTGATTGATTATGTATATAATTTATGGACTTAACAGCCCATAAACTTTGGCTTTGTATCAACAAGAAAATATTTATCACACAACAATAGCATCACACATTAGGCCTATGTATACTATAAAAGCAAAATATAGAATTAAAACCAGTTTTACACAGGTAAAGAGCCTAAATAAATTACTGTACATCAAGTTCTGCACTGAAAAATAAATAATAATAAAAGTTAAATAGTAAATCAAATCAAAAGTGAACAGGTAACTTAACAAGTCAGTAGCCTACTTACTTCTCTTTTACTGAACCTTGGCCAGTGGCATGGTAGCCTACTTATTTCTCTCTTACATTGGCCAGTGGCATGGCAGGCCACATAGTTCTATATTAAATGGTAAATGGTTTGGTATTTATATAGCGCTTTTCTAGTCTTGATGACCACTCAAAGCTCTTTTGCAGTATAGTTTTACATTCACCCATTCACACACACATTCATACGGTGCATCTATTCACAGCACTTAGCCATTCTATGGGGGGGGCATTCAGGGTTCAGCATCTTGACCAAGGACACTTCGGCATGCAGATGGGTCAGACTGGGGATCGAACCGCCGATCTTCAGGTTGGAGGACGACCACTCTACCCCTATGTTAAGTGTCTCATACAGGTTCACACTTACATCTTTATGACATAACAATCCTTCCAATTTGGTTCTTGAGACCCAACCACTGAGTGGCCAATTTAGTTGCCTTTAAGAACAACTAACTTTTCAAATACTTCTGGTGTTAACCGCCTCCTGTGCGGATGGAATATTATTCCTGCAAACAAGAACAGCCTCTCAACCGGAGCTGAAGAGGGGAGGGTTATGTTAAATCGAACAAAAAGGAGCTTGATGAGTGGTTACTGCTGAAAAGAAAGCAGGTCTTTTCTGGTGTCCTCCAGAAAACGAAGGGTCTCTATCTTCGCTTTGCTGTGGCTTGTGATCTCCTGTCTTTCCTGGAATTAAGTTTCTGAGAAAGCAAAGAAGTCATCTTCATCATCATCTTGGAGGTTGGAGGAAGCTGTTTCACTCTCTGCCACCACGCCAAGATCTGCAGCTGAGTGGAGCATAAGGTGGTGGATTCGTCTCTAACCCTAACCCTAACGGTTTTTTGATTTGTGGAGAAAGTATTTTGAATGTGAGCTGTTCTATGATAGTAAACTGAATACAGGTCGACACAAAGTTGTATGTAAAATAAAATTCCTCCTATATTTATATACGCGACAAATCTAGCGAATTTTTTTGGTGATATTGGAGACTTTCTGGTGTTTTGGAGACTGACCTGAAAGCACGTATCGTTCTGCAGTGACTGACAATGGGGAGAGGCGGTGGACTAGTGGCAGAAACTTGGACTATGGGCAGAAAAGGTCTCTGGTTCGAGTCCACGGAGAAACAACAAAAAGACGAACCTGGATTAATCTGTCCAAAAATCCAAGAGGATTCTCCCTACCCTGTCTAGTGCCCCTGAGCAAGGCACCTTACTCCCCCAACATCTGCTCCCCTTGCGCCGTACATGGCTGCTCACTGCTCTGTGTGTCCTGCACCAGATGGGTTAAAAGCAGAGGATACATTTCCCTACATTGCATGAGTGTGTCTGTGCATGTGTCTTAATCTTAATCTTAATCCTCAACGAGCAGCACTGGAAAACATGAGTCATTGAGTTCAGTCTCTTCATCGATGCAGAGTCCACATTGCGATGCATCTAAGAATCGAGACATTTCCAGACCTCTAGTGGTGAAACTGATCCCTTTCAGGACCCTGAAATAAAACAAAAGTACTTATAAAAAACAAAACTTGCTCATTTGCATCATTTTGCTGGTCCCAAGCCCGGATAAAGGACGAGGTTTGGACGTAGAGCTAGCAATGCCGCCCCACTTAACAGCCTTTTGATTAAATTTGATATTCTAACATTTAACAATACAGGACAAAATGGATTTATGAGAAGTGATGGTCTATTTCAATGGCAAGATAAAAAAAACAAAACAATAATCAACAGAAGAATACGGATATAACAAAATATTTATCAGTTGGGCGTTTAACAAATAGTTTATAACGCTTTAGAAGCAACAGGGACGTCCGAGTGCAAATTAACAAGTTTGACAAAGCTAATAAATGTTAAATATTTCAAAAGCCATTTTCACAGAATCTGTTTAGTTTGATCTGAACATAAGACTGGGAATCCTCTTCACACAGAGTGAAGACAAACGCAACCCTCTGCCCACAGCGGCAGCACAACCCGACAATGATCCACGTGGATTTAAATAAGCTTGTGGAGCCTGTGGATAAGACATTAAACGAACCGATGATGAGACACCACCATTATGTGTTCCACCTCCTCCTGTCTCCTTCCTCCAATGCTTTCCTAAATAGCAATCTCTCTGTTCTGTAGAGCAGTGATTTTTCAACCTTTTTTGAGCCGCGGCACATTTTTTTAATTGACAAAATCCCGGGGCACACCACCAACCAAAATGACACAAAATGACACTCTATGGCCTAACACAGTACATATAATACATATAGTTAGTAATATAGTTTCTAAATGTAAATACACTCACTCAGTGTGAAACCTGGGCCTGTTAAGATGAACACAAAACTGATATCCTGGCAGGAGCGGAATACAGACACACACAAAGCTCTTCCTCAACAGCTCTCAGTGTCTCTCTGTTTTTAGTTTTTATCGCAGTCAAGCTTGAAAAGCTCAGCTCACACATATGTTGTGGAAAACAGGAGCCATGTCCAAATAGCTTTGTTGGCCAGATTGGGGAACTCCTTGGCAGCAGATAACCAAAAACTGTCCAAAGGAAGATCAGCAAAGTTTAGCTTTAAACCACAATCTTGTTTCAGTTCAATAAGTTCCTCTTGCTCCTGTAAAGTCATGTCCTTTCCAGCAACTGATGCTGAGCTGTATGGTTCCCTAACCCAGTCAAGACATTCTGTGAAGGCTGAAGAGAAATAAAATGACAACTTCTCCTCAAGAGTTTTCAAATGTGTGCCTATCACCTCGCACATTGCAGCAGTGTTGACATCATGCCTTTTCTCAGTCAGTGGGAACATCTTAAGGTTGCCACGCTGCACATGTTATTGCCAGAGCTGCACATTTAAACAGAATCCATTTATTTGATCAGTGCCTGTAAGCAGGTTTTCATTTCGTCCTTGCAAACGTGTGTTCAGTTCACTCAGATGATGAAATATATCAGCCAGGTACCACAAATTAGTTGCAAGCAGCTTTGAGTAATTGGACCTCTCAATTGGCAGAAATACTTTCCACCCACTGGAATAGAAGAGTATTACATTATCTGCCACATTTTATTACAGCACAGACCAGGGGTGCCAACAATTTATAGGCCTGTGAGCTACTCATGAAATGACCAAATAACGTTGGTATTTTTTTCTAAATCCTTTTTTTTCTCCTGCGGCGCACATCCTGCGGCGCACATCCGCTGTGCCGGCTCACATCCTGCGGCGCAGATGTGCGCACCTCCTGCAGCGCACATCTCCTGCAGTGCACATCTCCTGCGGCGCACAGCTCCTGCGGCGCACATCTCCTGCAGCGCAGATGTGTGTACATCTCCTGCAGAGCACATCCTGCTGCGCACATAAATAAAAAATATATTTAAAATTAAAAAAGTTATTCAAATCAAATTAATAAAAAAACTTCTCGCGCACATCCTGCGGCGTACATCCTGCGGCGCACATCTCCTGCGGCGCACATCCTGCGGCGCACATAAATAAAAAATATATTTAAAATAAAAAAAAATTATTTGAATCAAATTAATTAAAAAAACTCCGCGCGCACATCCTGAGGCGCACATCCTGCGGCGCACAAAAATGAAAAAAATATTTAAAATTAAAAAAAATATTTAAATCAAATTAATAAAAAAACTTTGCTGCGCAAATCTCCTGCAGCCAGACGTGTGTGTCCTGCGGCGCAAATGTGCGCACATCTGTGCCGGCGTACATCTCTTGCGGTGCACATCTCCTGCGGTGCACATCTCCTGCGGTGCACAGCTCCTGCAGCGCACATCTCCTGCAGCGCACATCTCCTGCGGTGCACAGCTCCTGCGGCGCACATCTCCTGCAGCGCACATCTCCTGCGGCGCAGTTGTGCGCACATCTGTGCCGGCGCAGCGCACATCTCCTGCGGTGCACATCTCCTGCGGTGCACATCTCCTGCGGTGTACATAAATAAAAAATATATTTACAAAAAAAACTAAATTAATTAAATCAAATTAATAAAAAAACTGTGCGCGCACATCCTGCGGCGCACATCTCCTGCAGCACACATTTCCTGCAACACACATATCCTGCTGCACAGATGTGTGCACATCTCCTGATGCGCACATCCGCTGTGCCGGCTCACATCCTGCGGCGCAGATGTGCGCACATCTGTGCCGGCGCACATCCTGCAGCCCACATCTCCTGCAGCCACATCTCCTGCAGCGCACATCTGCGCTGCAGGACCTAAAACTAAATTTTGGGGGCAGTGTCAAAGGGGAACCCAGTGTCCAGGTAAAGGGCATAGTGTCCTAGAGCAGGGGATTCATGGTAACCGACTCAAGTGTTTTTCCAGGGGGAGCTGAGGAGTAATCCAGGGAACAGTGTGGCTGAGCGGGACTGACAGATCAAAATGGATAGGTGATCCAGATGCAAATGAAGAAAAGGCATATGGCACAAACAGGCCAGCACAAAATTCCAAACTCTCCAAAGAAGCATTCAATAAAACCAGTGTATTCGAGTTGCTCAAGGTGATGATACCACAAGAGAAGTGGAGTTCCCACAGCCGTCAAGGCCTAATTCAGCATAACTAAGGGATGGTTCAGGCCTCACCTGAGCCAGCTCTAACTATAAGCTGAAAATCGATATATCATTAGTTCACTTTCTTTATAATTTCAGGTTCCTGATATTATTTTTTATAATAACCCTTTAGTAACTTAGAGTTAAAGTGTTAATTGACTCTGCACTGAGTGAACATACTCAAATTTTAAGTATTTTTGTGATATTTCTGTGATCATGATTGCATGTGTAGCCCATATTATGACTTTATTAATATTTATCATTTAAATGTTATTTTGTAATATAGAACTACACACACACACACACACACACATACACACACACACACACAAAGAGTCCAGCTGTTAGAGGGTTCTTATGGCCTTTCAGCACCATTTGAACACCATGATACTCTTTGAATTAGAGCTTTACGTGAGAGTACCATAAGCCTCTATTACAAGTTGGTTAGGATCATTATACAGGAGACAGGTCTGTCTCTGGTTTGTGTCTCCTTTAAACTATTTAAACTATTGATTGAACTCTGTATTGAATATATAAAAAACAAAACAAACTTTTCCCCACACTATCATATTCCAAAGTTTGATCCATAGATAATGAATTATAATAAGATATCAGATTTGTTCACATAAAAACATGCAACAAAATGCCATATTGAAACCTAACATGGTATCTTA